>NW_006292095.1:2687843-2704496 GCF_000327345.1 Myotis davidii | reverse complement strand
TATTATATTTATTAACAACTAAATCTAAAAATCAAGGTAAACAAACAAGAAATTTAATGAACAAAATAAGCTGATGAATAAAGTAGAACCAGAGGCATGGAAATATGGAACAGATGTTTGAATATCAGAGGGAAAGGCAGACAGGCAATAAAATGGCAATAAATACTATTTATTAACAACTAAATCTAAAAATCAAGGTAAACAAACAAGAAATTTAATGAACAAAATAAGCTGATGAATAAAGTAGAACCAGAGGCATGGAAATATGGAACAGATGTTTGAATATCAGAGGGAAAGGGGCAGACAGGGACAGGGAGAGATTAACCAGAGAATTTATATGCATATGTGCATTACCCATGGACACAGAAAGCCTTGGGTGGGGTGGGATCTGGGTGGAGGGGGACAATAAAGGGAAACATCTATAGTACTCTCAACAATAAAGATTAATTAATTAGTTTAAAAAACCGTAGGTTGAGGAAGAAAGAGGACAGGAGATGATAGCCTGTTACCCTACTGCTTCTTCTAACCCAACTCTGCCCCTAGATAAACTAAAATAGATTTAGACTTGCAAGCATCCTTGGCAGCAATGAGTTCCGTGACCAGGAAAAGTCTATCTCCACTTCTCTAAAAATATTATCTTGCTGTTACCAGTTGTTGCTCTAACCAGAGATGGAGCACTCCCAGACGTCGTTACAGATACAGGCTGTTATGAGCAAATACCTAGAAGGCAGAACTTACTGGTGTGGAAGAGTTTTGTCAAAGTGTAAAAAGATATCAGTTATCTTTGTTTTGATAGAGCCAGCCAGCTGGCAAAGAACTCAAGCAAGAACAAAACAAAAAGGACGAAAAGGCCAGGGAGGGAGAACTACAGACATTGAACTTTCCAATTCAGGATTTGGCTGACAATTGATCCCATTTCGAAACACAACTTATATTTCTTGTTCTGGGTTTTCATATATTTTTAGCCCCTCCACCTTTGGGTCAAAATACCCCAGCTAGATATACTCCCTTTCTTTTCTAAGCCATGTGAACCTGTAGATCTTCCTTATAGTATTTCCTCTATACTATACTTTGGGGGTATTAACCACCTCTCTCCTTGAAGGTGGGCAGCATCTGTGTCTAACTTCTCTCTTTTAGGTAATTTGGAATAGAGGACAGTAAGCCAAAGGGATCTGTTGTTGGGGGCCCCCGAGACCACCCTCCAGTTAGGTGACTCTCTAAAGGGACTCACAGACCCTAGCCAGTTTGGCTCAGTGGACAGAGCATTGGCTTGTGGTCCAAAGGGTCCTGGGTTTGATTCCGGTCAAGGGCATGTACATCGGTTGTAGGTTCCTCCCCGGGCCAGGCCCTAGTCAGGGTTCATGTAGGAAGAAACCAATCGATGTGTATTTCTCACATCAATATTTCTCTGTGTCTTTCCCTCTCTCTTCTACTCTCTCTAAAAATCAATGGAAAAATATCCTCAGGTGAGGATTAAAAATAAATAAATAAAAGGACTCACAGGACTCAGAAAAACTATTATTCTGGCAGTAATGGCTTATGATAGCAAAAAATACAGATTACAAATAGAAATACAAAAGACATAGAGGCAGAGTCCAGAAGAGAGAGGCCACACATGAGCTTCTCATTGTCCTCTCCCATGGAATTAGACGGACAATGCATAATTCTCCCAGCAAACAATGTATGACAACACCACAGAATACTGCCAACCTGGAAAGCCCACCTGAGCCTTGGTGTCCAGGATTTAATTGGGGGGTCAGTCACATAGGCAAGAGGTGGCTACAGAGGTTTATTTTCTCAGTCTCCAGCTACTCCAGAGGCCAAACTGACACTGTGTGGCCTAAGGTTCCCAGCACAAATCACATTGTCAGCATAAACTATCTGGCATGGCTTAAGGTCACAGATAAACAGACACTTTCATCGGGCAGAATATCCCAAGGGTTTAGAAGTCATTTCCCAGGAGCAGTTAAGGGCCGGAACTTCTTTAAAATATGTAAAGTCTGAACACCTGGGCCTGTGAGTCAACCTTTTATTGCACAGGATCAAAGGAAGAGGAAGACTAACTCTTTGCCAGAGGTTCACATGCTGACCAATCTCAGGAGATTTCTCAGCAGGCCCTCCCTAACTTTACAAATGAGAACCAATGCTGGCTAACAATGGAGTTCGTGTAGATAAAGAGCAGATAATGTCCTAGTATTGAACTTCTAAAATATTCTATTTAAGAAATGAGCATGTTTGAAAAACAATATCTATCACCTTTATTCAAGTTTTTACCTGTGAGTTTTATGATTCTTAAGGCAAATGTCAAAAAGAGATGTAAGGCAGACACACTATTGCTTTCTCTCAATGTAGTGGGACTCTCCTGTAAAAAGGACTGGAAATATAAAATAGAAAAGCCTGTATCAAAAAGAGAATTCAAAGTGTCTCTGAAAGTGAATTGGAGTCAGCCGATGGATCAATGAGGCAAAGAAAGACATAGCCCAGATAAGCAGCTCTTAAAGTGACAGCTGCAGAACACTGGGGCTCTATCCCATCTTTCAAAGGCTCCATAGGCCATTATTACATTTTCATAATCCTAAGATGTTATTGGCCTTTTTCATTTTGTTGACATTAGGACTGATAGTACAAAAGTAATGGCGGGCAAAATTGCAGAAGCCTCATCATGAATCTAGTCAGTGGCACCAAAGTGTACTAATAGTCATTTTATTCACTCCCATACATTTGCAAGAAAAAAAAAATTCACTTACGACTGTTTTAACAATTGTGTATGTTAAAACAATAGAATTGCTAATTTTATTAATTTTGACCTTTAAGTTTTGGTGTAAAATAGAAAAATATATACAATTATCTAGAAAGGCTATTAAAATGCCTCTCCCTTTTCCAGCTTCATATCTGTGTGAAGCCCAGTTTTCTCTATATACTTCAACCAAAACTACATATCCCAGCAGACTGCATGCAGAAGTAGATGTGAGCAATGATGCAACAGATCTACAGAAAGAAGACACATTCCCTGGATGGAAGAAATGTTTCCTTCCTTATTCAAAAGCAGCCCATCTGACTGATTAAAGAAATATGTCAAAATGGTTCCCAAGAAGAACCCATAGGTCAGCCAAAGAATTTTTTGGCAAAAAATATTTTTTAAATATTTTGAAAATTTTTAAAAAGAAGTAGATATGAAAATTCAGGTGCCTTTTATTAACTCAGACATTAAAGAGATTTGCAGACATGTAAAACAATGTTACTCTCCTCACTAAATTGTTTTGATTTGAAAACTGTAGTTATTTTTTGTGGAAAAAAAAACTTTTTCTACTAACATGTAATGAGCATATTTTTGCTCTTTTAAAACAAATTAATAAATAATTATTTAAATTTTTTCTCAGTTTTAATTATGATACGGTAATTTCTTTTTTATTAATTTCAGAAAGGAAGGGAGAGGGAGAGAGAGATAGAAACAACAATGAAGAGAGAGAATCATTGATTGGCTGCCTCCTGCATGCTCCACACTGGAGTTTGAGCCCGCAACCCCAGGCACGTGCCCTGACCAGGAATCCAACTGTCACCTCCTGGTTCATAGATCGATGCTCAACCATTGAGACACACTGGTTGAGCAGTATACAGTAGATATTGATAGCTATCACCCAGATGAGAAGTCCTCAATAACTTTTAAGAATATGAAGGGTCCCCGACCAACACATTTGAGAACCTCTGGCTTAGATCATGCCCAGAGGAGTCAGTCTGTCCATCATTCTACCTGGAGATCTTGGGGGCTGAGTTAGCTCAAAGGGTAATAGTGAGAAATGAAACTGAGATCTGGGGATTAATGATAGGTCTACAAGGGGGTGTGGAGCGGGCAGTTGTATCTCTACTCCCACTCCTCCTCCTACAGACCTTTCTAAGGTATCCACTGTTTCACTTTGCCCAGGTGTAAAAAGTCCTGGTTTTCCATCATGAGTACAGGAGAATGGGTGGAAAGTACAAAACCCATGCAAGCGGCCCAAGAAATAGAGGCTGAATATAATACTATCTTTAGTGTCAAATGGATATCGCAGAGGTTATTCACCTTCCATAGATGCTGTCACTGCCCTTTCTCCTGACTGCTGATGTTAATAACCATTATTCACGGTTCACAATCACAGATCACTGACTATGATGGGCTGTTAAGTGTGCATTGTGAGCACACGGAAACTTTGGCTTTGCCTGTGGGGTAACTGTTGTGCTCTGTAGTGAGATAGTGCTAGTTTAATTTTCCACATTGTGAATATTGTGATCATATTCTGAGAGTTCATATAATCAAAATGAGGACAATTCCAATACTCACACCCACATGACCCAGACATCACTGAACAAGATGGCTAAAAAGCTGTGTTATTTTATGAAGGCTGGAGAGACACATACAACTAGATTAGAGAAGTCAATAACCCAAATAGAGTACTGCTCAGTATGCCAGAAGGAAGTCGTATCTGGTCGAGATGTGGATGTGAAAACACACAGAGACTGAATCTCAACTAACTAGGATGATACAGGCAAGTGCTTCTAAATCAATCAAAAGACTTTAATTTCCTAAAAAGACACCAGTGCTCAGTCAAAAGTAGTGGCTGCTGAATTATCTTAGCATGCATAGCATGGAAACAAACACACTGTATCCTTCCCATGATTGCGCTATGAAATTGAATAAAGTAGTAAAATTACACATTCTGATTAAGAAGATGCAACTTAAATGTCCTATGGGCGACTCATAGGGAAAGCTTTGGTACACTTTGTGTTGGTCCCTTACACTGAATATAACATACTTTGTACAAACAACTGTTAAAAAACAGATGTGGTGTGCTTAGCTGTGATACTGGGGCTTTCATAATGAAAGTTTTTTTTAATCACTTCTCTTGTTCTTCAAACCATGCAGCAGCACTTAATTGGATTTTTGACATTATAAAAGTAGAGGGAAGTATCTTCCTGTCTACAGCATGATTATCATTGTCGCCAGCCACAGAAAATAAGTTAGCAGAGGGGTCTACCATAAAATCATATTTTCTAAATATGAGACAAGAAGCACATCGCTCTCTGTTCAGAAATGCATTGAAGATGAGGATGGAGAAAAGGGTTATAGTAAAACAGAGATTTACATGCAATTTCTCCAAAACAGATTAATTGTCTGTGAAGAGGCCACAATGATCCTAGAATAAGATGAACTGACTATGCCTGAATTGTTTGATGTTATAAAGAGGTTGTAATAAATAGTCATATAGCAAAAAATAAAAATAAAAAGACTCATTTTTTGGAAATAAGACTACTTTAGAACTCAAAAAAAATGGTATAACCAATGAGCAGCCGAGTTAAATAGGGTTTTATCAATTTGTTTACTAAAACTCTAACTTATTCAGGCCTTGGCTGGGTAGATCAGTTGGTTAGAGTGTCATCCAGAGACACCAAGGTTGTGGGTTTGATCCCTGGTCAGGGCACATACAAGAGTCAACCAATGAATGTACAAATAAGTGGAAAACAAATTAGTAATTCTCTCTCTCTCTTTCCTCTCTCTAAAATCAATTTAAAATAGAAACTCTAACTTATTTGGAATCCAGTTTTGATTTCACAAGTTCAAATACTTCTGTGTTTTAAAACCATCTTCTCCAAGCGAGATTTAATTTGTGATGGCACCCAATGTCCCAATGTGCTTCAGAGTGTTTAAGAATAATGGACATTTTAAATATGGTTAGCCTACATGTTGAACTTACAGATGCAAAGGACCTTATTAACAAAGAGCTGGTCTACCAGAGCAAGCCTGTAATACAAAGTGAGTAAACATTTTTGGAGAGCTGGAAACTAATTCCTACAAGTCTAAAAACTTTCTATTGCTAGTTAAGCAAAATCCCACTACATTATGGTCAAATGCTTTTGTAGCAAGAATATATGGTTTGATGCCATCACATTGGCCTAACATCAGTACAATGTGGACTGGATAAGAGAGGACCAGCAAGTCAGTGAAATTTGACCATTCAGTTTTACTACTACGTAAAAGAAAAGAGTGATATCCTAAAAGCTGTGAGAAGTTCAAAGAAGTATTATTGGGAAAGAAATGAGAAGTAAAAATATCCAACTGTATCATGGGAAAGAAAAAAAAATATTTTTCAATGATTTTTTTATTAAATATAGGTAATAACTGTTTTTGTATTCTACTATCTAAAAATGTTATTTTGTGTCCTGAGAGCTTGGCTTTGAAAGTGAAAAAAAATGTTCTCTCTCTCTTTTCCCTACTAAGGGGCCCAAATTGCTAAGTCTATGTCTAGAGGTAGCCAACTATCAGGTTGGGGACCTAAGCAGCTCTCCTAAACTTAGGGATTTGCCTAAATTCAAATCCCTTCCTATCCATTGCCTTTGTAGTGCTGAAAATTACCATCTCAGTATTGCCATCTGCTACCACAGATTAGTGGGTTCAGGACTGAAGGTGATTAACAGGGTCAGCCATTCACACCCCAGAACTTACTACTGGAATTAAAATAGAGGATCGGAACGGGATGTTCTTCAACAGATCCTGGTGCAACTTTCTCTACCATCTGCTCCAATGAAGCTTGCAATTATAATCCCTTTCTCTTCTCCTCTGAAATATAATCTTCACCACCCAGAAGTATCTCCTCCGAATGTAATACTTTGCACTCCTCCCAAACTCCTGCTGACTTCACGTCTCACTGCTCCAGTGCTCACTCTGCTTCCCTTCTTATTGACAGGGCTCACTAAGGATAACTTAGAACCTCAATGGCTTCTTTGAGAAAACTTAAAATCTGAAATTGGCTGCTATGATCCCTTTCTTTTCCCACACAGCCCTCAAACTCCCCATAGTCACTCAAGCTTTAGGCCCCCTGCTCCATCAGGAGCTCTCAATAGATTCAGGGACCCCCAAAACAGCCACCCAAACTACAGAGGCTAATTGGAAACAGTCTGAATATTTTATTCACTTATATGTGCTTAGGGGACACCTAGACAGCTGTGGGGTACCTCCTGAGCCCCCTTTCCAAAATTTAGTCCACAGCCTCCATATGAGTACGTCTCAAGGCAAATGAAAATTCTAAAAGCCTCTTGAAAATAGTGGTTTTTTAAAAAGAGAAGCCCTTTAGCCTCATATTGAGCAGATAACTAACTTGTTCCATCTGCCAGAGATACAATTGCATGAAAATATAAAGAGCAATGATGAGAACTAAGTCTTCAATGTACTAGAGAGTTTTATGTTACTGTGTTTATGACTAACTTATAGCTGAAATTTTAGAATGAAAACCATAAAATCTCTATTTGCATCAGTCTATATGTTTATGTAATTATGTATCTACTAGAGGCCCGGTGCACTAATTTGTGCACCAGTGGGGTCCCTCGGCCTGGCCTGTAGGATCAGGCTGAAACTGGCAGTCCGACATCCCCTGAGGGGTCCTGGATTGCAAGCCGAGGGACTCCACCAGTGCACAATTGGGGATAGGGAGGGACTCAGGAGGTAGGCCAGCCAGGGAGGTACCACAGCAGTGCTCCAGGGCATGTCCAGTCTGTCTCGCTCAGTCCGGATTGGCTGTAACCCAGCAGCAAGCTAACCTACCAGTCTGAGCGTCTGCCCCCTGGTGGTCAGTGCACATCATAGCGAGTGGTTGAGCAGCCTTAGCATATCATTAGCATATTATGCTTTGATTGGTTGAATGGCCGAGTGGTTGGCCAGACACTTAGCATATTAGGCTTTTATTATATAGGATGATATTTACCTATCTCTAGATGGTATGCCAAAGTAATTTATGAAATCCCTTAAAAGAGGTCTATTCTAACTGGTTTAGAGAAAAATGAGCATTTATATAAATAAAACATTCCTAAAATTCTCAGAAATATAGGAATATAGGCCAAATGTTTTTCAAATTCACATTATTTTAGTAAATATTTGGTAACTATGACTAGTTTGATATCATTAATTTAATAAAACAAGTATATCTTTATAGTTGTCATCATTAAATATAAACCAGGTATATTTCTTGATCCTGCCTGGTTTATTGACTAGTAAATAAGCTAATAGTATGTCTACTAGATGTTTAAGCTCATAAAAGTTATAGATTTAAACTACTCAAAAAGAGTCATTGTTCTGGAAAAACTTTATTTGAAAATAATTATGTTTTATTATATCTGCCTAAAAACAGCCTCCAAAATCTTTTTGGTGACTTCAAAACTCAGAGTTGTGCTAAGTATTAGATATTCACTAAAGAGCTAAGTCATTTCTACTAAAACATTCATTATGAACATAAATTTAAGTTTATATACTTGTTACTTATTCTTAAAAAGAAACTAAAGCTGTAAATCTGTTAATAAACATGCTCTTTTCTGACACCAAAAATAAAAAATTTAAAGAAGCATGTACCTATAGTAGTTGTGAGATGGTATATATATATTCATAAAAATTTCTAATCTGCTACAAAATGATTTATGACAGACAACTTATGATTGTTTGCTTCCTGGTTTTCTCTGTATAATAACGATTACTAAAGGTTAAAAATTATAATCAATACATGCAAATGAAAATACTAGAAATAATAAGCGTGAATAAGAACAACTTTGTATGCAAGGAATGTAGGATGTGTTTTTGTTAAAAGAGAAAAAATAATTTTGTCCTAAAGTAACTGTTTAGAGATTGTTTAAAGGTTGCTCCAGGATGATAAAAAAAAAGAAAGTATAGGACAAAAACCTGAATGGATATAGAAAATTATAAAAAATGGGGGGGAAATATAAAAATAAAAAGGTGGTCAAGGTGGCTAAGAGTAAATAGATTTATTTATAAGGTTTTAAAATGAGCTTTAATATCAACAGTGTACCTTTGCAAAACTAGGGTTTTCTCTCTTAAAATAACTAAACTTCTTGGGTTTTTAGTCTGCTCTTCATAAGAGATTGCAAAAGGTTTTTCTTTACTTTTTAAGTAATCCATCTAGGAAACGGATTCAGTCTTATCAGAATAATTTCCTGTGTTGACTTTATCATGTCTTTGATTATTTAAGAGAAAAATGTTCTCATTGTTTAAAGAGCAAAGGTATTTTTTAATCAAACATAACCTCCTGTATTTACCTTTAAAATCTTTTATTGTCACATTGGTTGAATAGATAACTAAGTATGTTTTCACAGTGACCTACGGACCTATTTAATCAAGTATTCCAACCTTTTGGGGTTTTTTTTCAGTATTTTACCTTTTTTAATTTTAATTTTATTTTTTATTTATTTCAAAGGAGGGGGGAGAGGGAGGGAGGGAGGAAGAGAGAGAGAGAGATCAGTGATGAGAGAGAATCTTTGACCAGCTGCCTCCCACTGGGGATTGAGTCCACAACCGGGGTATGTGCCCCTGACCAGAATCAAACTCGGGACCCTTCACCCCACAGGCCGACGCTCCATCCACTGAGTCCAACCAGCCAGGGCCAATCTTTTGATGTTATTGACATATTTTGATATATTGCCTCCCAAAATTCAAATCCTAAATTCAGTCTTTATCTTAAGCTGACTTTGAAATTTCTCAGAGGGCTCCTGGCAAATCTCAATGGATCTCTTTGTTCACCTTCTAAAATGACAAATGTTAGAAAATAATTAGTTTATTTGATATGTTTAATCGTATGAAAAATTATTGTCAAATAAGAAACACTTAAAAGAAAAAATTAAGAAGAAATACTTAACCTCTCCTTGGTTATATTTGTATGGGTAAATGTTATTAATATAAATATTGCAGGAATTATATCGAATTCCAAGAAATATGTCAGTGACCGCTGTTCATGATATGTCCTTATGCTGCCTTGCCTGAAAGTAGACAACAGTAGCATAATACTATCAGGCATCATTCCAATTACTATTAAAAACGTTATATGTCATAGGAAGAACCAAATTCTTAGTCAATCGCATTATTTTTATAATTAACTCTCCTCAGATCTTTAATCATGACCACCTTTGTCTTTTGTCATTCACTGTTTTATTCTGTTTCTTCTCTGAAGGCACTTGCATCAACTACAGGCCAAAGTGCTCCACCTTCAACTAAGTCGGGATTTACAAATATTCCAGTGAAGCCAATGGGTTCATGAAATTGCTAACCCAACATCAAACAGAATAAGAATTAATCACATAGGAGTATATGAATTGATGAAGAATGATTAGGATTTTTTTATTTGGACCATTGCTGGTTCTTTAATGTTCTATTTTCTGGATATAAGGAACCCCTTTCTCTTTTCTCTTAAGCTATCTACAAGTCATAACAACTTAGTAGATTATACATTTATAAATGTAAATGAAACATTTATCTCTTCTCTCTGCCTGCTTCCTCCAGAATTCAGAAACTGCTATTAAGTACTAGAGGCCCGGTGCACAACATCGTACACTGGGGGGTGGGGGTGGGAACGGATCCCCTCAGCCCAGCCTGTGCCCTTTAGCAGTCCGGGAGCCCTCAGGGGATATCGGACATCCTTAGCATTGCTGTGGAAGCGAGAGAGACTCCTGCCACTGCCACTGCGCTCACCAGCTGTGAGCCCAGCTTCAGGCTGAGTGGCTCTCCCCCTATGGGAGCGCACTGACCACCAGGGAGCAGCTCCTGCATTGAGCATGTGCTCCCTGGTGGTCAGTGCACACGTAATTGTGACCGGTCATTCTGCTTTTTGGTCGATTTGCATATTACCCTTTTATTATATAGGATTCTTATTTTCATGTCAATATCATTATTTATACAGAATCTATGTTCCTGGTATTAGGACAGGATTAGAAATATTAGTTACATAATGAAGGCTCCAACTGGAATGTCATATTTGAGAATGATGTTCATAGAATCAAATATGGTCAGACAGTTTATGGAACTAAGGTTGACTTTATGGAGCTGATGCTTACAAAGCCCTCTTGGAAATAAATACCAGGCTGGTACCTGATTCACACGTAATTAAGGAAAGTTACTTCTTGTCAGGCTTAAGAACTTTCAAATATTTGGGGCACCATAAGAAGAAAGGAATTCACCCAAATCTATAGATACTGCAGATGAAGTGTGATGGCAAGTTCTTGGTTTGGCTTCTTAAAGAAGCTTTACAAGTGCAGTCTGAGATTCCGTATAGAAGTTCCAGCAAAGCAAACTTTAAAAGGCCTGCATGGTCAATTACTATTCATGCTGCCCTTATGTAAATAATCTTGCCATATTAAGGGACCAGACTTACTTTGTAAACAAGAATAATCTTACTTTGATTATCTTTGATGAAAGAAGGACATGACTGTAGAGAGATTTTATGTTTCAGTAGCATACTATAACACACTCATGTGGGTTATTAGATTCTAGTCTTGTTTTTTTTCTTTGAGGTTTTATTACCTACCTAAAAACTGGACGGAATCATGTCATCTTATACATTTTCTTGGTCCTTGCCAGATTCTCTATTCTTCTACCTTCATTCAATATCTGGTTATAACCCTCAAAAATGAACATTTTTAAATTTTCTCCCATCCTACTGACTTGGTGTGACTGAACACTGAGACCTGACTGCCCGGATGATAGTTTTACAACTGCCCTTTTACCCAAGGACCTGAACAAGTCCTGCAAATTGAAGCTGGTTAACTTGAAATGAATTTCAAAGGACTGATCACCACAACAAATCATGTATGGGATGCCATCACCAAAGATATTCAAACTGTTACCATCGTAACTAGCTGATTAATATTAATAATAGAGGAGGCCAGACATTATAACCATGGTCATCAGGGCAGCTTCACCAGAAAGCTGCAAGCTTCATGCTCCTAAGGGGACCACCAGTCCATTCCCTGCAGATGGCTGGGGGAAAGGGAGAGGTGGATGCACACAGTGAAAGGTGGGGGGCAGGGAGAAAATGCTTGCATACCAGTCTAACCTGGGAAAAAGATAATTGGCTGGGGAGGTTGGGAAGGAAGAGGAGAGCAAAGCCACTGCAAGCAAGTGAAATCCTGAAGGATGAGTTGGTTAAGCTCCTGGCTATAACCCTGAGACAAAGAGTTCTCTCTTACTTGCTCTTGCTTGTTTGCTCTTGTGCTCCTATTTCTCACTTGCCCTGTAACCATGTGGCTCTAGAAGACCGTGCAGACCCCACACACAATGGACTGCAGCTTGGAACGCAAGCTAAGCTGGTCAGATGCTGGACTGGACTGTGCTTTAATATGGAGCGAAGACCCTAGGCAGTGGCATTAATCCTAGCTCTGCTGAAGACAAAACTGGACTGTTTCCATCGTGGAAGGGGGGAGATGGGACCTTGGCGGGGAACTCCCTTAATGTTACATCCCAATAGTTTCCAGGATACCTCATCCTCATGTGGGGGCCTCAGGAAATTCTTGTTCCCACAGCACCCCAAGAGCTCCACTCTCACCGGTAACAGGTGGGGACAGGAGGATACCCCATCAGTGAAAACCAGAGAGTCCATCATCATCACTGCCATACTCATTCTGCCACCGAAAAATGCTTTGAACCCCATTGCTTAATCCTCTGGACTGAGAAATTGCATTTACAGTCTGCTCCAAATATTAATCTTTGTTTTTTTCTCATTCTAATATATGTCCCTTTTTCCTTCGAGGATTGTTCATTTCCCAATTTCTAACCCGGGCCTTCTCTCCATAGCAATCAGCCCAGTACTTTGTGAAACATCTTAGGAAGTTTCAAATGGGGAAAATGACAGGATTAACAGCCCACCAAAGTGGCATGCAAATTACTTTAAACTAAATATATCTGAACTATCAGCAGTCACAAAATCATTATCTAAATTTAAGGAAAGCCTCCCCAAAGTACAGTTACCAATAACCCTTCTTGAGGGAGTTTCCTGTTCCGGAGAAGATTGGACCTTCACATTGGGAAGTGAGAATTCAACTACCCATTAGCATAAAACAACCAATAGAAACTTCCATACTTTCCCATTAAAGTCCTCCCTTTTGTTTGTTAAATTGGCATATAAATTTTTACACCTGTATATTCAGCAACTTACTCAGTACTAAGAATTCCCACAATAATAAACTTTTCTCCTATTAAGCTGTATATTGTGAATTAATTCACAGACCCCACATAGAGACCTAAGTGGTAGAGGATGTTTTTCTCCTAACACAGACACCCATAATTGTTGCCTAAAATTGCAAGTCAACAAATGGGGAAGTACATTATAAGTATACGACCTATGCTTATGAGGGTAACCAGGAGAACACTCAAAAAATAGTTACAAAAGATTTTCTTGGGGGAATTGGAATGGGATCAGAAGGGAGAGGTGGAACATGCCACTTGTGTTTCATCATAAACCTTTCCATAGTATCTGATTTCTCGATATGCACATAATTACTTTGATTAAAAAGAAAATAAAAGAAATGGATGCAGAGGAGAACCACTGTAATGACTGGGGGCAAGGTGTTCACACCTTTACGTATTTCACTGGACAGTTGACTCCTCACTGTCCCTTTTCCCTTCAAAGGATGTAGCACAAAACTGTGAGTACAAAACACATCCCTGATGGCTCACATCTGAGCCAGTGCCCCAGTAGATTATTCCGGGGCTGTGGAAATTAAGACTTCAAATGCTGGACCAAATGTTAAGTGGATATTCAACTGCAAATGTGTCTGCTTTGCATTCCCTCAGGACCATAGTATTCATGTGCTAATCAGAACCCGCCAAAACAATGTTGCTCAGTCATAGCTAAAATCAGTACAAATTGTTAATGCAGAGAAAATTCCAGAAACCAAGAGCAAACACACTTCCCTACCACCTCCAAATATGTTATGCCTTTCCTTGAACTATCAAAGGATGTTTACACACGATAAATCTGAGATTACAAAGTTTCACTTCCATGCATGAAGCTCTCAGCAGCCTTCATTAGCCTCCAGAGCCTGGGTGAACTGTAAGCACTGCCCTATTTCATGCATGTGTGCTTTTTTCAAACGAAATGCTAAAACTGAAGGATCTATCCGGGAGGGTCCCAAATTTTCTAGGTTCGTGGTGCCCTCAGTAATTCTTTCCCAGCATTCCAGGCCAAAAGAAGTAACTAACAATTCAGTTTACTAAGTGGTTAGGTCTCATGCATTTTAACACACTTGTGTTTTATTTATTAACTTAATAGCCAATTGAAAAAAAATAATGCACATAAATGGAAAGAAAAACAGTATTTCATGCTTAACCACAGCTACTTACTACTGGGATGTGTGATTGGTCAGGTGCACGTATTGTTGGGCACTGCCACCCTCATTTCCTGGGTAGAAATAGTTGGTCATTGCATCTGGTCCTGATGTCAGCCATGGCATCATTCTGTCTGGTTTCATGAAGCTGTGGTCAGTAGGGGCATTCAGCTTTCATCACCTGGGGCCTGAAACACAACCGAGGTCAAGATATCTTTAGCCCTGGCCAGTGTTTCCAAGTGGTGAGAGCATCAGCCCCCCCACCAAAGGGTTTCAGGTTTGATTCCCAGTCAAGAAAAGGTGCCCCAGCCCTGGCTGGGGTGTGTGCAGGAGGCAATCAATTGATGTGTCTCTCTCACATGCATGTTTCTCTCCTTTCTCTTTGTCTCTCTCTCCCCTCCCTTCTACTGTCTCCAAAAATTATTGGAAAAAATATCCTGTGGTGAGGATTAACCAAAATAATTTTTTAAAGATGTTATCATTAGTTTGCTTGAAACTCTGTTGCTTTAATCAACAGACCTGGGGTTTTATTTTTTTTAATTTAAATTATTTATTATTTAAAGCAGGGGTCCTCAAACTTTTTAAACAGGGGTCCAATTCACTGTCCCTCAGACCATTGAAGGGCCGGACTATAGTTTAAAAAAAAACTATGAACAAATTCCTGTGCACACTGCACATATCTTATTTTGAAGTAAAAAAACAAAACAGGCTCCTTTTTCCCCCATTGACCTCTCCCTGGCAACCTCCACCCGCCAGCACGTGCCCTCACTCCCCCTCCCCGCCCCCATCTATATCCTTTGGTTATGCTCATATGCATGCATACAAGTACTTCGGTTCTCTTACCCCCTCACCCGCCACCTTCCCTCATAGGTTGGACAGTCTGTTCCATGTTTCTATGTCTCTGGTTCTATTTTGGTTCCTCAGTTTATGTTGTTCATTATATTCCACAAATGAGCGAGATCATATGATATTTATCTTTCTCTGACTGGCTTATTTCACTTAGCATAATGCTCTCCAGTTCCATCCATGCTGTTGCAAATGGTAAGAATTCCTTCTTTTTATAGCAGCGTGGTATTCCATTGTGTAGATGTACCACCATTTTTTAATCCACTCATCTGCTGATGGGCACATAGGCTGTTTCCAAATCTTAGCTATGGTAAATTGTGCTGCTATGAACATAGGGGTGCATATATCCTTTCTGCTTGGTGTTTCTGTTTTCTTAAGATATATTCCTAGAAGTGGGATTACTGGGTCAAATGGGAGTCCCATTTTTAATTTTTTGAGGAAACGCCATACTGTTCTCCACAGTGGCTGCACCAGTCTGCATTCCCACCAGCAGTGAAGGAGGGTTCCTTTTTCTCCGCATCCTCTCCAGCACTTGTCCTTTGTTGATTTGTTGATGATAGCCATTCTGACAGGTGTGAGATGGTACCGCACTGTTGTTTTGATTTGCATCTCTCAGATGATTAGCGACTTTGAGCATGTTTTCATATGTCTCTTGGCCATCTGTATGTCTTCTTTGGAAAAGTGTCTATTTAGGTCATTTGCCCATTTTTTGATTGGATTATTTATTTCCTTTTGTTAAGTTGTATGAGTTCCCTGTAAATGTTGGAGATTAAACTCTTATCAGAGATAACATTGGCAAATATGTTCTCCCATGCAGTGGGCTTTCTTGTTTTGTTGGTTTCCTTTGCTGTGCAGAAGCGTTTTATTTTGATGTAGTCCCATTTGTTGTTTATTTTCTCCTTAATTTCCATTGCCCTAGGAGCTATATCAGCAAAGATATTGCTATGACAAATGTCTGCTATTTGGCTGCCTATGGCTTCTTCTAGGATTTTTATGGTTTCCTGTCTTACATTTAAGTCCTTTATCCATTTTGAGTTTATTTTTGTGTATGGTGTAAGTTGGTGGTCTAGTTTCTTTTTTCTTTTTTTTTTTTTTTTGCAGGTATCTGTCCAATTTTCCCAACACCATTTATTAAAGAAACTGTCTTGACTCCATTGTATGCTCTTGCCTCCTTTGTCAAATATTAATTGAGCATAATGGCTTGGGTCAATTTCTGAGGTCTCTGTTCTGTTCCATTGATCTATATATCTGTTTTTGTGCCAGTACCAGGCAGTTTTGAGAATAGTGGCTTTGTAATATAGCTTGATATCTGGTATTGTGATTCCTCCAACTTTGTTCTTCTTTCTCAAGATTGCTGCAGCTATTCAGGATTTTTTTTTTTTAATTCCAGATGAATTTTTGGAGAGTTTGTTCTAGGTCTTTGAAATATACTGTTGGTATTTTCATGGGGTTGCATTGAATCTATAGATTGCTTTGGGTAGTATGGACATTTTAATGATGTTGATTCTACCAACCAATGAACACAGTTTATGTCTTCCTCTATCTCATTTGTTTATGTCTTCCTTTATCTCTTCTTTCAGTGTCTTGTAATTTTCTGAGTACAGGTCCTTTACCTCCTTGTTTAAATTTATTCCTAGGTATCTTAATTATTTTGGTTGCAATGTAAACGGGATTGGATTG
>NW_006292095.1:2682135-2687309 GCF_000327345.1 Myotis davidii | reverse complement strand
TTTGAAAATGTGGTAAAATTCCCTGTGAAGCTGTCTGGTCCCGGGGCGTTAGTTTGCTGGAAGTATTTTGATGACTGCTTCAATTTCCTTCTTAGTTATCGGCCTGTTGAGATTTTTATTCTTCTTGATTGAGTTTTGGAAGGTCATATTTTTCTAGGGATATATCCATTTCTTCCAGGTTGTTTAGTTTGTTGGAGTAGCCTGAGGCTTTATTCTTAAAACAGTTTGGCCCGGACCAGAACCTGGTGCTTTAAGGGCTTAATGATTAAGGGGGTGGATGTGCAATGTGTACAAAGGTGGAAGGGTCTGGTTGAAAAGAAGCAAGTGAGTCATGGTGCTATTGGACTGGACAAAGCTAGATTGAATTAAGGAAAAAAATCATATTAAAGAAATGAAGTTCCTGTGCAGTTACAATGGGAAATATCCAGAGGAAAATGAGTAATTCTTAGCGGTGGCTTAGAATTCAGACTTAAACACCATCATCTTAAGGGAAAAGGGAAGAAGGATGCAGACCTACTAGAGGAGAATAAATGATTTTTAAGACAGAGGACTGGTCCCTTAAAAGAAGAGATGGGAGGTATGATAGTTTGTGACAAAGTTTGATGGGTATAGAGCTGACTTCTAGTCTCCTCTCCTATGAGGCCATCTTCCCTGGTTGATGAAACTCCCAGGGAGGGGGTTTACAGCAAGTGAGTTCCTTTTGAACAATCTTTCTTTGGGTGGATAAGGGAGGTTCAGAGAGAGGCCTCTCCCCACATTTGCTATTTCTCAAGTTCTTACAGCTCAATGAAACCGAGGGTCCTTACGACTTTAACCAAATTTAGCCTGAATCATAACTATAGGAACCACATCTCTCTTTTTCTCTACACCCCTATAGATCTAGCTTCTCCCCTGGATAATCAGCAACCCCCAACATTAGGAGACAACAACCTGGACCTGACTTACGGTCACAAGGTCCAGACCTCTGGCAGGCTAAAGATAGCATCTTGACCTACATCATGTTTCAGCCTAAGAGCCATAAAGTAGAAAGACGCCCCCTGACTACCTTTCTATGAAACCCAGACAGAGGGCCACCACAAAAGACCTCAGAGCTGTCCTCAAGACCTGCAGAAATTATTTATTAGCCTTACCTCACCTCCAACTAATCAGCTCCCAGCAAAATCCTGAGCCCCTAACCCACAGCATTTTGTCATTTTTGCACTATATAATCTGTAACCTACATGCCATTGGGGAGGCGGGTCTTTCAGACCATTAGCTTGCCCGTACTCCAGATTGGCCAATTCTCTAATAAATCTCCTTTCTGTACTAAAAACACCTACTTCAACAGTTTTGGGGGGCCAGCGCACACAGGCAAACAAACTCAAATATTGGGGTCCAGCAACATCAATAACTAATATGTCAAAGTGGCACTTGGAGGTAACATGTCCTAAATTCCTACAGTCATATTTTGGAGTGGCACATTCTGCTACCCTTCAGCAGCTACCTCAGAAAACACAGCCTGGCAAAAAGATATCATCAAAAGAAATTAGTGCAACCATATTGAAATTGTGGACTCTCTCAAGCTAGTAACTTATGAGATAAATAAATCATGAGGTGACTGACAGATATCAAGTTCCCCCCACAAATTTCACAATATTCCACAGCTTCCCTATGAATGTATTGTGATGCCCATGTGCCTTGACACTCAGTTTGGGAATTACAGACCTACCCCAAGACATAGTTGAGGGCAGACATAAGTTCCTCAAAAGCTGGGAATGTGATGTGATATTAAGTGGCAGATGATGAGAACTGAGGACTTCACCTTAATACCAAGTAATCAGGAATTTCCAAAAATCTATACATCTTGCCGAAACATTCAAAATGCTTTTGTTCTAAAAAGTAAGACATATTAAACATCAAAGAATGTTTAAAGTAGGAAGCACGCTACAGATAAGGTAGCCCAGCTCCTCTACTTTAAAAACAGGGAATAACTAACATTGTTTAACTCTTACATGCCTAAGTCACTATCCTAAGTGCTTTACTGCATTAACTCACTTATCCACACCACAATCCCCTGTGATGCCATGATTATCCTCCCTTTACAGATGAGTAAACTGAGACGCAGAGAGGTTCAGAAATTTGCCTGGGATTATCCAACCACCACGTAGAGAAACTGGCATCAGACTTCAGACCACCTGGCCCCAAAGTCCAAGGAGATAGACCCTGAGAAGATTCTTCACTAGATATTTGGTTCAGTATGTAATAATTTGCAAAGTGCTTTCAAATCAAATACCTTCTCTGAAAACCACAAAACGGCAAAGTGGGAAGGACAAAGCTTATACCCGATTCCAAGGGGGAAAACTGAAGCTGAGCAGGGTCCAGTCCAAGGCTGAGGTGCTAGTGAGTGGGGGTATGGGGCAAGCTCGGCCTTCTGACTCTAAGACTAGGGATCTGGCCACTATACCACCTTTGGGTGATGTTTTTTCTCATACATTCTCTACGATAACACAAGTGGCTTCTTGGAGAAAAATTAAAGGACTCCTACTGTTTACTAATCTTCAGGGAAAATAATAAAGGCTTTACGTCATTGCCAAGCATTTTGCTAAGCACTTTACTTCATTAAGTCCTCTCGGCAACCTTTCAGGATGCATGCTTTCCCTCTTTCCAAAGATAGGGAAACTGGGGCTCGGAGGAGTTCAGTCTCTTGGCCAGGGTCCTTCAGCTAAGGAAGACCTGGTTAGCAGATTGTCTGGACCCTAAAAACAAATGTACACTTAACCACTGTGCAGATTTTACAAAACCAGATCTGTAAAACAATATGCTTCAATTCCAGGAACTAAAGAGAGTTTTCACTGGCAGTCCTGGGGGAAAAAAATTATCTTACTTGCTATGAAATACAATTGTGACTTTGTAATCACTATTTTCTTTATTTGGAAAATGGTGGAAACAACTGGAATGATAGTGTGAAGAGGTCAAGAGACTGGGTCTTTATTTAACTTGGCTTCTTGTGTAAGCATGCAGTGGAATGTAAGGAGATAAAATGTCACCCAGAACTACATTTGCAGAGAGAGAAGCTTAGGAAAACAAAAGAAAATAAGCATGTATTTAACCCTTATGGTGCACTACAAGCTTGACCCCATTTCCTCCTCACGTCTGCCAGCCAGGTGAGCATTTTCCTGCTTTCCAGGTGAGCAAAACCTGTGGCTGGGGTGGAGAACTGCTAACCACCCACAGTGACACAGGTTTGGGATGGGGTTTGACTCTCAAACCTGAGCTCGTTTACCTGACAAACTTCCAGACCAAAGACACTCATAGGGCAAACATTACAAAGTGATTATTTGTGCAAATATACAAATCAACAAACAAGAGAAAAAGATCCTGTGACAATTGCTAAATTGTAAGTAAAGGATCAATAACAAACAATTAATTTAAAGATCTTGTTTCAGATACACACAAAGATGTAAACAAACCCACTCAGGACATTCAGAGGCAGGTCAGCCTGGTCAGAGAATGGGCTGTGATCTTTGCATCTCCCAAGAAGCCAAAATTTTATTTCTTATATCACCTTGACCAAAAACCAAAATCAGGTCTATTCTTGTTCCAAATACATTAGATGATCAGTTCACAAAGACAGTGCTTAGATTAAAATATAAAAAAAACCACTCTGTTAAATATGAATATCTAAGTCATAAAGAACTTTTATACATATACTAGAGACCCGGTGCACAAAAATTTGTGCACTCGGGCGGGGGGGGTCCCTCAGCTCTGTAAAGAATTATTACGAAGTATTGCTTTGTATAAAGATACGTTCTAGAAGAGTATTACCAAAAGAAAGAGAGAGAGAGAAGGAAAAGGAAGGGAAGGAAAGAAAGAAGGAAGGAAGGAAGGAAGGAATAGAGGAAAAGGAAAGGAAAGAAGGAAGAAAGGGAGGGAGGGAGAAAGGGAGGGAGGGAGGGAGGGAGGAAGGAAGGCTGCATTCCATTCCTACACAACCTGTCAGCAGTAAATGCAGTGCCTTTCTTGGCATTTGCCAGTATAGCCTATCAATCCTTGTTTTTCTCCAACAGAAGTTAACAAATGTGTATTCAAATAAATGATGCCACTCAGGTACACAGGGAGAACGTATAAGTTCCCATGTATGTGGACTGACTCAGGACCTACAGAAGAGAAATATGGCCTGGCCAGAGTTGCTCAGTGGTTGAGCATCGACCTATGAACCAGGAGGTCACAGTTCAATTCCCAGTCAAGGCACATTCCTGATTTGTGGCTCGATACCCAGTAGAGGGGGCATTCAGGAAGCAGCCTATCAACGATCTCCAGTAGGGGGCATGTAAGAGGCAACCGATAAATGATTCTCTCTCATCATTGATCTTTCTATCTCTCCTTCCCTCTCCCTCCCCTTTCCTCTCTGAAATCAATAAAAATATTTTTTAAAAGAAATATGAAGTATTCCATGGTGATCTTTACACTGGCACCCAAAAAGGCAACTTTTTACTTGTTTTCCTTTCTGCTTTTCAAATTAGTACCCACTTCAGAAGCTTGTTTTTAGGATAAACTATTGATTAAAATAGTTTATTACTATCAGCATTATCATTTATACGTCCATTTACCCATTTGCATTCTGTGTAAGGCTGGAAAGCCTGTCCCTCTAGCCAAGGGAGCCTGTCCAGATAAGGACATCTATAAGAGCAGACTTGGTCTCAGTTTTTAGAATGCAGTTGCAACTATTAGAAGACATAAACCTAAGTCCATGAGTATTAAATCTGAATTCAGCATCTGGCTATTAAAAATAAGTTACTACCATCAACAAATCAACACATGAGAAGTGCTGACGAGGATGTGGAGAAAAGGGAGCCCTACTACACTGCTGGTAGGAATGCAGACTGGTACAGCCACTATGAAAAACAGTATGGAGTTTCCTCAAAAAATTAAATAGGGAACTGCCATTTGACCCAGTGATCCCACTTTTGGGAGTATATCCTAAGAATCCCGAAATACCAGCCAGAAAGAATATATACACCCGTATATTCATAGCAGTGCAAAAGCTTAGATCTAGAAACAGCCCAAGTTCCCATCAGTAGATCAGTGGATAAAAAAGCTGTGGTACATTTACACCATGGAATACTATGCAGCTGTAAAAAGAAGAAGAAGAAGAAGAAGAAGAAGAAGAAGAAGAAGAAGAAGAAGAAGAAGAA
>NW_006292095.1:2657884-2681242 GCF_000327345.1 Myotis davidii | reverse complement strand
CTCCAGCTCTGTGGGTGCTGGCTGCCATCTTGGTTGGGTTAATTTGCATATAGTCGCTCACTCTGATTGGTTGGTGGGCGTGGCTTGGGGCATAGCGGAAGTGCGGTAAATTTGCATGTTTCTCCTTTATTAGATTAGATACATAACTCATCAACACAGTCAATAATGTTGTGAAGGCCTCATTTGGGGGAAGTACAGGGTAAAGGGGATAAATGGGGGGAAATAGGTAGAGATATTTGTAATACTTTCAACAATAAAGATAATTTTTTTAAAAAAGAATAAGTTACTACCACATTGGACTTTACATTTTTCCATTCTGTTCTAATCTTTAATTTCAAAAAAATGTACAACAAGGAGGATTTAAAAATTAAATTGATGGTGTCTGTTCCTATTTCCTTTTTTCTAGTATTAAAAAGTAAATTAAAATAATATGTGATGGAAGCATAAGAAGAAGGGAGAGGTGAGAAAGACAGGTGTTACCATTTTAACAAGTGATATCACATATTTTTAAGCATTCCCTACCTCAGAAATCACATGTGAAAGAGAATGCTGAATATACCTCTAACAGATACCAGGAGCTTGGACATATACATGCCACTTAATGCAATCAACTAACCCATATAACCCTTTTCTTTACAATTCTTTTGGTCCTTCGTACTTCCTCCTGGGCAGTAATTGAGTTATATTAATTCATCTCCAGTAGCAGACTGAAAGACATAGAGATTATTTTATCTTTGAATCTCCAGAGTATTCCCTTTTGTGCTTTAGGACATAAGAGCCTCATGATTACTATTTAAATGAATAAGTTAATCAAACATTCAATGAGTATTTCATGAATATCTACTTCTTTATCCAGTCCTGCCTTGACACTGTGGAGGATACAAAGAAATAGGAGAAATAATTTTCACCTTAGAGTCAGAAGGTAACAGAATAAGTCAGACTCAATAGACAGAACAACAGACAAGTTAAAAGTTACAGTAAAGCCTTCATGTTTAAGGATTATGAATGATGAAAATGAAAATGATAATTCCAAGAGAGCGGCCACCCTGTCATTTTCCCATCCCAGAACCCTCCATGGTGTCCAGCCCGACTTACTGCACTTGGCAGGAGTCCAAAAATTGCTTGTGAGTTGAATCAATGAACGTAACATAGGCTGATTTGAACGAGAACTTAGAGCCTATGAAGTCTAACCTCCTCATTTCATAGATAAGAGCTGTACTTTAGCGGGGTTCCTCCCACTCAGATCATCCTCCCTCGTCTCCATTTGTCAAGACCCAGGTCATACTTCATCTTCTTGGCAAAGTCTCTTCTGACTATCTCCACTCAAAGTGACCTCGTGGTTCTATGAATTCTCAGAAATCTTAGGTTCTTTTTCTTTCTTTCTTCTCCTTTCCCCCTCTTTTTTCTCTTTATTCCTTTCTTCCCTTCTTTTTCTTCCTTCCTTTCTTTCTTTGCTTTCCTCCTTACCTTCTTTCTCCCTTCCTTCCTCTCTTTCCTTCTTCTTCCTTTCTTGTATATACTATTCACTAACAATCATTTAAATCATGAAACATTTCAAAAATGTAAAAAAGTACAAAAAAATTATCAAACGAAACCAAATATCCACATGTTGCCACACTTGTATCAGCTCTTTAATTAAACATGTGTCTACTAGTAAAAAAAAAAATGCACTTGGGAGGATATGTTCCTAGTATAGTGGAGTAGTTACCTCTGAGAAGGGAGGAAATGGGGAAGCTATCAGATGCAGTGGGGACAGAAGTGGAGAATTTATCTATTAAATGCCTTAGAAAAATTAATAACAACAACAAAAACATCCTGAAAACTGGTTCTTGTTCCCCCTGCACACTACACTGTACCCCTTTCCCACTTAACAATCAGACTGCACCATCTTCCCCGGCTGGGGCTGTCAGGCACTATGACAGCTCCTCCACGCTTAAATATTGTCTCAACGATCAGTTTGATTGCAAGCTCCCAGAGGGTAAGGGGCCACATCTTACCCACATTTGTCTTCCACTCAACACAGAGCCATATGGAACACATTGGAGGCTTATTTCATTTTATTAAACCACACAGTTCCTGTGAATATGGCATATGCCTCATTTTTTTTATTTTAATAAGGGTCTCTCTCTCTCAAACTATTAACTTTGCAATGTCTTCATTTATCATCTCATTCCTAGTCTTCCCAAGAATGTGGTAAGTGTAGCAAGTCAAATTTACATGTGATCTGTAACTTGTTTCCAAGGGACTCCCCTTACAATGAGGATGAAAAATTGCTGGAGGCAGTTTTCAAACCCATCTGCACATGCCATGCTTTAGGGATTCATTAGACACATTTTCTTTGCTTATTTTGAAGATAAACTATCCCAACGTCTCCTGGTGGGGCAGATGTAATCTTCCCCGGCCGGATTCACTGCAGATGCTTCGCTCCATGATGGAATTGAATGCCTCAAAGGTCAATAACTCTTTCTATCATTTTTCATTAAAGTGCTTGGAGCGGGCAGTTCCTAAAGGAATAATTACTTGGAATCTGGCATACGATTCTTGTTCACCCCAGTGAGTTAACCTTGAGCATTTCACTCCAAAGCCAGCCCTTGACAGGTTTTTGTGGGAATTTCACCTCACACCTTGGAACAACTGAAATGTCTTAGGAAAACCACATTTCCAAAGTGAGAGTTCGCAGGCTGGGTGCAGAGACACGAAATGCCTGATCACCATGCGTGAGGGTGAGCCGCCCTGCCAGATGGGGACTGGCAGGGGAGGTGGGGGAAGGGAGCGGCCAGTGTGCGTGCTTTGTGAAATTGCTCTTGTTTCAAACCTTGATTTCCTATAGGTTCAGGGAGAGTCCAGCAAAGCTGTTATTATTCTGAACTCCAACATCTGGTAACATAATCCAGCTTCTAAGCACAACCTCAGTTCAAACCAGACGTCATGGGAACTCAGCTGTCCTTCCTGGCTAGCAGAACCTCCTAGTCCAAATCCAGTTCTTGTGGCCAAAGCTCATGGTCCCACATATACAGTTCACGTGATCTCATCATTCCAGGTTGTGCTCAAACTTGACCCATGGGGAGCATTGGGAGGTTCTCCAGCAGAGCCACAGAATCATCTAGTTAACTCCTGGAGGAGATTTTGGTCCAGTTGTTCTATTCGCTAAAGTCTCTTTGGTGACCAATAATTCAAACTACTCAGGCTAGTGTAAGCCAGAAAGGAAACAAAGGAAGAAAGCTGGGCTGGCTCAAGGAAGAAAAGGCAACTGAGTGACCCAGGCCTGCCAAGGCTAGGAGCCACCCAAACCCACAGCCTCAAGGAACTTTTCTGTGAAGTGGTTTTGTCCAAAGGAAATAAAGTTCCAACCATATATGTAATTTCAAATTTTCTAGAAGATGCATTTTAAAAAGTAAAAAGAGACAGGAGGAATTAATTTCAATAATATATGTTAACTCGATCTGTCTAAAATATTATCACTTCAATATATAATCAAAGAATTATTAATGAGATATTTTAAAAAATTCATATTAAGTCTTTGAAACCCAGGATGTACTTTACACTCATAGCTCATCTCAATTTGCACTAACCACACTGTAGGAGCTCAGTAGCACATATGGCTACTGTGTTAGGCTACACAGCTCTAGAATACTGCCATTGACCAACTTATTATCAGCAATGCCTGATGTCAGGGGATCTTAGTTCAAAATTCCAAATTTCTGGGAGTCAGGGATGTGATTGAGCCAGTTAGTGTTCTGGCCATGGCTGGATTGATTAGGCAGGGCAGGGCCTCTTACTACAGACATGGCTGCTGAGTCCAGACTCCGAAAAGGGGAGCCAAGCAGCTACCTCAGGAAGTGGCGGCCAGAGGAGATTTGGGGTGCACACAGGATTTATTTTCCGCTCCGTGGATAATTTATGGTGGGGCGGACCTGATCTACTACTCGTCTTTTTTACAGATTAAGAGCTGAGACCTGTGCAGCAAGTAAAGCAAGCAGTCAGGCACTGCGCCAACTAAGGAGACTGGAAATTGTGTGGCAGGATGTCCTGCCAGTAAATAAATATTGCAAGGCCATGGAACTTTACTCAATACAGCAATTTCTGAGATCATTGGCCGAATCACTGCCATAGAGAATGTCTCTACTAAAGATGGTAATCAATTGTATTACTTATGTAAAACAGTGATGGGCGAAGGAACCCCAGTATTTGCACCTCTATATGAAGAAAGCAAGGACAAGAAATACCAAGAAGCGGTTCCAGTCTGTGTGGCAAAATGGATGTCATTCAAAGAATGATGTGACAGGCCAGCATGCAAGAAACTGGGGACCAGTGGGCAGGTGGAAAAGGTAACTGCATTCTCTCCCAATGAAGTAAAACGATTAATTCATACCTTGGTCCAGAATACATAAAGAAGAGCAGCCACCCTCTCACAGTTCTGGAAGACATACGACTGACGTCAGTGTGTCAGCAGGGACACCAAAGTTCTCTCTAAAATCTGTAAGATTCCCCAGTCACAATGCATGAGATCTGAGTCCTAGCGTTCAGATGTGGAGGATCTTTTTAACTTTCTTACTAATTTCTTCCCACCCTCCTCTACCTCAGCTCCCCCACAAAATATTCTTTGTTCATTCACTCATTTCATTCATTCACCAAGTAAGGAATCAGTGCCTACCACTGAGGGCTACTGTGTAGTATTTAAGTCCTTACCTGCATTTGAATCTTGGCTCTACTTACTAACTGTGTAACTTTGGGCAAGTTGCTTCACCTTTCTGTGCTATCTGCAAAACAAGAATAACAACAATAGCCACTTTACTGAGCTGGTAGGAGGATTGTAGGATGCAGTTCACATAAAGCACCACAGTGCCTGGCACCTGCGTACGCACTGAATACATGCTGGTCACCACTGTTACTAGGAGCCTGGCTCTGAATCAGACCCTGGAGACAGTAACAGAGAGACCAATAAGGCCTGACTCAAGGAGTTACACTCCAATCTAGGTCGCTGTGAACAAATAAACATAACAATTTCAGATTTTAAGCATTTGTTTTATAAAACCTTGTTTTTACAACTATTCTACCTGAGTTTCTGATTTTGTGGCTAGATATATTGGGAGAAACTCATCTTAGCCAGTTAAGACTTTCCAGTTCTTCTAATCCAATCCAATGGTTTGATGCCCTTCCCTACATGGGGAATTTATATGTAGGGAAGGGAGTAGGGGAAGAGGAAAGGGTGAGGGGTACTCATTTCTTCTCCCCATAAAGCTTTCAAATTTGGATGCTCTTGACATAAAGAAGAGGGTGAGAAAATTGTCCATGTTGGAGCTTCACCAATACAAGCCTGAAAGCAATTTTGATATATCCCACACATTCTCTAGTAACATAACAAAAAAATGCACAGCCTTCTGAGGGCTCAGGTCCAGTGAGAAATATCCTAGCTTTGGTTTTATCAGAAATAGCGCTGGGAAATGCGAGGTAAGAGGCAGTGAGACATGGGTCACGGTGACCCACTCCAGGATGGCCTGGGTTCCTTGCTGGGGTTGGGAGGAGGGGTGCTTTACCAAAGTCAAGACCCATCACTGGCTCCTTTAAGAAAGTTTTCTGTCCCATGTGTATTGAACTATTTACACTGCTGTCTTCTACCTGCAATGAATCTATGGGCCAGTTCTAATTGCAATTATTCAAATGCTAAAGAGCTATCTGTAACTTGTACTTTTTACTTATGCTTTTTCAAAAAGACATTTCAAAACCTATCTTGTTATTTATATCTTGGTAGAATTTTTCATATAAATGTCTTTATAAGTCGGGGGGGAGGGAGGTTTGGAACTGAAAATGTGAGAGGGAACGGCCTTGTGAAGAGGACACTTCCAAGGGGGACCGCTCTGCAGGGACTTGAGACAACACCTGCACTTTCCCGGTGAGCATCTGGGAGGCTGAGTGGTGACAGCAGGTAGTGGGATTCGCTTTATCAGCCTCTTAGTTAGATTGGTGAAAGTTGCAATGGCTTTACAGCATATATTTACAATGTCAAATGCAGACAAGGATGACGGGAGCCGAGTAGGCAGAAATGGAGCTGCAGCTCTGAATGGTCCACCAGGGAAAGGAACAAAGGCAGAGTCTCCTCCTCTATTCTGCCACTGTCAGGGCTTGGGCAAGCCATGGCACCCCGGGCCCAGTGTGTTCTCCTAGTCCCACCACAGCATCCCGCAGATTGTTCTAAGTCCGTGGTTCTCAACCTTCTGGCCCTTTAAATACAGTTCCTCATGTTGTGACCCAACCATAAAATTATTTTCGTTGCTACTTCATAACTGTAATGTTGCTACTGTTATGAATCTTAATGTAAATATCTGATATGCAGGATGGTCTTAGGTGACCCCTGTGAAAGGGTCGTTTGACCGCCAAAGGGGTCGCGACCCACAGGTTGAGAACCGCTGTTCTAAGTTCTGCTCCAGCTCCAGGTCACCATGCTATGCTTCTGGGGCACCTGATATGCTGTCCTGGTTGTCCTGGAGGAGCTGGCAGGCTTCCTAATCCTCTAACTGGCCTCCACTTAGAGAGGTTGGGAGCCCAGCAGAGAGTGGAGTTCCTTGTGATATATTTGCATTCAAAACCTGGGTGCGTGTCCTTAAATGAGCTTCAGAAACCTGATGGTCAACAAGGCCTGTTCCCTTCCTCCACCCACCTCTCCCACAGTATCCTGCTGGGCCGTTTCCAAGAGCCTCCAGATTCAAAAGCTAAAGAAAGATAAAGGTGGGGAGAGGCTGCTCTCTCTGCCTCTGCTGTCAGCCTGCATTCCCATCAGCCCTTGGAGCATCGCCAGACACTGACTAATTACTCCACTTTCCCACTCTTGATTCTCTTTTCCCTGAGGCACACAAAATACTTTAGGCTTTCAAAGTTCTTAGAGAAGGCATAGTCTTTAGGGCTTTTTCTGTGCAAGGATCAGGATCAGGAAAAAAAAAAAATTCCAAGGCCTAAACAAGGAAAGCCTTTGTTGCTGGTCAAACTGGAGGCAGTGGCCCTGGGACCGCGTGAAGTTTGCAGGCATTTCCAACCAAGCCTGACTCCTTTTCACCATCCTCCGGAATCTAGGAAGGAGTCTGGGGAGGTTATGTTATATAGATTGTAACAAAACAGAATTGATTGTCACTCTTCCCTAGGACTGACTGTGTAGGGACAAAAGGACAGTGGCTGGTTAAGGAATTTCTAGTATTTTTCTAATCATCTTTTTCTTCCCTTGCTCCTTCTTCAACTCAACATTTATTGAGCACCTAATATCGGCAATTAGGACCTTAGAAGAGAAAACTACAGTGCCTACTCAGAGGAGATAAAGCCTGAATTACCTGAAGAAACTTTAATGGCCTCTCTTGAGGCCATTGCCTTGTAAGACACTACTGATTCTCCTCAGGATCCACTCTGCCTTCCCCCACCACCACCCCTATTTGCCTCTAGATCTATACTAGATTGAATTGCAAAGGCCTGGAAACCCAGGGAAGAGCCAATGTTTCAGTTCAAGTCCAAAGGCCATCTGTTGATAGAATTCCTTCTTTCTCAGAGGAAATCAGGCTTTCAACGGCTTAGATGAGGCCCACCCACATTAAGAACAGCAATCTTCTTTATACAAAGTCCACCAATTTAAAAGTTAACCTCATCCAAAAATCACCCTCACAGAAACATCCAAAATAATGGTTGACCAAATATCTGAGCACCACAGCCCAGCCAAGGTGACATATAAAATTAGCCATCACAAGTTCACCCCTTGTCAGTTCGATGCACTCCTTAAACCATAATGACTCTCCAAATGAAGACAATAACAAGGTTATACTTCCGCCAAACAGGAGACAACTATACAACCTACAACCGAAATGCACTAATCCCGCCCCCAGAAGAGGATGCAAAGTCCTTGCGTGATGTCTATGCTTCTACTTAATATCCTGTCATTTAAATACTAGGATGTAAAATTAACAATACTTAAATACTATGATATAGAGTTTACACATCTTATGTTATATAACAAGGGGATAAGAGGAAGAAAACAAAGATATCTTCTTATGAGCACACAAATATATTGATGACAAAATAAGGAGAAAATACTCATGACAATACAGTCCCCATTTCTGAAACTGGTCATGTGGTCAGAGCTGGTATTTATAACCACTTTCTTCCACTACACATTCTATATATTCCTTGCCCTCAGCAAACACAGCAACTGGTCATAGTTCTCTACCTGTGGAATGTCCTAAACCTTCATTCCTGAAGGCTCTGGGCTATTAGCAGTCCTGCCTGGATTGTATTGTGTGTTTTCTATTAACCTTAATTGGAGAGTAGGATAATACTAAAAGACACCCTATGGGATTGACTGTATTCTAAACACAATCTTCTTCACCTCCATGTGGAGCAGCAGTCGAATTTCTGCTTGGTAGTCAACCTATTTACAAAAGTCCCCATGCTTGGCCCCACACAGACAATGGAGACGTTGTCTGTGGTAGTGGGGCCTGGGTAACTAAAGCTTAAAAGACCTCTCCAGTCCAGTTCATATGCATGCAGGGCTGAGATCCATTTACCTGGTGGGAGAGGCAGAAAGGGAAGCAGGTAGAAGGAACAATGCCGTTAAGGCTGGAGCAGGTGGGCAGGAAGGATGCATCATCCCTGTGTCTATGAAGTATGTGAAGTTCGATGTGCCAGGCTACATTTGGGGGAATTGCGGCAGCATGACAAAATGTAACAAATCAAATATTCCCCTCAAACATCTAATCTGGGCCATAAAGTCCTGGAAATTAAAAATAGGGAATAATTTGTGGAAGGAAAACACTAGCCCTGAACTTGAGGTATCTGAAGGGAAAAGGGACAGGCACCAGGATTGACTCTGAGGATAGTCCCACATTAGCCAAAGGATCTTTAAGCAAGGTCCACGGAAGCTGCCTTTCCTTCAGATAGAAGCAGCAGCACATACACTGGCCCGAGTCTTGGGTTTTCTCCTCACTGCTGATAAGGCTTCACTTCTGTTGTCTAACAGTATAGGAGATGTTCGGTTTCCCTGGTATCAAAGAAAGGCAAAGTAAAAGAGAAACCACATATACTCCTCAGAGGAGGAATAAGTGAGAAGTCTGCTGATGCTCTCACTCTCTGGCAGACATGGGAACTAGGACAGCGGCTCTGACACGGCATCTGGCAGTCCCTCATGATGTCAGGAATACACGTGGCTGAAGTTGGAAAGCCCTCTCTTGGGGATATGCTCCTGAGAAAGCTTATGTAGATCCAGCAGAGGATCATAGTACATATGCAGGCGTGTAAACTCATCAGACTAGTCACATATGGGGAGAGGGGAGAGGACAGGAATGAGGAATAACAGGGGGAAATTAATAAAACTCAAATAAAGTAAGAAGACCAGTTATATAGCATGCCATGAACTAAAGAGTATAATTAACTGAACATTCTCCATCTGAAATTCAATTTAATTACTTGCTTAATTAATTGCCTTGACTCAGCCTCTCGGGGCCAGCTCATCCCTTGGCACTGACAAAAGGCTGTCTGAGCCTTCAGGCAGGGGCCAGTTTCAGCCAGGTAGACCTTGAATGATATCATTATACACAATGAATGCAAATCGTTTCTATAGGTAATACTCTTTTTTAAATCTCTGTCACTCTGATGACACAGAGTGTATAACACATTTTGCAGGATATAGAAGGATTTTAAAAAAATGTTTAAGTCAAATGTACAATAAGTACTCACTTAACATGTCAATAAGTTCCAAGACTTTAAGCAAAATGACATATAATAAACCAATTTTACCATGGGCTACTTCTATAAACAAGAGTTAGCTTCCTTTGGCATAAGGACCTGCTGTATTTCATTTTATAAAGTGAAGACATAGTGCTCCCTGTTGATGCCCAAGAACCCCTGGACTATCAAAAGGTAGGGCTTGGTCAATGTGGTAGGCAGAATCGTGAGCCCCCTGCGCCCCATCCCCAGATGTTCACCTCCTAATCCCTAGAACAGCAGTTCTCAACCTGTGGGTCACCAACCTGTGGGTCGCGACCCCTTTGGAGGTCGAATGACCCTTTCACAGGGGTCGCCTAAGACCATCGGAAAACACATATATAATTACATATTGTTTTTGTGATTAATCACTATGCTTTAATTATGTTCAATTTGTAACGATGAAAATACATCCTGCATACCAGATATTTACACTACGATTCATAACAATAGCAAAATTACAGTGATGAAGTAGCAACGAAAATAATTTTATGGTTGGGGGTCACCACAACATGAGGGACTGTATTAAAGGGTCGCGGCATTAGGAAGGTTGAGAACCACTGCCCTAGAACCTTACATGGCATAAGGGATTCTGAAAATGTGAGTAAGGTCAAAGTCCTTGGGATATGGGAGACTACCCCAGATTCTCCTGGTGAGCCCACATCATCACACAAGTCTCTAAATAATACAGAGAACCTTTTCTGGCTGTCACCAGAGAAGTGTGACTGCAGAAGTAAGATCAGAGAAATGTGATGTTGCTGACTTTGAAGGCGGAAGGGAGGACCTAAGCTAAGTACTGTGTGTAGCCTCTGGAAGCTGGGAAGGCCAGGAAATGGAGTCTCCCCTGGAGCCTTCAGAAAAGAATGCAGCCCTGCTGACACCTTCATTTTAGCCCAGTGAGACTCAGCAGACTTCTGATCTAAAAAATTACATGTGCTGTTTCAGGCCACTACATTTGTCATAGTTTGTCATAGCAATACTTGAGACACTGAGTTGTTGCAACAAGCAAATGAAATAGTGGAATGGGTGCCCAGTAAAGGTGTCCCTCCCCCCTTACCCTGAAATACCTTGTTTTACTTCTGTTTATGTCCCAACTCCACCCTTAAGTGAGTAGAAGGAAAACCGTAAACAGAGATGAGAGTGATTTGAGATAACCCATTTTGCAGAGGATAAATTCTGAGATATAATGTGTGGAGAGCGGCTACAGTATTTGGATAGGTTCAAGCCTTGGACTAATGAGAGGGCACAGTCCTCTCATGGCCACGTGCAAGTCCCAGCTTGGAGGTCAGGGCCCTCCCAGCACAATTATAGCCAACAGCTACAGTTGTACACTTGAACCTATGGTCCAAACACGTGGCCCCACGTGCCTGAGTGATGTGGGCTTGATAGACTTCAGGTGCATGTAATTGAGTAGGATCGAAACCCACGAGAATGTTGTAAACATCTTGACCACGTCCGTACTTTGCCTCGTGGAATCTGGCTATAAAACAAAGACACGGCTTGTAGTCCATGGCGCTGTCTCTCCATCAGAGAAGCAGCGTCCCACTGAGACCCGGCTTTCATTCTCTTGTCTGTCTTTTCTCAATCCTTCACCGCCCCCACTCAGGTTCACCCTTGGCCGTGCTGGCGCAGCACAGTAATGTGAGAAAACTCTGATTTCTCTTGCCAAAGAAAAGAAGTCAAAACATGCGGACTAGAACCCCCCGGGAATTATTGCTTGGGGAAGTGCTTAAGTGGTGTCGCTTAGTTCTGCCGTCCTCAGGCCACCTTCCAAATCCTGATTGCTTATTTTAATCTTCAACTTGCTCTGACTTCTCCAGGGAAATGGCAGCTACGTGGGGAGAGAAAAAGTCTAAGGATTCTCAATTCCGGTGATGCCACTAATCCCCCATCCTGACTGTTTATGCTCATCCAGGAAAATAAGGATATTGTTTCCTTGGGCAAGGAAACCAAATCTCTTGATCTTCTTACTGAGTTGCCTGCAGATTTATTGTTCCATAGAACAACAGGACAGCTTTGCCCAAACTGCTGGGGAAATGTGTTCCCTCTTTGGGAAAGAGAAACATCAGCCAGTTTTGTGTTGCTTTGGAGGTTGGGGGGGCTGGGGGGGGGCTGTCAACATCCTGAATTTCCTTTGTTGGCTATCTTTGCAAATAGCCTCCCCCTGCTGAGCCTTGGTGTCTAGCTAATGACAGACTGGATCAGATGACAACCACAATAATGAGCCCATAAGGTGATGTCAGTGGCCCTCACTATAACCCCCTGAAGTTAGGGGCAGGTATCTGTCCCATTGTTCAGAAGAAGAACTGAGTTAGAGAACACAGAATCACGTGACCAGGAAGGGGCATAACCAGGCCTATTGACTCCAAGTGCTCATTTTATGCTAATTAACAAGACATTTACAAATAAACCATCACACCCACCCCAGTGTGGCTCAGTGATTCAACATTGACCCATGCACCAAGAGGTCGCTGGTCTAATTCCCAGTCAGGGCACATGCCCGGCTTGAGGGCTCGATCCCTGGTTGGGGGTGTGTAGGAAACAACCAATCAATGTTTCTCTCTCATCGATGTTTCTATCTCCCTCTCCCTTTCTCTCTCTCTCTCTCTAAAAGTCAATAAAGTAATAAAAATAAATAAACCGTCACTTACCAAAGTAAAGAGTTTTTGGGTTTTTTTCATATTTAGTGTCTATCTGTAAGAAAACCAACACAAAGAGGGGAAGAAGGAGGAGGAAAGCACAGTGGGAGAAACTATTGTGCCCTCTTTTCAGCTCACATCCCAATCTTAAAAACTCATTCAAACAGAACCACAAAATAAAAATTTGCTTTATGAAATTGAGAATAAAGGGGAAGGACTACTGCTCCAAAATAATTAATACAGCATTGGAGGAAGAGGGCTAGGACAAAGACATGAGGCCCACTGCTAATACTCATGCTCCAGGTCTCTGTCCAGGGTTGCACTGGCCCATCCGGGTGCTGCAACTCACAATTTCCTCTTGATCCATCCTCATTGCTCCATCTTGCCTACAAAGACATGAAGAGAGAACATTCATGAAAGATTCTGCTGAAACCCAGAATACCATGCAGGACACTCCATGACCCACAGGCCATTCCATAACGCCACCTTCAGAACAGGAAGAGGCCAAATCTGTGCCAACTTCTCAATAAATCTATCAATTTCTAGTCATCACACATCTCTTTCTAGATGCTTATATATATAATTTGTATTAGAGTTTTATCAAAAGTAGGTATTAAATTCACTATTGTATCACTGGTGCAATTGACCATCTCCACCCTACGCCCCATTCTGAAAGCTGTTTCCAATTGGCCCATCTGCGGCAGTCCCACACGCAAAAATCTTATTTGGAAGAAAGGAAAAAAATTCTTCCTGAAACATTTTTTAAACCCAAAGAAAGTGCCAGAATGTTTTCAGATTGAAGGTCAAACATGGTTCACGAAGCATCCTCCAGTGACCAATGGGAACTTTGAGCTGGTGCCTTGCATGCCAAATGCTACAGGCCCCAAGTCAACAGCCCCTCCCTCTAGGGTCATGCAGGGTTCTAGAGAACAGTCCATGAATACCACGAAGACCCCTGGGCCAGCGTCGGCTCCAAGCTGCTTATGCAAAATGAGTCCACAGGGAACCAAATTGTCCAGGACTCTCCGAGAGGGCTTACTGCTCCAGCCTTCAGGCCCTTACCTGGGGGTGGGGACTTACAGAGGGACTGGGAATCGGATCCTGTTACCACCTGACTGATTAGATCCAGGTGCTCTGTGTATTTTGGAGTGCAAGAGAACACACCAAGAGCTTACAACCTACGTTACAGACAGGAAACGGCACAGGGCCGTCTGAAACTCGGAGAGCCTGCAGGGTCTCTCTCAAACAGGGGCTGTTTATTCCCTGGCTGCGGCCCTGCCTGTGCCTCCAGATAGAGGAGGTATTTCTGCCTCCTCACCCTGGGCAGTTCAAGGCTCAACTGGCTATAAGTTATAGATTTTAAATGTACTTCGTCGTCCTTTCTCCTTACATTTAAAAGCAGATGGTTTCAACTTGATCCCAGCCACACTGTCTTAAAAGAGACCGTTCTTATAAACTGGACAGTAAAGGCTCCCTAAAAATGTGTTCTTAAAGCACAGCAAGAACAGGAGTGGTGTCTGGGCCTCCGAAGGGGAAGGAAAGGAGGATTTTGAGGGCAATAACAGCCTCCCGAAATCTAATTACTTGTCAGAGCTTATTGAGACACAGGGATGGGAAGGAGAATTTGTGGGTGGGATTGCTGAGGCCTTGGTATTCAAATGACCCACTCCCTCCCTCACATGCACACACATCACATCACCCATCACGGGTCTGCCTCCCCACTGTGTCTTTCACATCAACAGCTCTCTGAGGAGATTAAAATTATATATGTCTCCCTTCTCTTCCATCCCTGACAGATTGGGAGCGCTTGCCTCTTCTGTTTGGGTCAGCAAGAAATATAAAATCCCATCATCTCCTTTAAAGTCTAAATGCCAGTGTACAGGAGCTCGCCTGGGGCTGAGGTCCCTTCAGCTGGTGACCCTGGGGTGTGCCCGCATTGGCAGCCAGAGTCCCACTGGGAGGCCAGCAGGGCGCAGCACTTCCGTGTGGGCCTCGCTCCCTCCTGTCAGAGGCGGGAGAGGACAGGATGAGTTCTCAGGTTTATTCCAGCTCCAGAGCTACACTTGCCCTGCGCTCCCTGTTCAGGGAGGCGGCTGCCCTTGGAGCCTGTGCTTTGCTGCCTTCCATTTCCCACCAAAGAATGCAAACGATGGAGAAAAGATTAGGAGGAAACTGGCTAATGTGCAACAGCGATGGATCCATTTCAGGCCTTTGTTTGTAAACCTGAAAAAATCGACTTTAAGAATTTAAGGGAGGGCAGTTTGTTAGACTGAATGGAAAACATGCTGACCAACAAAGAGACTGGGAGAATTTTTAGAGATATAGCGTGCACGGTCCATTATGGTGCAGACATCAGAATGAGTCATCTCCAGCTGACTTCTATTCTTGATATCTTCACCAAAGATTTCAATCCTGGCAGAAAATAACTTTTTGGTCCATCTGAATCGCATACCCACTCCTGTGGCTATAGGCAGGGTCCAGAGATGGGTAGCCTGACAAGGACCACAGGTAGAGGGAGGGACAGGGGCTCCAGAAGGAAGGAATGCTGGTAAGCAGATTCAGTACCTGCCCACACTGAGTGGTCACCTCTGGGTTGTCATGGTTTTCCCTGTTTGTCATTTAATTGTTTTAGACATTAAACTCCTACTGCTCTACAATTATGTGTGTATATGTATGTATGCAGATATATATGTGTATATACATGTTTATAATATGTACCCAGACATACACTATATGTAAACATTGTGTAAATATATATATTCTTGAGAAGATCAACACCAGACTCTCTAATCTCTTAATATGAGTATGTTTTCATCAGAGGCTGTTTTCTAGCCAAGGAGGCTTCTGTCCAGCCCTAAAATGCTGAGAGCCCTGGTAATGGGTTGAGCCTTACAGGTAATAGGTGTTCAGTCAGCTTTGTTGAATAAAAGTGGAATGGGGGAAAGCTACAGAAAGGGAAGATAAAAGTCAGCTACTTCACATGGTGACTAATACGCTCTCCACCTGCGGTGACCCATGGTGGGGCAGTGGTCGCATCCCCCCAAACTCTATTGCTTTACCCTTCTCTTCAGAGGAACAGCTAATAGATATACTGGGAGAAGAATGTTCCCATCTTTAACTTGTGGTCGCACACAAAGCAGATGCTGAGTGTCCTCCTCACTCTACACACTGCCTGCCCCTTAGAATAAAACACAGCCTGAGGTTTGCAGGAAAGGTATGTTGAACAAGCTCAAGGAGTGGAACATGAGAAAGTGCACCTCTCTATTCTTTTGCCTCCCTCTAAGCTAGTAAAAGTTTTGTCAGGGAAGCTTTCCATCTGCCACTAGATGACAGCTCATTAAGTTCATGACGTCTCTTTGTTCACTTTTAGCTTAGAGATAGCATTATGTTCACTCTAAGTCAGAGCATGGTTTCAGTTCAGAAATTATGTCTTACTCAAGGTGTTAATCTACACTTCACTCTCCATTCTCACTCCTTGGCGAAGCCTGTGGTAGGTGGGCAGCCGGCCTTTGGAGAAGTGTTAAGCCACTTCAGTTCTCTTTCTCTCCTCATATTTTCTCCCCTTCACTAGCTGCTGTTTTGAACCCCGCCAGGGTGTGAAGGGAACTGAGTGGGTATTAGGAAGGAGAGGAAAGGCACAGGACCATTTTGACCTGTGGAAATGCACTCATGCCAACAGCTGGTGAGAGCTGACTCTGACAGGCACCTCCGGGGTCTCTGGAGATTCCTGAGCTGGGATCCTCCAAATGTTCGTACTCAGTGGACTAGGCTCTGCTTCATTGGGCTACTCTGCCCACAAAGCTCGCCCTCCCCAGTAGGTCAAGCTACTTCTAGGAGGGCCTCGTGGACATGACTTAGAACAGGTCCTTGTGGCCCACATGCCAACCATAGGAAAAAGTTACCTGCCCATTGCTCCATCTTTGGAGTAGGTCATCCTTTCTCAATTCAGCCTCTGCTCCTCCATCCTTCCACAGAACACTCAATGTTCTTAGTTACCAAGGATTTGGACCACCCCAGGTGCAGCTCTGCAAGTTGTCCTGTTACAGAAGTTCTTTCTCTCCCTCTCCATCTCCATCTCCCTCTCCTCTGGCATGCTCATTGTAAGTGAAGGCAGAAGCACCAACAATCCTGGACCTTTCCGGGGTAGGGTGGGACTCCCAAAGCCTCTCAGGGGTGGAGTGGGGGTCACACAAATGGCAGCAGCACAAACCCCTCCCATATGCTTCCCTTTACTCTCAGGCTCTTGACCTTTTCATATTCCCATCATGGGAAAGGGAATAAAAACTTAGCATTCCAGAGTAAGTAAAGATTCCTCCAGGTTGATGTGTTCTCACACTCATTGGGCCACGTAAAGCTTACGTCTGGGTCAACACTTTAATGTTAGTATTCTGTTACACCTGTATACTTACGGCTTTAAACCTATTACCTATCACCCAGAATCTGTAGGGCATCCCTAATGAGGTCCTCATCCCAATTAGGTACAGATGAGGAAAGTGAGGATGGGGATCTGACAAGCTTGGGTGAGGTCACTCAGCAGGCACCTGGGCAAGGCCAGACGTGAACTCACATGCTGGTTCTCTCTCCCCTACATTGCACCAAGGGACCTCCAGAGGGGAAAAACGTCTGACCTGCTCTATGACATGGGATTAAATCAAATCCTAAATAACTCCAGTCTTATACTGTCATTTGGTCCTGGTGGAACAAACACACCTGCCCTTAAGCATGTATCAGGCACTCACTTAGAGAGGGGGTGCTAGATGCCCAGTACCTTGGATACTAATTCTAGAATATAGACTATACAAGTGTGCCCAACTTCAGGTAAATTCAGAATTCACATCTACACAACAGCCTAATGAGTGGATAATTTTATTTACATTGTAAAAAAAGAAAGTCAAGTACAGTTTTCTTTAAACAGTGAAGTGTCCCAAGCAAATTAAATATGACTGGATCTACCAAGGTCTAATGGCCCAAAGCACCTCTTCATAAAGCAAGAGCTGCCCCTCCTCTGCACCCTTGTCATGGACTCCAGGACCTCATGCCCAGTGGATCTAAACACAGAGTTAGTTTGGAGAGAATCAGCTTGCCTTGAGCCAAGAGAGCAGGTTAGTGCCACCCTCGCGGTAACTGCAGTGTGGAACACCTGCACAAGACGGCCTGACATGTCCTGGGTGACTGGTGCTGGTAGTTTTTCCTGGAAGAAGTGAAGACAGGCAACTGAAAGGGAGAGGAAGAGAGAAAGGAGGATGGGGTGGGGGTGGGGGGACATGAATGGAGAAAGGGCTTCAGATAAGGGAAGGAAATGCTCCCCTTGCCTACAGAAGGCCTTTCTCTGTTTCCATACCTTCACCCACCTGTCCCCACCTGGGGCCATCAAGACCCTTCAGCAGTGACGCATGAGGACCAGAGCTCTGCGAAATTGTTTCAATTGAAGCAAAAAATAAACACCAGGTGCTCTGGCCCAGAACACCTTCCACCTGACCCCAACCTAATTCCCATCTGTGCAACCCTATCTGTGCTCTAAGGGTACTCAGTAAGCCCAGCCATCAGAAGGGGCCACCGGGAGCAGGTGCTTCCCCTGAGCATATCCTTCAAAGTTGTCACTTTTAAGGTGACATGACAGTCTTTAAAGGCTCTTTAAAGATTTCTTCAAGGCCAGGAAAAAGCAAGACCATGTGTCACAGAGAGGAATTCATCATCAAACATTGTTGGCTTTTATAGGGTGCCACTTCTCTCTCTCTCTCTCTCTCTCTCTCTCTCTCTCTCTCTCTCTCTCTCTCTCTCTCTCTCTCTCTCTCTCTCTCTCACACACACACACACACACACACAAACACAGAGGTCACTGACAGGGCTCCTCTCCACTCTGGTTACCACTTATCTTCCCTGTCAGCCCTGCCTTAGGGCTCCTCTCTGCTCTGGTTACCACCTTGATTTCTCCTCTTTTGTTTCCCTCCTGAGATACAACCACTGGGCTTCTGGGATGCAGCAGGCAACACATCACACTCAATTACATCACCTTGTTGTCATTCTATGAGTTAATCCTGTCTCCTCGAGTGTTATGTAGACTCACTGAGATTAAGGATTGTATCCTGTACCTTGATTACCCCCCGCCCCCTGCCCACACACACACACACTTCTGCCCCTCCAACCACACCCAACTAAGCCCATAATGGGTGTCCCGAAATACTTTCCCCACCCTGCAGCCCATGGACCCCAGCCCTACAGCCGGTACATGTAGAGCTTCCAAGTTCAGAGCTGTGGTGAGGAGAGATTAAACCTACCAAATCACAAACCCGAACCAGAGCAGGGGCCACGTAAATTGTCCTGGTTTGTCCCTTCACTCGTCCCCAATTCATTCCCTGTCTTGGCCATCAGATGGCACCACAGTTCCACAGGTCACCCAGGCCCGGGCATCTGGGAGGGGAGCTTTATCCCCCTGCTGCTGCCCCTTCTCTCAGGGTGTGCCATGGCTTCGTGGACAAAGTCCCCAGCCCCCAGCTGCTCTCTGGAGGAGTCACAGGAGCTGGGAGTGTCGATTCCAGGCTGTGTCCTCCTGCCCCCTCCCCACCTGCACAGGACAGGTTCACTTCTTTGTGCTGAGAGTGATGGGGTGGGTAAGCAGGGCACAGCCAAGCCCTGCAGTGGCTCTCAGCTAGAACAATCTGGAGAGAATGACCAGTTTCAGATTCCCTAGATCCGCAGGCATCCTTCATCTCCATCTTCCCCAGCCACCCCCCTTTCCTGATTGACAGCAGAGGCGGACACCTGCTCAGCGTTCCCTGAGGAAGGTCACAGTGGGTGAAGAGGAGAAGGAGCCCTCAGGACCCTTTGCCCCAGAAGCCACATTTTCCCAAATCCCATCACTTTTTTCACCTGAAGCCACTTTGATCAACACGTCTTTCTATCTAACTCTAAGAAAATAGATTGGGGGGGGGAGGGGGGGAGAATATACCCAATACATTTATTTTTACCAATTGGCCTTTCTTCCCTGATAATGATGAATAATCTTGATTTCAAATCAGAGGCAACCAGGGTACAGGGCACAACACCAACCCACGGAGCCTCAAATGGTGAGGAAGAAGGAAGGAGGAAGGAACACAACTTTAAACCATTTACTAACAATTTACAAGCTATAAATACTTTCAACTTAAAAACCACATGATCGATCATGTGCCAGCCAGCAATCACATGAGAATGCATGGAGCCTACAAGGGCCCGTCTATAAGATGAGTTTACTTTGAGTTCACATAATTTCCAAGACAGGTTCTAGATTTTACACCTCTCTCTCTCTCTCTGTCTCTCTCTCTCTCCCCTCCTCCCCCCAAACACACACCTATCCTTTGAATCAGAACTTGGTCACTTAACACCAGTCAGAAACCCTTCCCTGACCCACCACAATTGAGAGCAGCATGCTTCCGAGCATCTTCACAGAGTGTGTGTGGTCCCCACCACACCGTTAGCATCTTGAGATAGGCAGCTGGGTTCATTCTTCCTTGGTGCTGGCACTGTGCTCTACAGGTATTTGTTAAGCCGATGAACACATGTGCCTGGGGGTGTGCACATGCACACACATGCATGCCACAAGACTTACACACACACCCTCCAACCTAGGAACGAGGCTCTAAGCCAGTGGTTCTCAACCTTCCTAATGACGCGACCCTTTAATACAGTTCCTCATGTTGTGGTGACCCCCAACCACAAAATTATTTTTGTTGCTACTTCATAACTGTAATTTTGTTACTGTTATGAATCGTAATGTAAATATCTGATATGCAGGATGTGTTTTCATTGTTCCGAATTGAACATAATGAAAGCATAGTGATTAATCACAAAAACAATATATCATTATATATGTGTTTTCCGATGGTCTTAGGTAACCCCTGTGAAAGGGTCATTCAACCTACAAAGGTGTCGCGACCCGCAGGTTGGCGACCCACAGGTTGAGAACCACTGCTCTAAGGGAATTTCAGGAGGGCCTGGGATCGGATGCTCTCTCTCCTGAGACTCAGGGGATGCTTTTCCAAATGGCAGGTACAGAGACAGGAGCTCGGGCAGAATCGGTGGTTCAAACTGCCCAGCTTTCAAGGTGATGCCTGCAGATTGCAGGCTGGGGGTTGGGGTGGAGACACAGACTCCACCACATAGCATTGATATGAAAACATACACACACACACACACACACACACACACACACAAAAGAAAGTTATGAAACTTATCTTCCCTCTGGTGCCAGGAACTTTCCACTCTAACAGCCCCTGCGGCCAACACCCTTTTCTAGCTGCTTCCAGCCCCAGGAACCACTGCAAGGAATCACAGAGTTTGTCAGGCACCTCAGCCACAGCCACATCATCTCCTTCTTTATTGTCTGTTCAGGCCCAGCGGAGACGGCCGCGGAGGCCCGCCTCTCCTCCCGGCCAGGCCAGGCCATGGCACAGAAATGCTTCACCTTTCTCTCTTTCTGTTTTTAAAACTTGTATCCATAACCTGTTCCTTTGGGATTTTCTCTCTCACCGAGGTTCTACATTTTCTAGCACTGAAAATAAGAATTTTTTTTTAATCGGGAGATTTATAACCTTGCTCTTCTCCAATAATTTTTGCCTGCGCCCCCCCCCCCCCCCATGACAATCACCATCAGAAGAACCTCAACCACCTCCCTTGAGAAGCTGACCCTTCTGCAGTTTTCTTTTTTAATTTAATTCCAAAAAAATGGAACTGAGAACTTACTTTGAAACTAGTTCTCACAAGTCTGAAATCACAAAACTTGAAATCTTGCTATGATATTTGTAATGACCTACATTCTTTTTTTCTCTGAAGATGAGTCAAGAGTTTTAAAGTCAGAAGGCAAAGAAATTTTTCAATGATCCAGCTCTTTTTGCTTAAAGAGCTTAGAGTCTCATGGTATCCATCTCCATATCCCAAGACATCTCTTTTATTTCCATTCATAAGAAAGTTGTTTATTGGGAGTCAAAAGGTTCTCTTACCACAAGCACTGTCCTCCTCTTCATTTCTAAGACAGCTAAAGTTGAAAAGTTAATCACTAATGCAGAATGACAATGAAAGCAGAAACTGGGGTAGGGAGAAGAAGAGTATATAGGATCTTTCTGTATTTTTCCATTCAGTTTTTCTGTAAACCTAAAAGTGCTCTAAAAAATGAAGTCTGTTAATGGTTTTTAAATGAAAACATACACACACACACACACACACACACACACACACAAAAGAAAGTTATGAAACTTATCTTCCCTCTGGTGCCAGGAACTTTCCACTCTAACAGCCCCTGCGGCCAACACCCTTTTCTAGCTGCTTCCAGCCCCAGGAACCACTGCAAGGAATCACAGAGTTTGTCAGGCACCTCAGCCACAGCCACTTCATCTCCGGCTTTATTGTCTGTTCAGGCCCAGCGGAGACGGCCGCGGAGGCCCGCCTCTCCTCCCAGCCAAGCCAGGCCATGGCACAGAAATGCTTCACCTTTCTCTCTTTCTGTTTTTAAAACTTGTATCCATAACCTGTTCCTTTGGGATTTTCTCTCTCACCGAGGTTCTACATTTTCTAGCACTGAAAATAAGAATTTTTTTTTAATCGGGAGATTTATAACCTTGCTCTTCTCCAATAATTTTTGTTGGCCAGAATAAGTAAGGGATTCTTGCTCGCTGCTCCTCTTGGCTTAATAAGGAAATAGGCCAGCCTGGCTGCTGGAACTTGTCCATATCCCTCATGGAATCAGAAAAGCCCCAAGGAAGTCAGGTCTTCACTGTGGTCTCCCCATACCACCTCCCCCCAGGCTCCTTCTAACCCTCCCTCAGCTTCCTTTTTCTTCACAACATTTTCCTCTGCCTGAATTATAATATCTTTATTCATTGGCCTTCTCTAGGATTTAAATTTCTCAAGGGCAAGAACTTTGTGTCACTTACTACTGTAGATACAGAGTATGGAAGAATGCCCAGACACAGTAGTCATTCAATAAGTATTGAATGAATGAATGAATGAATGAATGATTGCTCCTGCAACTCCTAGTCTCCACCTGTGTCTCTTATACTCTTCCCTTGGGCCTCTGATCTTTAGTTCCTCCACTCCCCCTTTTCTTGTCAGGCTCTGGGCACACCTAACTCTCCCTCCTCCACCTTCCCCTTCCAGATCTCAGACCCAAAAGCTCATCCTCAGTGAAACCCCACCCCACTACCCACCTGCCCAGCGTGTACTTTTCCTTCACAACATTGGTCATGATTTCCAATGTTATTGTTATTAGAGAGATTATCTACACAGTGACCTCTACCCAATAACTGTCCATTGTATTCCCAGTATGCACAGTGTCTGGCACATGCTTAATAAATATTTGCATTAATTATAACTACATGAACAAAAGCTTTCTTCAAACTCTTGAGTTTTGAGGTAAAGGATATGATCTACAAAGATAGAAGTCATGCTCCAGGTTACCAAGAAGTTTTTAAATTCTTTCTGAGCAAACACTTCTCAATTTTCCTACTTTTAGAAGCCAAACCACATAGGATTGGACCCATTCTTTTTCAACCATATGCTAACCATGATTCTCTAAAGTGGGTACCCAGAAGGATAGAGAGGTAAGGTCAAAAGTGGAGAGGGGCGCCCTAGCAGGTTTGGCTCAGTGGATAGAGCATAAGCCTGCAGACCAAAGGGTACTGAGTTATATTCTGGTCAAGGGCACGTACCTTGGTTGCAGGCTCCTTCCTGGCCCAGGCCCCAGTTGGAGCATGTGCGGGCACGTACCAATCGATGTGTTTCTCTCACATCAATATTTCTCTTTGTCTTTCCCTCTCTCTTCCACTCTCTCTAAAAAATCAATGGAAAAATATCCTTGGGTGAGGATTAAAAAGAGAGAAAGAGACAGAGAGAGACAGAGAGAGCAGAGAGGGGAATGGGTGATAATGGGAGAGGAAGAAAGGTAAAGGTTACTGAGTAATTCTGAAGCTTGGTCTTTCCTCATCACCTGGTCCTTCCCACTATCTCTACC
>NW_006292095.1:2647024-2657845 GCF_000327345.1 Myotis davidii | reverse complement strand
AGGGAAAGACAAAAAACAATCTGTTATCACAAAACACAACCGCAGTTAAGATTGTGAATATGTCTGCTTTTACTTACTGCCATCAGATTAGCAAGACAACCTTGGATCCAATTTCATAGCCTTTTGGAATGGTAAGGTATCTAGGGACCTTGTGCAATCCAATCCTCTAATTTTACAGTAAGGGAACGAAGGTCCACCTGTTAACCACATTCACACGATTCAGCCCCGTCTCCTAGAACCACATGCCACCATCTCGGTTGCAAGTTTTAGTTTTTGTAAAATTTGCTAAATTTTCCAACAATATCATATGTTGCAGCCCAATATTAGCAACACAGGCAGATGAATGCTGACAGGAACAATGTGTGTGTGTTAACCACACATTATGTCTTCCTTTGGGTTTTCCCTGAAGCAGCCTCTGAGACAAGGACTTGAGTGCAGGCACTTGGTTTGGGAGCCCTGCAGATACCTTGGGCCTCTAGAAAGACGACCAAGCGGGTCCTAGAGCAAAGTAAGCCTGAGACACCACTGCAGGCAAAAATGACAGAACTGAAGCTGGCCTACTTCAGGCACATCATGAGAAGGCAGGGTTCTTTGAAAAGACATTCATGCTGGGGAAAATAGAAGGTAGCTGGAAGGGGGAGGGACCAAATGTGAGATGGATTGACTCCATAAAAGAAGCCACAGGTGTGAGTCTCCAGGAGCTGGGCAGGGCTGTGGAGGACAGGACACGTGGACATCACTCATTCACAGGGTCCCCAGGAGTCAGAACCAACTCAACAGTATGTAACAACATAATGACTTGATTTGGGTTTTTTTGGAGAGAAAGGAAGAAAGGGAAGAAATCCTTTAACTGTGGGACTAATGATCAGTATCTTGTCTCCCTGGCACACCTCAGGTTGGGACCTCTGGGTGTGAGGCAATTGGGATAGTTACCCCCCAGCTCCCATGTCTCCACAATTGAACTTGCTCAGGAGGGTGATGAATGAGCAGCACTTCTGACCTGCCGACTAGCTGTGTCTCCTCAGCCATTGCATCCAGAAGCAGAGGGGCCATGCAGGAAACTGGGTGGCATGCAACCAGCTGTGGGTAGCCATTAAGGCAGGTCAAGGGACATGCACAGACTCTCTCCCTACCTCTTGTCTAGACCATGTGAAATGCAAAGCTATATAGTGCCTGATGTCGGAACCCTACAACCAGGAGGGACCTTGGAAAGCATCTAACCAGAGGTCAAGCAAATGTTTTCTGTAAAGGGCCAGATCGTAAATGTTTTAGGGTTTGTGGGTAATATGGGCTCTATCGGGACTACTAAAATCTGATGTGGTGGTGAGAAGCTGCCAAAGATAATATGTAAAAGGTTGAGCGTGGCTGTGTTCTGATCAAACTTTATTTATAAAAACAGGGTCAGGGGTTGGATTTGGCCCTAAGCCATACTATGCTAACTCCTGATCCAAACAAACCACTTTATTTTAGCATTGAGGGGGCTGAGATCCACAAAACTGACATCTGGTCAGGGTCACAGTTAGACACTTGCTTCTGAGCCAGTTCAGGTTTCATTCACATCAGTTGGCTTGCCGTCTGAAAGACCCTGGCTGCGTCCTGGCCTCAAGTTGCATATGTTTCAACCAACCAAGCCAATCCAAACGTAGATTCTGCTAACCAAATCCTCGGTGAGCAAAGAGCTACACAGGGTGCAGCCCCTGCCCTAGAGGTGCCACTATTGGGGAGGAGGTCAGCTACATGCAGGTGACAAGACCTGGACAACGTGGGGCAGCGCAGAGAAGCCGATCACTTCAGCAGAAGAGGTCTGCAAGAATCTCCCACGTGCCCCATAAAATGCCCTGCACATGATCTCATACACACAGTGTTGAACATCTGTTTTTGCCTCCAGATCCAATTTCTACCCTTCTCCACCCTGCCCACAGCCCCCAGAGAATGAACTGTATAAACTACAACAGCACACTCAAGTCCTCTGGCTTCCTGTTAGGTTCATCAATGTGGGGGGAGTGGGAAGGAAAGTGAGATCAGGAAATTTATTATCTAGCGTTTCCCCCGCCCAAAGGGGTCACTGCAAATGGGCTATTTTCTTCCAGCAGAGGTCCTGCTGGGCTGGTTCTGGTACTGTCCCCTGGACTCATTTCTTCAATCTTAGGGGTAGTTAAGGTACCCCCGGATGCCAGCCCTGAGGTTCCTCATACTCTTTCATGTCTTTCCTACACCACAGTTAGAAAGCAAGACTTAGTATACTACTCACTCAGCTCAGGTATTCTGGGGGAGGACCAGTTCATCTACTTGGCCTTGAACCCCAAGGCAGGAGATGTTGCCCTTGGTCATTTTTTATGGATTCATCACATGCAAATTTATTTTTTTTTCTTCAGACATTTATATTTTTATCCATGCTGACTCCTGAGCTTCCCACACCTTTGCAAGAGTCCTTTTATTAAACACCCTTCAAATTACCCCATTTCAGTGTGCCATCTGTTTGCTGCTGGGCCCCTGCCTGCCAAGGTATATCATGAGTCAAATAAATATCAAAGGCTGTCTGTGCTGTGGAATTCTGGAGGGAGAGAGGGATCTTATCCTTGCGGGTTGAACAGGAAATGCTGAATCGGGACTTTGAGGATGGACAACAAAGGGGCTGAAAGAAGTGGATGGAGAGGCCACATCTGGAGGCAGAAAGAGGATGATGTGTGTGTGGCGGTGGTCAAATTCTAAACCTCAGCCCCAACCTTAGCAAGAAGCCAGGAAATATAGTCCAGATTCTGTGAAAAGGCCAGAAAAACCCGCACTCCAAATGGGGAGAGAGATTGCCCCCAACCTGCCAGCTGTTGCCACGGAGGCCAGTGAGGAAATGAATGAGGAAATGAATGAGGATTGCCTCAAAGAGAGGGAGATAGCGGGTGTGTCCCCAAAGGGACCCCAGTTCTCACTATAGACTTCCAGTCCATTTGAACATCTGTAGAGCAGTCAGTGAAAGGTTGCAATTCTTCTCAAGAGGGTCAGATTCAGGTCTGGTGTCACCGACAAGTCCCATCCTACCTTCCTGGCCAGACCCAAGGCCCTAGGCCAAGAGTCAGAGGCTGAAGAAACCTACGAGAAATAGTTGTTACCAGAACTCAGGATGAAGATCCTTCTCCCTTAGCGGCATGTAATGGGAAGAAAGCTAAGGTTCGGTCACATGCAAGCAAGGTACCGAAATCATTCCCCTCATCCCTTCCCTCTGTACAAACCAAAACACTGAAAAGGAAAGCACACCCAGAACCATGCACACTCCAAAGCCAGGACACATCGTTTCCAAATGGATTACATGGCCCATTTAGCAGCCTTCACCATGGATTATTTAGGCACTATTAGAGTCAGAGCTCTATAAATTGGATGTAAAATTCATGCAGGTTTCCTGTAGTTTATCAAGCTGGTAACTCCCTAAAACCAGAGCAAGAATGTGCCAAAGAGCTGAAGAGGGAGGAGAAGGGAACGTTCTCAAGTTAACACTGAATTGAAAAAGTAAGATTTAGCATGCTGCTCACTCAGTCCAGGGTTATTTTAGGGAGGGTCTGGTTCTTGTACTTGACCTTGGACTCCAAGGCAGGAGATATTGCCCCTGGTTATTTTTTTTTTTTATGGACTCATCATGCACATTTTTTTTTCTGCAGAGATTTATATTTTTAATCCATGCTGACTCCTGAGCTTTCTAAATTTACTACCTTTGTAACAGCAATACTTCCTTTTGTTTATCCTAAATTGTACTTCATCCAGGAGTGTCCCTAAATTGGGTATTCTGGAAAGTCTTTCTGCCTATTCCCACTCATCAGTTCATTAGACTTCAATCATGTTTGCTTTAGAGTTTCACTCATCCAGATGGCCTATGTTTATTGAGCACCTACTATGTGCCAGGAAGGAGAGTCTCTGGCTCTTCCCTCTCATTCCTTGAATCATTTTGGTTGTTCTTCCCTGTTTTTCTTTTTTTTCTTAACTTAACCATCTAAATGGCTTCGTTGATCTGCAACAATGGAATGGGCATATCGCTATTCTCTTTTCACAGACGAGCGAACCATGGTGCCAAGATATTTTCCTCTTAGGGACCTGCTGCTAGGCTGCAGTCTTGTAGAAAGGAGGTGAGCGATGCAGTTCACAGACTATCACAGACTTGGGCCCCAATACTGGCTCTACAGCCTACCAGCCTGGAGACCCTGGGCATGCTGATGAACGGCTCTGAGCCTTAGTCTCCTGATCTGTAGAGTAGGAAAAATATCACTTTCCTCAAAAACTTGTTGGGGAACTAAAAAAAAAAAGTTTCTATGTCACTTGGAAGCAGTTCTTCATCTGCACCCTGATGACTTATTTGCAAAACCATGGCCGCTACAAAGAGGCACAAAACTGCAGAGGAGGCAGGACAGGGTTAGGAAGACAAGACTTAGAGAATCCTAGCTTCAAATTCTTTGCTGATGCCAGATGTGAGCACAGAGAAAAGCTCCAGAAGATGGGGGGGAGGGGGTGGGCAGAGGAGGAGGAGGGGAGGGGAGAAGAGGGACAGATTTAGGGACCTGGGCATTCCTACAGTAAACATTGCCACTTTATCATTTGAACCATGGCTGGTGCCAAACCAGAATCAATCTTCAGAAATATTCACATGCCTCCTGGGACTCACACATCCTACTTCAGGGGTTCGTTCTCAACTTAGCCACTTGCTTGAGGTTTAGTACATGTTGACTGAAGCCTTAAGCCCTCCTTCCAGCCGAACTTGAACTGGAGACTGGTGCTTGCCAGAGGCTCTCCTGCTCAAAAATAATATTTGTGGAGGTTACTGAGCCGTGGCTCTGAGAAGCTCTGAGCGGGGCCGGAAGCTTCTCCTTCACAGGCTAGTTCTGTGTAACTAGCCCCCTCCCCGTCGCAGCCCCATCCATCCCTCATGTTTCAGCTCTTCTGCAGGACACACTGGCCCCCTCAGACAGGAACCAGGAAACACTGGGCAGGGCTTTTGGCAGAGCTATGAATACCCTCCCTCAGAAAGAACCAGGGCAGCCACCAATGCTGTCCTCTCCTGAATTTAGTGCTGTTTGCACTTGCTCTTTGAAGCAACTTGGACCTGGCTTGGCACTCCTGGGGCCCTTTAGAAGTTTTTCAAAGATCAAATTCCTTTTTCTTTATTTGCTCCCTGGTGCTGTCAGAGCTCCAGACCCCCAGTGAACCCCTCTGCCTTCAGCTCTTCCCCTGTGCTAACCTCCCACCCCACTGCCCCCGCTCTTCTGGGTGCACTCAGCCCTTTAAAGGGCTCGTCGGAGCGATTCTGTCTCTGATTGCAGGACCACAAGAGCAATAGGAGCCCATGAGCAGGTGCACGCTTACAGGTCTCAGAATTAGGTAAGAAGAGCTAGAGAAGACTCAGTAAAGTTGGTTGAACATGGACTTCTTGCTCAGCACAGTGTGAATTTCTGTGAAAGAACAGAAAACATGAGCCTTGATTCCTGCTCTCAAGAAGCTCAGAGCCCAGTTTTGTGGATTCTCTTTCAGTCTCAGAAGCTGGTAGGTGTTTCGGGTAGAATAGCTCCCTTTGTGCAGATAAAGAGCGTGAGACTCCTAGAGGTGACATGGCTTGCTTCAGGTCTCACATAGGTACAAGGGTGAGCCCTGATTCTGTTACCGAACTAAAGAGGGTTCATTTGCCTACACACATAGGGTGCAAACAGGAGTTTGCAGGAAAGAAAACAAAGGTTTATTTAAGGAAATAGCCCTGACCAGTTTGGCTCAGTGGATGGAGTGTTGACCTGCAGACTGAAAGGTCCCAAGTTCAGTTTCGGTCAAGGGCATGTACCTTGGTTGCGGGCACATCCCCAGTGGGAGATGTGCAGGAGGCAGCTGATCGATGTTTCTTTCTCATCGATGTTTCTGGCTCTCTGTCCCTCTCCCTTCCTCTCTGTAAAAAATCAATAAAATATATTTTTTTTTAAAAAAAAGGAAATAGCACCAAGCCCAGAGACACAGGTGAGCCAGTGCTCAAAAGCCTGGCTCCCGACAGCCTACATGGGGCAGATTATACACAGGAACAATTATTAATCAGGGTGACTAATGCAGTTGAGGCCATGTGCTCTACTGATTGGATGAAGCCAGAGTAGGGAGTAGTCAGTGATGGTGAACCTATGACACGCGTGTCAGAGGTGACACGCAAACTCATTTTTTTGGTTGATTTTTCTTTGTTAAATGGCATTTAAATATATAAAATAAATATCAAAAATATAAGTCTTTGTTTTACTATGGTTGCAAATATCAAAAAAGTTCTATATGTGACATGGCACCAGAGTTAAGTTAGGATTTTCCAAAATGCTGACACGCCAAGCTCAAAAGGTTCGCTATCACTGGAGTAGGTGATCACTGTGCCAGGTCTTGATGTCAGCCATGGCATGATTCTGTCTTGTTTCATGAGGGAGTGGTCCATAGGGTGGGTCTCCTTTCATGGGCTGGGGCTGAAATACAACTTAAGCCTGACCTGAAACTCTGTTTCTGTGGTCAACAGACCTGAGACTTTGTTCTTAAGATCACCTGACTCTGACCAGAACCTGATGTCCTGAGGGCTAATGATTCAGGGAGTAGAGGTACAGCATGTCATGGTGCTACTGTAACCACAGTGAAACTCCATTTCTTTAACATGACCCTTTCTCCTTTCAGCTGTCCATTCGTTCCCTACCTTGGTGGAGCCCATGACCCTAACTCCTTTAGTCACCACAATGAATGGTTTTTCTCCCTTATATCACCCATCCCCTGGAAGCATCGGGAAGCCAGGTCTTTGAGCACTTGCTTACCTGTGACTCTGGGCTTGGCACCATTTACTCAGTTAATAAACATTTACTTTCTTGGCAGCAAATCCCTGTTCACATTTGATTGGTCTTCGACGTGTGCAGGCAAATGGGCCCCTTTGTCAGGTAACACTATTAAACAAGGCAAAGCTAGCTTCAATGAAGGAAAAAGTCATATTAAAGAAATAAAGTTCCTGTGCAGTTACAATTCTAAGTCAGTGCATCTGACCCAAAGTCCCAGCTCTTCACGCAATGAGGCCAGGACACCAGCACCAGGATCGGGTGTCTGGACCTGAGCTCACAGTAACTGAGACTTGCAAGCTGAGCAGTTGTTTCTGGAAGAGCATCTGGAATCCATGCATGAGATGTACTGGAAATATTGGGTCGCCATCTAGGGAGCTGTTACAAGAATCAATATGATTAGTAATTTAGTGGCTATAAATCCTCATGTAGGGCTGTGTGATACTGTGATTTATAATAAGAAATATAGCTTTGGTCTTAGTCCCAGTTCTGGCACAGAGCTCCTAAAACCCTTGGAATTATCTTAATGAGAAGGTGTCTTTTGTTATATTAATGAGATTACTTATAGAATGCCCTTAGGTCACCAAAGGATGAGGCTGGTTGCCAGGGAAGCAAACCATGTGACTGGAGGTTTGAAACTTTCATTTCCCTTCCAGGGTGGGGAGAAGGAGTGAAGATTGAGTTTATCACTAATGGCCAATGACTTAATGAGTGATGCCTCTGTGGAAGCTCCCTGCCCTTTCCCGTGCCTTGCCCTATGCATCTCTTCCATCTCATGTTCATCTGTACCCTTTATCATATCCTTTTATGACAAACGAGAACATGTTTTCCTGAGTTCTGTGAGCCACTCTAGCAAATTAATCAGATTCACGGAACCTCTGATCTACAGCCTGTCAGTTAAAAGCACAGGTGACAACCTAAGCTTGCAAATGTCATTTCAAGTGGGGGAGGGGGCAGTCCCATGGATTGAGCCCTAACCTGTGGAATCTGATGCTATCTCCAGGGATATAGTGTCAGAATTGAGTTGAATTATAGGACATTCACCTTGTGTTCAAGAATTGGTGGTGTGGGGAACACTTCCTCCCCCCACATTGGAACTAGTACCAGAACTTTTTAAAGGCAGAGCTAAAAACAACCCCTTTGTGGCAGGATGGGCTATACTTTTCCAAGGGAGCATACGGACCACCTACTCTCACAGTCGCTAATTTAAAATGAGTTGAGAAGCTCCTTCCCATGCTTTTTTCTGCCTGCAGACCCAGGTTAGCTGTTCTTACTTTAACAAGGTAACTGAGCTGCTTGTCCTTGCTATCACCCAGTGTTCTGACCGAGAATCCTGAGAGGCAGGCTTCACGTTTGGCCTATGCTTTCCCCTACCCTGTGCCCCGCTCCTGGACCAGGCAGCTGGGAGCTCCTCTAACAACTGCATGGTTCCTGCCTTTCTGTCCACACCCCAGCCAAGCACACTGCTTCACTCCTAGGAAATGTTTATTAACTCACTTACCATTCACCTTACGTTTGTTGAGTGTCCGCACTGTAACAGACCATGAGATATATTGATGCACCAAACACCCTCTTCTCCTGCAGCTTAACTAGATTGCGAGCTCCAATTAATTCTCCAATTATAAGCTATTGGAAAATGACAGGCAATACATCTACAAGCACATAAAAATGAAACAACCAGATAATTGCCCACAGGACACTATGATGAGAGGACTTTAGCCAAGAGGTTAGGGAGCCCTGTAGATTAGAGGGTCAATGAAAAACTTTTTTTTAATTTTTTTTATTGCTTAAAGTATTACAAAGGGTATTACATATGTGTCCTTTTTTTTCCCCCTGCCCTTGACAATCCCCTGGCCTCCCCTACCCCCCAGTGTCTTATGTCCATTGGCTATGCTTATATGCATGCATACAAGTCCTTCGGTTGATCTCTTACCCGCCTCCTTCCTGCCCCCCAACCCTCCCCAGCCTTCCCGCTGCAGTTTGACAATCTGAATGAAGAACTTTTAAGTTGGAGACTGAGGCCTGAATAACAGGATCACATGTGTCTGTGGCTCAGCTGTAAGAGAAGGCCTCATACTGAGCCAGTAGGCCCCTAGCACTGATGTGCTTGCTTTTTGGCTAACATCTGATCTGTTGTTCAATTGTCCATTCTAATGGGATGGACGTTCCCAACCCTTATAGTGAATATTTCCAGTAACATCAGTAACATCAATATTTCCAAAAACTACACCATGTAGGACCTTGTGGGCCATAGCAAGGAGCTTGAATTTATTCTAAATTTGGTGGGGAAACCAATGGAAATTTCTAAGCAGTTGAGTAAAGTGGACTGTTATACTTAAAAAAGATAGCATGAGCTACTATTTTGGAATTGCACTGGGGTGGGTGACAGTGTCTGCAGTAGTGCAAATAGCTGAAAGTGTTTGAGTTGTGGCAGAGGATATGGGGAAAATGGATCATTTGGGATATGTCTTAGAGGTAGACTTGATTGTTCTTAATAATGGTGGGATGTGGGGGTGGGCAAAGAAACAAGAAATTAAGGACTCATGTTTTTGGCCTCAGCAACTACATGGACAGTAATTTTGTTTGCTAAAATTAGGCAGACTATGGCAAGGGTAGGTCAATGAATGCTTTTAAATAAATAAAAATCATCATTAACTGGTCTCACAATAAACTCTGTAGGTTGTAGAGCACAGTAAGCAGCCCACACTATTATACAGTAGGTCCTCAGGTTACATCAGAGATTCGTTCCTATGGCACACATAACGCAAGTGTCACCCTAAGTCGGAACCCACCTACATAAGCACCTACGTCACTCACTTGGAGCACATACACAGCAGTAATGAAGTGAAACAGTAAAAAAAATTTAAAAGAAAGATAACAATTCCTGACCTTTACTTGTGGTAAATAAATAATAAAAGACATAAAGCACATATGTACATACGTCGAAATGAAGGAACTTTTTTATATATATAAATAAATGGGAGATGGTGATGTAACCACTAAACGAGGTATGTCGAATCCGACGTATCCCAAGGACTGTCTGTACTGTAAGCATAATCCTAAGAGCAGGGTTTCATCAGTCCCTCAGCTCCTGTGCCCATCCAGATTTTCACCAGCAGTGCCTAACCTCAAGGCTTTTCCATGGTGCACAGAAGACTGTCCTAATTTATACTAATGGAGACAGTGTGTCCAAATGGTGATCGTCAGGAGTGAGAATTGTTCTCAGCTCTAAGCCTGAAGCAATTACAAAGGGCAGAGCCACTAAGAACCCAGGGTCTGCAACTGGTTAGAAAGAAAGATCTCAGATGAAGTCTCAAGGTTTGGCTCTTTTCTCCTTCATTGTTTTTTTCCAAAAAATAAACTGTTCAAGGTAAACCTGTTCTTTTATACCCCTTCAGCTCATCAACCTCTGTTTATCCATCTATCCCTTCTATCTGTGCTACAGTAAGGTCCTACTTTGAATTGTGCATTCTGATTCGCAAAACTACTTCACATATATGATCTCATTTATCTTCTCAACAGTCCTAAAGTAGAGGTATCATTTTCATTTTACTGATAAAAAACCGAAGTTCATAGACTATCACCTCCCCAAAGTCATAAAAACAGAATCCATAATTTTCCCACAAATATGCTCTTCCTCCAGTTTTCTTGATTTGAAGTTTAGTACATGAGGTTTAGTACCAATGATTGGATTAACCAGCTACTCAATGATTTATGCCAGAAACCCAGGAGACACCTTTGACACTGCTTCTTCCCCAAATTCCATCACGTCAATTATCAACTTCTGTCACTTCTATCTCTTAAATATCCCTCTCCATCTCCACCACTATCATGTAAGTTACCATTGCCTCTCCCCAAGACTAATAAAATACCTCTTATCTAATCTGCCAGCACCATTCTTGCCCTATTTATATCTATTCTTTACATGTTGAGAATTATTGTGGAAATGCAAATCCAGTTATGTCATTCCCTAATTTAAAATTCTTTACAAAGTCCCAATTATTACTAGGAT
>NW_006292095.1:2627652-2643830 GCF_000327345.1 Myotis davidii | reverse complement strand
TAAAAACAGACATAGATAAATGGAATAGAATTTAGAAAAAACAACAACAAAGCACACATCTACGGTAAACTGCTTTCCAACAAGAGCATCAAGACAGTTCAATCAAGAATAAGAAAGCTCTTCCACAACTGGAATTAGAACAACTGGATATCGGGGAGGAGGAGGAGGAGGAGGAGGAGGAGGAGGAGGAAAAGGAACAAATGTTTAACAACTCCCAAGTACTTCATGGTTGAGCCCCTGCCAACCTTTTCATCTTCATCTTCATCCCACCTAATTATTTCCTTCCTCTCTCTCTGAGCTCCAACTACATTAGCCTCCCTTCAGTTCTTCAAATGTGCTAAACATTTCCAGCCTCAGGATCTTATACCTTGCTGTTCCCTCTGCCTGGAATGTTCTTCCTTTCAGCCAAACATCACTTTGTTTGTTTCCACTCAAGCTTTGGTCTCATCTTAAATGTACCTTCTTCTGAAAAATTTTCCTCAATCCCTACATAAGGCCAAGCTCTTCTATTATAAATTTTCATATTTCTCCTTCATTGGAGTACCATTTCAAGTATCTCCTTCATTTCTTATGCAGTATATGTAATTGTAATGGTTACCCCTGCCACAAAAATATTGCATAAACTGCTCCTAAAGTCAGTGATTTCAAACAACAATCATTCTCTCATGGATCTGCAGATCAGGTCGGTGTGTGTGTGTGTGGAGCACAGTAGTGTGTGTGTGTGTGTGTGTGTACAAAGAGTTAGATAACAATAAAAGAAGCTCAATTCACATATGTTTGAAAATTCAGAGTTTTAGTTCTCTGAGTCTCTCAACTTAAAATCCTAATTTATGTTAGGTGTTTTGCATCAAATTTGAATGCCACATTCAAAAACTATTTACTTTTCCACCTCATCTTTATATAGCACACGTCACTCACTTCCACCATCCCAATAGAATAACAATGCAAAAGTGACTGTAACGGTTAATTTTATGTGTCAACTTAACTGGGCCACGAGTTGCCTATATATTTCTCAAACACTAACATGGGTGTTTCTGAGGTGGTATTTTTGGATGAGATTAACATCTAAATTGGTAGACTAAGTAAAACAGACTGCTCTCCCTGATATGAGTGGGCCTCACCCAATCCATTGAAGGCTTAAATAGAAAAAGTGCTAAAAAAAAAAAAAAAAGTGCTGACCCCACCCTGAGTGAGAGAGAATTCATTCTGCCTGGAGGCCTTTATATTGGGACATCAGCATTTTCCTGCCTTCAGACTTGAACTGAAATATCAGCACTTCCTAGGTCTTGAGCCCTCAGCTTTTGGACTACAATTACACCATCCTCTCCTGGTTCTCAGGCCTTTCTCCTCAGACTGAAACTATCCTATTGACAATCCTGAGTTTGCAGCTTGCCAACTCACCCTGCAGATCTTGGAATGTGTAGGCCAATTTCTTATAATAACTCTCTTTATATTGATACACATCCTATTGGTTCTGTTTCTCTGGAGAGCCCTGACTAATACAGTGACTGTCTAAGTTTGTGTGGTTCAAGTTTGCAATGTGTGAAATGTATGGGATGAATGATTGCATTTGTTAGTCACATCCTTGGTGAGGGGCAGGGACCCAGTGCAGCTGAGCTGGTCATCACTGTCACAAGTCTGTTTCCTGCCCAGTCTGCTTGCGCTACCTCCAGGGTCTGCAAATATCAGGGTGCCTGCCTGCCATGGGGTTGGGCTAAGCACACTGGAAGTGGGTAAAGTTCATTTGGAGGCCTACCCTCCTGGATCTTCTCCCACCCATTTTTCTCTGCATGTGCAAACTAAAAGTCTTAAGAAAGGAGAGAGTTCTGGAAGACAGAAAAGCCTTGAAGAGCTAAAGAAATCCTCTCTAGGAGTGGGTGCTGGTGCGGTGGCACATGCATGGACAAAGGAGACGCTTTGGGAAGAGGGTCTTCCTCCAAACTACAGATGCCAAGAAGGGCATGTTTTCAGTTTTCTGGCTCGTGATTGACCTGTACCCCTGACAAAGCCCCTGACAATTTGAAGTGAAGTGAAACTCTGTATTCCCTACCTTTGGTTTCATTTCTCTCTAGTCAATATCTGTTCTACCATTTCCAGATTGAAGATCATTCTCTTTAGTAGAACAGATATGCTAATAGGAGGTGACTAGCTCTGTGTTCTCTGAATGAGAAGATGGAGTAGGAAGAGCAACATTATACCAACAATAGTAAACCTGGGCTCTGGTCCTGCTCTGCCACTAATATATCAGCGATTTGACCTTCATAAAGCACTTGAACTCTCTCGGTCTCTTTTTCTCTTCTGCAAAATGAGACAGTTTGATTGTGTGTTAATTAAGGTTTCTTAGGCTACGCTGTTGTAGCAAAAACACCCCTAAATACAATGGCTTAAATAAGTTAGAAGTTTATGCCTCTTTCTCATAAAATCTAAACATTAGTAGTTTAGGGGTGATAGGTAAGCTCTATTTAAAAAGGTCATCCAGGGAGCCAGGCTACCGGATCACCTCGGCTGTGGTCACATGTGGCTTCCACCTCTGGATAGAAGGCAGCAGAAAGGGGGAGAAGGATGGTCCAGGCTGTTCCTCTTTAAGGAGATTAAAGGTTCCCCAGAATTGCACACCTCGTTCTGCTCATATCTCGCTGGCTCATGAACATAGCCACATGGCCACTTAGCTGCAAAGAAGGCGGGGGAATTAACTTTGTTATTGGGTGGTCATGTATGAAGCTAAAGATGAGAATGAGGGAAGGGCAGAGAATGGGGCTCTCTTATTAAATAGGAAAAGGAAAGAATAAATATGGAGAGTCTGCCACAGACAAGACAATCTTGAAAGTCCTTTGGCTCTTCAAACAAGAAGAGGCTAGGTTCTTCAGCCATTACACAATCTTTCCTAAGTATGGGCTTCAACCTGTTGTCATTTCTTTACTCCAAGTCCATTTCACGGTCCACAAGTCACTGTGATCTTGAGTCTCTCTGACATATTCCACAGGGACTGGCCGGGTCATGTGCCTTTTCTTCCATCATTTGTGTGATTGCTCTTAAAATCTGAGCTAATTATGAAGCTTTACAGGCAATTCCATTGTTTCCCTGATGCTTTCTCTTCTCTTCATTGTTATTATTTCTGGTTGTTGGTTGGATTTTCACATGTCATGGAATCTCTTCCATTATTTTCTGATTTTTCCCCCTGGGTATTTTCCATTTCTAATAGCTGAAGCATTTATCTGGCAATGCCCAACATCCTCCTTCCTTCATTACTCCCAAGACTCCCATCCATGGTGTTCAGCCCTGGCAGAGAGAATTCAGGCCAGGTCAAGAGTTCCCCACACCACTTACCCCAGCTTTTGAAAGAGATTGAGGCAAGTCAATTTCACAGAGGCTTGATTTTCACCAGACCATTCTCCATGACTTCTTCCTTAGCCTAGAGGGAAATTTCAACACTTTAATACTTCACCCAAAAATGAGCATGGCAAGATGCACATTTCCCAGCTTTTTGCTGGGTTTTCTCTCTGCTAATGTGCGAACTCGTACACACTTGCAAGTAGCACTGTCTGTCTCACCCAGCAAATGCTGCCCAGCCAGCACTAATAATGACCCTCACAGCACTTCTGCAGGGTGTTCCTTGATTCTTGAGCTACTTCCCCTCCTCTTTATTTTGAGATACCAGTTGCCCATGATGGAGAAAGACAGGGTTCTTGCCTGGACAAAAGAGAGGGAAATAAAAGGTGCAGTGATAAAGGAAAGGGGAATGCACCAGGAGAAACTGAAAAAGAGCAGAGGCTGGGCTGGAGCTAAGGGTCTGGGGGCCACGACAAGTGAGCGATGGCAGCAAGGAAAGGGTTGCTGCCAGCTGGCTAAAGGGTCCTAGCAAGCAAGAGCACTCTGGACAGTTTGGTCCTCAAGAGTAGCCTTTGGGGTGCAGAAAAGAGAAATGAGGCTCTGTTAGCCAAGCCTAATGAGAGAACAGCAAGCAGCCTCTGGTCAACAGATGGAGGAGAGAGAATGAAGAACTCAATTTCCAGGGCGTGGGTGAGAAGACAACCAGTCCTAGGCCAGAAGAGCTGGCCAGGAACCACAAGTCCGTGTGGACATCCCAGGAATGCTGCCTTTCAGTGGCGAGGGGCCTAGGGAGACCCAGTAACTTCATGAGGATCAGCAGAGGTAGGACGTGGTAAATCTTTGCTCCGCAAAGTTTACTCCAGATCGTTCTTGTTTTTCAAGCGAGTGAATAAGGGAGAGATTTGTACTAAAACAGTAAAAGAGTCCAAAGGGAGCCTTCCATTTCTCTATGTCAGAGGCTCAAAATTAATAATGATGATTGAAGTGAGCCCAGAGTCACCCTGGTTTGAGTTTTGTTCTGGCCAAGAACAAATATCTGAAACCATTTACATCAGAACATAGAACTGGACAACCTTCTCCCTATTTCAATGTAAAACCACCTCAGAATCAGTTCCATGTTTTGCAGGAGAAGGAGGTGGTCAGGGCAGTAATGCTTTGGGTCTGTTGGAGCCTCATTCCTACAGAAAGAATAATCTCTTCTCTTACAACACCCTCTATTTAATACGGTATTATGGTCTGCTGAGAATCAAGGCCACAGCATAGCTTTGTCTGCTACTCAACGAAGAGGAGAGGCAGAGACCCCACCACCACCACCATTAGTTGAGAGGTGAGGTTGTAGAGGAGTCCTGAAATATTGCCCAAGAAGATGAGGGAAAGACATGGAGATAATACAGGGCATTATTCTCAGAGGGACTGCCTTCCCAGGCTCTGCCCCTCTGACTTTCAGAGAGAGACAAGTCCCATTTCCCACTCCACTCAAACTCAACAATTTTCTCATTGTTCCAGAGCTCCTCCAAGCTCTGGAGAAGCCCATGGCACAGACCGTGTGTCTTGGTGATCAGAGATGCAACCAGGTTTCCCAGAAGTTGAGATGAACTCAAAGGAATACAAGCAAATCCCTCTGTGAGCTTTCCTACATCCCACAAACATTTTACAGTGATACCAGATTTAAATATTTTTAATGTGACTGCTTTGAAAAAGAACTACTTTCTAAAAGGACTGGCGACTATGTTATGTGGGGGTCTGGAGCAAGTGCAAAGGAAGGCAAGAGGCTGTCCTATGTTATGTGTCTTGGTGATCATGGCCGGGAGGGGTCATGTGCTGGCTAGAGGTGAAGGGCAAGCCTCTCTTGGGACATCTAAACAGTATGAGTTTATTCCACAGATCTTGAGACAAAAAACAACACATTCTCTATTTTTCTAAATGAGCTTAAACCCAGCTCAGACTTCTAAGACAGTTTCAATTCCTTTTTACATAATCCAAGAAGTGGGCAGGGCTCCTGTCTTCAGCACCTGGTGGTCACCACTTTGATGCTCAATGTCCAAGCCTGTGTAATCCATCCTAAGACTGGGGGCTCTGCTTTTCCTGACCTCCTTCCTCCAAACCAAGAAGGGAGCTTCAAGAACCCTTCACAGCTCTAAGGAAGTGGCACTTCTGGTTCACCCCAGACATATCCACTCATTCCATCCAAGGTCCTGCCACAGCGTGCAGGCAGAGCACAGGTCCTCACTCCCATGGAGCCCAGAACCACCACCCCTCCCCTTCCCTCCATCCCCCCAGCATCCTTCCACTCTGAGCATCCTTTCTTGGGATGAGTCACCCCTCCCCTTCAACCTGAGAAGTCCCACTCTGGGAGAAATCAGGTCATCCCCTGCATGAGCCTATACCTGGGGCAAGGGAAGTCCAGCTCTTTAGAGCACAAGCCCCAACTGCCCTTGAGAGGAAGTGGGAAATACCGCTCATTCTTGCAAAAGGCTCCTACAGCCTGGAAAACGGAGGAAATGAACTCCTCAGTCAGTCTGTATGGCCACGCACTGTGTAGGGCACAGCCTCTCCTCCCCCAGCAATGATGTCCCTGACTCCCTGTGCCATGGGGAGTAGGGGTCATGGGATCTCAGCTCTCCTCTCCTCATGTTCATTACACAAAGGCACTACCAAGGGAGTAAGGGAGGCTGAATGCAGTCAGAGCCCCTCTCCCAGGCCCTGAACCCCACTGTGGGATTGCATTTGCCTGGAGCCTGGGGACTGCCCTGGACCCACAAGTCTGTGTGCCCCTCAGGTGTCAGGGCCTGAGTTACCTAGACCAGGTCAGTCACTGCTTGGGAGCACTGCTCAGTGCTCTGTGAAATTTACACCTGGTACAGGGGTCCTATGCAGGAGAGAGAAATGGGAAGAGGCCTGGCCACCCCAGGAACCATTCTTCAGCACTCTAACAGGATGAAAGACAGCCAGCATGCTTGAGTGTGTGGCCTGGCTCAGCGGTCTGCAATGGGTCAAGTGGGGCCAGAACAGGACACTTCTCCCCGGGGACAGTCTCTTCCTGGAAGCCTCTTCTCCAGCTGGGCCAGCGTGCTCAGCTTACTGAGAAACAACAACTCTGAAACAGGAGCTAAGAAACCTGGGTTGTTCTCTCTTTAAATGACCTTTGAAAAATAACTTCTCTTCACTGCTCCTCAGTTTCCCCATCACTAGAATACCAAGCCTGGCATAGAGTAGTTAGAACATTGCATTTAGTGAGATGGATAAAACTGACATGAAAAGCACAGAGAAGCAGCACAAATACAGAACATCATGGAGCAGGAGTGTTCTGATGGTTTGGGCCCGTCCTCCTCTTTCACTCCCATCTTTGCTCCTGTAGCAGGTCCCATACAGGGTGTAGGAAGCTTCCATTAGGAAATTACAGGAACTTTTGTTGATGCAAAACCAAATGTCTCCTGTTTCAGCTTGATAGGAGAAGATAGATGACCTCCTTCACTCTTTCTAAACTTCCAACCATGGATTCCAGGAGCTTTAGTTTGCCTCTTTGAGTTGGGTCTTGTGATGATCCTTGTCCTCACCCCTCAGGAGCCACCCAGAGACAGCAGCCCACCCAGGCTAACCTCCTGAAGCCTTCATCCCTCCCCAGACACATCTGGATCACGTGCCCAGCTCTGGGACGAAAAGGAACTAGGGATTGGGGATTGGCACAAGGGATCTAGAGGCAGGAGGGGGAGGACACAGAACCATCCGTGTCCCCCTCCCATCCCCCTCTCCCGCCAGAGCAGACTTGGACTCTAAAAATAGTTTCATGATGTCAAACCCAGAACAAAGGCTCCTTTGGCTCCAGGAGTAAAAATTCTCAGCTTGGAATTCCACCGAAGGTTTTGTTACAAATACTCTACATGACAGAATCTATTAATATCTCCAGTTAATTGCTCCCAGTTTTGTAATCTCTGTGGCAAAAATTCCAGCCAGGTCAATTAAAGGGAATGGATTTGCTCTATCAGGGGGCCTCCAGAGTTCCTGTAAATTCAGTCACATTTGGCATTTTACTCAGCCCAGAAGCCTGTTGCTGTGACTTGGTCTAAAGTTTCTGTTCCCAGCCCAACCCCACTGGCTTCCCAAGACCATCATATTGGGGTGACAACAGAGAATTGGGGAGGGGACACAGAGAGGAATGCACTTTATCAAGGCTTAAAATGAGGCAGGATCTCAGACAGCAAGCATGTTTGAGTGCGTTTGCTTTTGGTTAGATGCAAGGAGAAGTTGATGAAAGTCCAAGCCTTGTTGTTTATAAATTGGATCAATCAAAATCTACCCTCTGGCTTTTATTAGTGAAGCTCCAGGCCTCAGGCAGGGTAGGCGGGCTCTCTGTTCTCTCTCAGGAAGATCCAAAATCATCATGAACAGAAATGATGCAAGTTGAGAATTTAAAAAATGGTGGCAATCACAGTTGGCCAACAGAAGACTTACGGAGAAAATAGCTTTGAAGTTGTATCTGTAAGGCTTCCCTAAAGGTAAATGTAAAACTTTATTAAAACAAATATGGATCATTTTTTTTTCATGCACCACAGGTAGGGGGTACGTGACTGGGAATCATTTAACACTTGTTGCCCCAGTAATCATCTGAAACAGATAAGATCAGCAAAGGAAATGATATTAAAATTTAGGAATATTTCAGATTCCAGTGGAACCCACATACAGAGCCAATGGCCACTTACATACAGCCGAGCAGAATGGATGTTCAACCCAGCCAAGCACTGTTGTTTAAATGAGGTAGGAAATTCTCTTTTAGACTGTATTTCCTGGTTGTTTTTTAACTTGTTTGCTTATTTGGTTGGTTTTTTCTAATTTATTATTTTTCATATTAATTTATTCATTCATTCAGAAGTTTTTGAGGGACTATTTATATTCCAACTTCCGTACTGGGTCTGGGAATTCAGTGAAGAGCAAAATTGGCCAGAATTCCTGTCCTCTTGGAGCTTAGAGTCTAATTGTGTGGGGGAGGGGGAGAGGGAGGGGAGACCTCTGGGGGTGTGTCAGGAGATGTTGCATTGCATATGGTGGCTTCTTTTGTTATTTTGGAAGGTTGGCATCTGAAGACAGTGGTTTGGAGTATAGTTGGTTTTTTTAAATATATTTTTACTAGAGGCCCAGTGCACAAATTCATGCATGGGTGTGGCCTACGGAGATCTGGCCCCAGTTCATGCCCCGACCCTTGCAGCCCTGCAGCCCCGCCTGGCACCCGCTTTGGCCTGGCACTGCTCTCTCACCTGTTCCATCATCCCACCTCTGGCGCGATCAGTCGGGCCGTCTTACCCCCAACCCCCGCCCAGCTTCCTCAGTGCCTGGGCAGCCCCACCCCCTACCACCACCACTGGGTCACTGTCTGCAGGGCAATCAGGCTCCTGCTTGCACCCACCTTGGCCTGGTGCCACCCACTCACCTTCTCCACCATCCCACCACAGCCCTGCTCTCATCAGGACCCATCGAGGCTGGCAGCGCCTCCACTGCCGCCTGCTGTCAGAACCTGTCACCAACACCCACCATGTTCCGTGCCTCCCCCTGGTGGTCAGCACACGTCATAGCAAGCAGTTGATCTCCCAGTCAAAGGACCTCCTGAGGGGACAATTTGCATGTTAGGCTTTTATTATATAGGATTGATTTCAGAAAGGAAAGGAGAGGGGGAGAGAAACATCAATGATGAGAGAGAATCATTGATCAGCTGCCTCCTGCATGCCCCCACAGGGAATCAAGCCCACAACCCGGGGTGCCCTGGGAATCGAACATGACCTCCTGGTTCATAGGTCAATGCCAGTTGGACTTGGGTGTAGTTCTTTAAAATATGATTTTTACTTGTTTTGCTCTTAATAAATGACATCTTGAACTGTAACTAAAAGCTCTTGGCTGAAACTATTCTAATGATGTCTCCTGAATTATTTGGAACTGTCAGGAAGATGAGCACATAAGCTGCTGTCACCAATTCATCAGAGCTCAAGAGTAACCTGCCAGTGACCTCTGGCGCACACGCACCAGCCTGCTCGCTGAAGCTGCCAGGCTCTGCAGTGGTCCTGGTGGAGCGTTGGCCTGGGTGCCTGCCCTGAAGAGATGTTGCTTTTGGGGGGTGATGGTATTTCCCTGGGATTGACCTGCACCCTGGCACCTCACACCAAGAGATTAGATCTAGAACAAAAGCCACTTAAAGGGTAGGTCTCCGTGGGTCCCTTCCTTCCAAATTCACTAGTTGCTAAAGTTGAGTGAAGCCTTTCAGGTGTGAAAACTGAAGCCGGCTGAACACGAGCGTTTTCTACCCAACCTGGGAGCAGCTGCTTCAGACGCAGTCCTGACCTTTGTGGATTCTTAAGGTGACAGCTAAGAAACCACATTTAATTCGCCTCCCATTTAAGCCACCATTCACTCTTCCTTCTTCCTTCCCTTCACCCACCAGGGAAGCCTATCCTTTGAGTCTCCCAGTTGTGTGTCCCCTGGGAGTCTCAGAACCCAGCTTCAACCCAGCCTTGGAAGAGGGGCTGTCACAGGGAGCCATGTCTGAACAGCCATCTTCAGGGACTCACTGGTGGAGGTGGGTGGGCAGGAAACGGGCCATCTCCTACATTTCCAGCCCACAGCACCATCTACCCCTACATGTTCTGGAAACCTGGAGCTGGGTTTTCTATTTACCCTCTGAAGAAAATCAGTTCCAAGAACAGAATTGGCAGAGTTCCTAAAAGCTGTTAATACTCATCCTTCACTATTTTATAAATCTTCTCTAATGTGTCCCCTTACTAAAGACAAACAGGCAAATTTCATATTCCCCTCTCCTTCCTTTTTTCCTCCCTTTCTTGTCTTCTACCTTCTCACTTCTCTCTCTGCCTAGTGGCAGGGGGAAGGGGGTTGTGAAGAGGTACATGGGTCTCAGACTTTCTGTTTATGCACAGCAATCATTCTCAAGGCAACAATTTCCCCAACAACAGTGTAATTATGAAATATTACCCAAACACTTTGGGTATTATTGAATGTGCCATTTCTGGATCCTGGCCAAGGGCTTTGGCAGAAACAGGACTCGAAGGAGGAAAAGAGGGAGAAAAATTATGAACGTGTCTCCCCTTCAGCCCTGCTGTTGAATTAAACCACATGTGTGTTTTCTGGAAGAGCACAGCGGAGAGGAACAGCTCCGAAGCACATGTTTCAGCCAGAGGTCTTTTCTCCGGGATTTTTAAAATTAGCGGCTGAAACAATATCACATGAAGTCCAGGAGCATGTGGGAGTGATTAAGGACTGTTGCCATGTTTAGTAAGAGTTGTTAATCAGCACCTTACTACTGGCTACTTGGAAACAGGATCTCAGTAAACACGGAGCTGTGCTCAATAACTGAACCAGGGGTTGGGAGGACCCTGGTCATCAGCAGTAACACTTATCCTTGGACAAGAGTTGGAGTTAGTGAAACAATGGACCCCTTGGTAAAACAAACCCTTGGGGCATGGTGGAGAAGAGGCCTCATCCACCGGGCTGTAATAATACATGCTTGGGGCTCGGGGGAAGGCATTTCTTCTTGCCTCTGGTACCAAGTTATCACAAAGAAGGTAGGGTGTGTTCAGTCCAATTGTATTCCAGCCATTCGTTCATTTGTTCATTGATAAATTTATTCATAAATATTTTAAGTGGTATTTATTGAGTGACTACTATAAACACATACTACAGACAATATAAAGATCCATTCCCAACTTTGGAAAATCTTACTAAACTTACTACCTAATGAAAACAGAAAACCTATTACAAAATGCTAAGTTAACAACACAAGACATGACACAGGGGAACATATGTAAAAAAGTAAAGGAAGAATGCAGAGAAGAAACTTGCAAAGACTTCAGAGGACGAAGGGAGATCACTGTGGTCATTATACCCTGAAAGGAATGGGATTGAAGTTGGGCTGTGGGTGGATGGGAGCGGGGAAAAGAGGCATCCTAGGGAACATAGGCCAACACTGTAGTGTGGTGAAATCCCTCCTCTTTTGTTTCATTCATGTGTAAAAGCCAGGCAAGAGCTCAGCCATCAAGGTCAAGGCTGATCAGATGAGCCTGACATTGATGAGAGCTGCCAGAAAGACTGGCCATTGATGAGTAAGCTAAAGTGAGGTCATTCGTCTACTCTGGTGTCCTTCTAAGAAAAGCAGACACCAGGTGCACATGCACAGAGAGCTGACCGTGTGAAGAGGCAACAAGATGGTGGCCATCGGCAAGGAGAAACCAACGCGCTAACGCTTTGATCTTGGACTTCTGGCTTTCAGAGCTGTGAGAAAATTAATTTCTGTGGTTTAAGCCACCCCATTGGTGGTATTGTGTTTAGGCAGCTCGAGCAGACTAATTCATATTGCTTTTCACATCTTATCTGTTGATGTAAATTATATGTAAATATCCATTAATCCATTAGTGGATTATAAAATGTTAATCCATGCTTATGTTCCCAGGATAGACCAAAGTTATTTAGGATATATACTTAGATCACTTAATTTAGGATTTTTACATCTATGCTCCCAAGTAATATTATCCACAATTTCCTTTATTATGTTGGTTTTATCTTGTTTTAGTATTAACAATAAAGTAGTCTCTATAAAATGAGTTGAGAATCATCCTGCTTTTTATTTTATGAAAATTTTTAAATAACATTCAGCAGAATTTGCCTATAAAATCACTGAGCCTGGTAAAATGTGTGTGTGTGTGTTGTGTCTGTGTAGTGTGTGTGTGTGTGTGTGTGTGTGTGTGTGTGTGTGTGTATTGGGGCAGGGAGGTGAAAGAGAATAATTTTTTTTAAATAGTGACTCGGGCCTGGCTGGCATGGCTCAGTGGTTGAGCATCAACCAAGGGACCAGGAGATCATGGTTTGATTCCCAATCAGGGCACATGCCTGGGTTGCAGACTTGATCCCCAGTGTGGGGAGTGCAGGAGGCAGCCAATTGATGATTCTCTCTCATCATTGATGTTTCTTTTCTTTCTCTGTCTTTCTCCCTCCCTCTCTCCCTTTCTCTCTGAAATCAATAAGAATATTTTTTTAATTTTGTCTAGAATCATTATATAAGAAACAAATTGTATTTCTAAATTATGTATTTATGGAGAGAGAGACACCAGAAGTACTTCCAGAATGGCGGAATAATAACCTCTGAAATCTGGTTCTCCACGAGAACACTGGAAAAGAGTGTCAAAATCAATCTTTTTAGAACTACGAAAATTAACTAAAGTTTGCACAATCAGAGGAACCTTTAATTCAAGAAAAACAATTGAAACTCAGAAAGAACAACCTTCTGTTTTATGCCATTTTAATTTGTTCTAACTCCATTCTCTTCTCCCAGTTCTGCTACAGCCTTCAAAACCATAGTCTCACACTATGGTTGCTATGAAAACCATCAACCTAGAAGCTATTAGATGGGGCAGAACAAATTGGGAGCTCCTCATTAGCCCCTTCCCCAGAGAATTATCACTGTTTGGCACACCTGGCAGTTTACTGAAAAGCTTATTCTCAGAGATTGTCTATTTGATTGGATTGGAGCTTCCTCTATTTTTGAATAGCCCTACCCATGGCATTTGTAAAAGCAATCAGTGGCAATTATTTAAAATTGCAGCTGCCTGGGGCAGTGCTACCCTTGAAATAAGAGGCCAAAAAAATCTTAAGTAAAAATTGAAGAATTTGATGTTCCTAGGGGGTTTGGAAAGCTCTGACAAATTCCTGGAAGGTGGAAGGCCACGTGCATATGTAAGTCTGTGTACAAGTCCAAGGCAGATTTGAGAAGGCCTTAATCTGGTTGGCCTTAAAGCTCTGTGCAAGCAGGAAGAAACGGCTGAGGCAGAGTTGTGAAATACCTGCTAAAGCATTGAAATTGTGCTCCAACACACACACAGAGAGAATCCCACCACACAGGTTGCAGACATATTGGTTCATGGCATTTAAGAAAACCTCTGCCGAATCATCAGTTTGCCACTAAACAACCAAGCCAGGAATTCAGTGGCTGCACACAACAAAGGATTCAGACATTAAAGAATTAGTTCAGAAAAGTCACAAAACAAATACCAACAATAATAAAGTGCTGGAAGGGGAGTGAATCTGAATTCCAGAGTTACTATGTTATGTTATTTTAAATATTCAGTTTTCAACAGAAGACATGCTAGTAAAGAGGGATGTATGGTCCATACCCAGGGGAAAGAACGCAGAGGGACCCCAAACATAGAACTTCATAGACAAAGACTTTAAATCAGTCATTACAAATATATTCAAAACAAACTAAAGGAAACTGCATCTAAAGAAAAGGACAGTAAGAGACTGTTCCACCCTGATAATGGCTTGTAACATCAATACATTAAATATGCTAATTCAACCCAAATTATTTTATAGAGTCAACGAAATACCAGTCTAAATATTAATAGGTTGTTTTAATGGACTTAAAAAGCTAATTATAAACAATATATGGAAGAATTAGTAATCAAGAATAGTCAAGGAAAATTTAAATAACAAAGTGAGAATGGGGATTGACTTACAGTTGTGAAAATCTATTTTAAACTATATTAATTAAGAAAGAGATGTGTTTATACAGGAATAGAGAGGTGTAGAAGAGATTAGACAATAAAGAGACAACCCCAGATAAATATGGAATCTTGTTATATGACAGTGAGTATTCAGCCTTCAGAAAATAGGAAAAGATAAACAAAATGGACCAAAATCCTGAAGAATCTGGGAAAAGGAAATCCAAATGACCAATAAGTATATGGAAAATACCCAACCAAGCCAGTAGTCTAGGAAATAAAAATTAAAAACATAGTGAAAAACCATTATCCTATCTAATAAAATAGTAATATGCAAATTAACCATCACTCCACAACAAAGATGGTGGTGCCCATAGCAGCTGGGCAGGACGCTGGCAGTGTCACCCTGGCAATGTGAGCCCAGCAGGCAAGGGGGACCACCGGCAGCACCCAGCAGTGACCAGCAAGCAGGCAAGCAGGGTGCAGGCAGCACCCAGCAGGGCCTGCTTGTCCATCCCCGTGGTGTGGAGCAGGCTGGCTCCGCAGAGAGCAGAGAACCACAGGGAGTGGGCCCAAGCCATCAGTAGCACATCCCCTGGGCGCTCCCGAATTGGAGAGGGTGCAGGTGAGGCTGAGGGACCTCCCTGCCCGCCACTGCCTGCACGAATTTCATGCACCGGGCCTCTAGTATACTTATAAGTTTGCAAAAATCAATGTCTGACAATATGATAAATTGGCAAAATTATGAAAAACAATGTTCCGCTTTCAGGAGTTTAATTTGAAAAACCACTTGATAGATTGACCTAACAACATACAGTCAAGTTGAAGATGTGCATGCTCTGCAACCCAGCTACTCCATTTCTAAGAATATATCTTAGGAAAGTTGTTACACAAGTTTCTCTATGTGCTCAAAGTGCAAAACATTTCTAAAAGCACTGTTTGTAACTGGAAAAACTGGATACAGTCTAAATTTTCAAGAAATCTGTCTTGTGTGCTACTAAATTCTCAACACTTAGAATAGTGCCTGGCACATAGTATTGCTCAGTAAATATTTGTTGAATCAGTAAATCAATATAAAAGTAGACAAGCTCACAGAAAGACATTCTCACATCCCTCCATCCATCAGAAATCTAAGTTGGAAAGGAGAACATTCAAAAGAACTTTCAATGCTGTCTCTTAGGCTAGTACAGTCTGGGATTCACCTCCTCAAGGTCTAGTAATTTGTGATTTATCTCTTCAATTGCAACGTGTAAAGGCGCTTGCTTGTAGCTACTCGTTTTTCTGCCTCACTTTATTCCTACCAAAAACAGCCTCTACAGCCTTCTGGGGGGGAAAGAATAAAATACAAAACTTTGTTTTAAAACAGTCATCTTCATCACCTACTGAAAAAAGATTTTTCACCAAAATATATCTACACCAACCTAACCACAGTTTCTAAAATTTAACATCATTGTATGTCCTTAATTATGCCACCAGGTGCCAGTACTTCTAACGCCATATTTGCCAACAAAACTGAATGAATAGTGTGGGATCCTGATAGTTGGGCCTTGTGGCACTACAGATCCCAAGTCACAATCAAGAAACTTCAGTGAGGACACTGATGCTAGAAGGCCCCCTTGACCCAGTCCTTCAGGATGACCAATTGCAGTTAGTTGCACAAAATCCCTGGTCCCAGTGTCTCATCCTGGGTACAGAGAAAAGCTGTCTGGTGAAATTCAAACCATTCATAAGTGATCAACATGAGCTATCTGCCTGCAAAGTAGAGGAATCACACAGATACTCAGAAGGCTTGGCTATGCTGCATGCAGCTTATCCAGGAATTCTCCACATGAAAGAACTGGCGAGAAGCTCTGTCTGGTGGCCAGGATTTAATCCTGAAATTGAGAAGAAAGCAGAAGAGTGAAACATGTAGCAAACTAGCCAAAGGATGTGATCAAGAAGCCTGGGCAATCACCTATATTTTTTTCCTCAGGGATAACTGAGGAAGGATGTCTTGGTTTTGATCTGCTTCTTTTGCGGATGGCTCCTTTATGTGGTTGAGTATAGCTCCTGCCATATCAATCACTAAGCCAGTGACAACCAGACATGGTGGTTTCTGACTTGGGATCTGCATTTATCTTACGGATGCATCTCTGAACTGTCTCCATTCCTTCTTAAAGTCTTTACTCACACTGTCTTAGTACAAAGGTATTACGGATATTCTCTAATGATTTGTTGAAGGGGACTAGCCAAGAAAACATGTCTGGTTTCTCATTTCAGATTTAACAACTGGAGTCATTCTTGCTGAATTATTGAAGAGGAAGCATTTCAAATCTCGCCTGTTATTTCCAGTCAGATGACACGTTACAACACAATCAA
>NW_006292095.1:2626509-2627637 GCF_000327345.1 Myotis davidii | reverse complement strand
CACTCTTTCTGCACCTATTGTATTCTCATTTTTACCACCAATATTGGCATTGTAGGAACCATGGGAAATGAATCAAGACGTGGGCTCCTGCCACCAAAATTATGTCAATGTCAGTGACATGCAAAATCCATAATCAGACCAATGCAGCGTTGCCACAATAAAAGCTATTTGTGGGGCCCTGGGCACCCTCCATTTAGATAATTTCTCTCTAATCTACACATCACTACAATATAGTCTTTTCATCTCCATATGTACAAGGTAAGGAAATGAGCTTAGAAAGATTAAGTTACTTACCCAACATCAACCAGCTACTAAAGTAGAATTACAATCCAAATACAGGTCTATCTTCCCCCAAAACTCATTGCACTAAGCATAACAGTCTTTGAAATATATACCCATAGCCCCCTTTTGAGGAAACTTCTCAACCCACTGCACCCATTTAAGGAATAAACATTTGATATTTTCTTGTAGGTTGCCCTACTGTGAACAGGTTGTTGGTACCTCTGGCCAAGCTGATTGAAGCAGGGGTTAGTCCCACCCCTTGGCCAGCCAGGTTGGCCAGTCTGTATGTTGAAAAGTGGCCTATCAAGTATCTCAAACCAAAGAGCATTGTACAGAAAGAATAATGATGATTCACTTGACCCAAGCAGATTCTCTTTTTCTTGAATTTTAGCAAGAGATATAGGAAGAGAGAATCAATAGCTAGTTTGGGGATAAAGGGAGGGCACTTAAAAAACATACAGAGAGAAAACATGGAAAGAAGACAAGCCATGAACCTCCAAGAGTAAGCAGAATCAGTGAATAAGCCAAAGATCTGTGTCAACAGAAACAAACATACATAATGAGTGGAGGATGAGGTAGGTGATTGGTAGTCACCTGGCTGCTAGAAGCAGAGACTAAGTCATTCTGAGTCACCATAATTGTAGGGCACCAATAAAAGCCAAGCCTTGAGAGGAAAGGGTAGAAGATTACCTAGTGACTATAACTGCTTCTTTCCAGTTCCCAAACTATGTTCCTATGTCTCTGGGGTCAGCGTATGATGGCTCTTTCCAGGGACATCATGACCACTGTGTCTCCCTTACTGCATCCTTGCTCTAAATCCCCATTCCTGGAGTCACTAACTGACCA
>NW_006292095.1:2607196-2626466 GCF_000327345.1 Myotis davidii | reverse complement strand
CATCCTGTTCCTCTCTGTGTTGAGCAACCTCAGAGTGGTCCCCTGCTCCTGCTCTTCTCCTAAGCTGGCTGAGTCCTGAGACTCACTGGCATCCAAGAGGAGACCTCTGGTCACAGCTGCTAAAGATGCAGATACCTGGCATTTTCATACAACACAGAGCAGCCTCAAAACAGTGTCAAAAGATTTAACTAATGGAAAAGGGATGGGGGGCGTTCCCCATTTTGCTTTCTGTTTCTTTCTGGGATTGAGGGCATCTGTTCCTTTGAGGTCCCTGAAATTGTATGCTCAGCAGGCCCTCCTTAGTTTTGCCTGAATGAATGCATAGCTATTCTTGAAGGTCTGCTTGCCTCCTGAGTCTTCCTTGCTGCTCCAACACAGCCAAAATTAAAGAGAGGATCTTCTGGTCAGGAATAAGGTTCAGAGAAGGGAAATGAGCAAGGGTCCAAAACTCCATTGGAGACCCAGAAAAAAAGGGAATTTATTATAAAACATGCCCTTCCTCCTCCTAAGAGCTTTGAAATCTGCCTCCGAAAGAGATGAGGAATTCTCATCTGCCCTAACTTGAGTCAGAAATGTCTGCCAGCAGCTCGCTCAGGCACAAAGGACCAGGCACATCGCTCAAACTATCTTTGAACATCAAAGAGCCCATGGCCTTCTGGGTGAACTTGGAGGAAAGGGGAAACAGGGAAGCTCAGGGCCCCTGTGTTGATGGTATAAAGATCAAACGGGACCCAATGAAACATAATGCTTCCCTTTATCTCCTGACTCCGAGTCTTCAGACTGCCCGCCATGCCCCGAAGCTGGGGAATTAAGAAGGAATTGAGGTGTCTTTCTTTATTTGGGGAGACAGAACAATGCAGAAATATAACTCCTAAGAAAAGCCTCCTTAAAAAACCCTAGGATTTTCACTTTCCATGTTCTGAGGGCAGCTTTTTCTTCTGAGAAGTCTTACCCCATCATTGCATACCACTTGCTTCCTTCCCAAGGCCCTGGCCTCTCTGTCACTTTCTCTTGTGACTCAGCACCCAGCATAGTGCATAGCAGAGAGATAGCACTATGAGTATTTACAGAGTGAAAGAGTAATAAAGAAATTAGTGTCATCCAGCTGGTGTGGCTCAGGGATTGAGCATCAATCTATGAACCAATTTATGCACAGTGTCTGGTGCAAATGTTTGATTCCCCATCAGGGCATATGCCCGGGGTTGTGGGCTCAATCCCCAGTAGGGAGTGTGCAGAAGGCAGCAAATCAATGATTTTTATCATTGATGTTTCTGTCTTTCTCTCCCTTTCCCTTTCTCTTGGAAATCAATAAAAAGTATTTTTTTAAAAGAAATGAGTGTCAAATGTCTTATTTGAGGGGCAGCTGATAAGCACAGTCATTCTGCATTGTTCCTTCTGCTCAATTTCAGTCAGTCTATACTGTACACCAACCACATGCCTACGCTCGTGCAGAGGCAAGAAACACTTCACCCACAGCACCTACACCATGAGACTCTAATGTACCTAAAGAGATGGCATGTGAACCCAATTACAGAAATGTGTGTGGATTTTCAAACTACCATAGAGGGGGCACTAGTTAAAACTGCCAGTTTCCCAAGCCCCACTCCCCAGGGCTTCTGATTCAGAGAGAGCCCCCAAACTGAAATTTGAGCCAACTCGCTACGCAACGCAGAGGCTAATACAAACCAGTCCACTCACGATGAAACACTAACTTGTTGGGGGAAATAGACTCACTGGGTAGGCACTGAAGACCTTGCCTGATCTTTTCGGCAGTCTTTCCCATTAGTCCTGGAAACCTTTCCAGCCTCCTCTCCATCCCCACTCCTGAACTCATTGTTGACTCTGAGCTCCAGGTTCCACATTGTATGGATGGCCCACTTGGGTGTCAGAACAGGCATTTCTGGCAAAATGGCAAAGAAGGCTCAGCGAAACCACTGCACGGGAGCTAAGCAACATCCTGGGAGAACCCAGTCCAACCCCCCTCCCTCACAGCCCTGCTTTAGCTCTTTCAGGAAGTTGAAAGGGAAGATGCAGCCAGGCACAACAGGCTGGGTTGTCAGAAGTGAGGGACACTGTGAGGATGGGCTTGCTCAGGTCACAGAACAACAGCCGGTGGTGGTAAGAAGACCCATGGGTAGGGCATGGAGGAACCATGCAGGGGTACACTCATTCATGAGCACTTTGGAGACAACCGTAAGAACTTCCAGAAACACTGGAGAGGAGGTGGTGTAGGGTCACAGGGTCATCAGTAGAGCACAGCCATTAAATTTGTGTCATTACTGTTTGTTATCCCAAGTGAACAAAATTCTAAAAATGCATCTCATCTCTAAGCTTCCAATATCCTTGCCATCAATAACCTATGATCCAGCAATAGTGTGTGTGTGTGTGTGTGTGTGTGTGTGTGTGTGTGTGTGTGTGTAATTGCTCTCCAGTTGCATTGAGGTAATTATTCTCTTTTGTGTGAAGTCACCAGCATCTTTAGAACAACATTTATCATTTTGATCAATACCTAGTTTAGAGAATTGGAATAATCCTGAAGTGTGATAGAGCCCTAAAGCTGATGGTTTAGTAAAGAACGCTTGGCAGTGGAGAATATAGCGAAGGGTAGTAGCAAGTGTTCAGGCTCTGGGTTTAGACAGCACTGGGTTCAAATTCCAGCTGTCACTTACTAGCTGTATGATCTCAGGCAATTACTTAACCTTTGTCAGTTCAGTTCATCTATGAAACAGAGAGTGTTGTACCTACCTTGGACAGTTGGCAGACTTCGAGAGAATTTATGCACAGTGTCTGGTACAAATAGCTGATTAGTAGGTCATCACCATGTTGTTATGGAGACACTTTCCATATGAAAGATCTTGAGACAACACTTGAAAAATGACTTTGACTATTCTAATGCTCTATGCATCGAAACTTGAATCTTATCTGCATTTGTATCCAAATTTGTGAAACTTAGACAAGCATAGGAAATACGGAAAGTGAGAAATGGGGAAGGATGCATTCCCAGACCTTAAAAAAGGCAGATTTCAAACATTTTAGGTCTGACCAGAGAAATTCTGCAGGGCTAGAATATGAATGGGCCAGATGATTTAACCAAGCTAATTAATAATAAAGTGTTTACTGATTTATGAGTATAATAGCTATCAAAAAAGTTGGTTGATTACTACTGCTTGAGATAACACATATGTTTTATGTTTGGCATTGGCCCTGTAAGCTCTGTTGGTGTCTTACCCCACCAAGCCTAGCAAGCCTGAGTTCTGCCAGTTAGTCTTATTCTTTAGAGAAAAACAACTTCATTTGTTTCTTCTTTCCTTTCTCTTAGTATTTGTAACAGAGGAATTCGACCCAAGGCAGGAACTGAAGAGGGCAGTAGGGCAGCCTGAAGCTGTGCCACCTACCTCCAGGCTGGCTTAGACCTACATTTTTGGTACTGGTTTGGGGCTTCTAGAAGCTTAGTCTGGGAGCTCCAGGCAATGGTTTGGATTGGGAATAGCAAGAAAAAAGATCACAAATTTATCGATGGCTCCAGCCACAGATGAGACAAAGGAAGTTTGCTGTTGAGAAAGCCAGTTCTTCCAAACATGGGGCCTTAATGCCTTTGTTAGCACTAGGTACATTGGGTGCTGACTTGACCTCTCTAAGGCCTTGCGATGTGGCTGGCACAGCCCCCAGATCACTGCACTGCTCCTGTCCTCCCAAGGACCCCTGAATTCTCACCGGCTCCATGCAGTGTTCTCATCCAGGCAGAAAAAAGAATTCTCATCCCTGTCCCCACTCCGTTCAAACTCACTCTGCCCACACCTCTCTCCCCAGTTCCCACCATTTTACTGGTCGTTCACTTCTGACTTAATCACAGACTCTTATATCTATTTGTTTGTGACTCCCAGAGTGCCGAGCACAGGTGCTCTGTGTTTCTTGACTATTTCAATCAGTATTTATTAGGGTGCTCTGCCTCTGGAAAGGGAAGTCTCCACAATCATGAGTGTTTAATTTGTGCATATTCTTCTTCAGGAATGTAATTAGATACTTTCAAGTATATAAATAGCTAAACTAGGTCAATATTATGTTTTACGAAGTTATTTAGAATAATATATAACAACCAATGAATTTATGGGAAAATTTGCAATTCAGATTTTCCTAATATACAAAAAGCATTGCAAAATTAAGAGATCAAACCACAACAGAAAAATGTGCAAAGGGTAGGAATAGAGAGGTCACAGAAAAGGAAATAAAAATGGATCTTAAATATAGGAAAGTGGACTCAACCTCATTCATAATAAGAGAAAAGCAACTTAAAATGATGTCATCTACAGTTTTTTGCCTTTCTGATAAGCACAGATAAAAATATTTGATCAACATACCTTGTTGGAAACTTTGTGGACAAGAGTGTGGGAAAATGCAAGCTCATAAGTTGCTGGGATATAAATTGGTACAACCTCTCTAATATGTAATTTGACTATATCCATAGAAATTTCAACTATAAATACCTTTGACCTAGCAACTCCACTTGCAAGAAATTGCCAAACACATGTATTCTCACATACACATGAGATAATATAGGACAAGATTATTCATCGTATCACTGTTTATAATAGCAGGGAATTGGAAAAAGAACCTAAATGTTCATCAATAGGGAACATTGCTTAAGTAAATTATGGTACATCCATATAATCCTCCTATATAATAAAAGGCTAATATGCAAATTGACTGAACGGCAGAACAACCAATCGCTATGATGCACACTGACCACCAGGGGGCAGATGCTCAACTCAGGAGCTGCCCCTTGGTGGTCAGTACACTCCCACAGGGGGAGCACCGCTTGAGCTAATTTTATCATTGAAGCAAGCACAGTGGCAGTGGTGGGAGCCTCCCACTTCCGTGGCAGCACTAAGGATGCCCAACTGATGGCTTAGGCCAGCTCCCCACCTAAGCCATCAGTCGGACATCCCCCGAGGGCTCCTGGATTGCGAGAGGGTGCAGGCTGGGCTGAGGAACCTCCCCACACCCAGGGCACAAATTTCATGCACCAGGCCTCTAGTAGAATATAAATGTTGCTATACAAAAGGGAGAATAGCTCTTAGGGAAACTTTTTATGCACTATTAAGGCTATCATGTTAAGTGAAAAAGAGCAAAGTGCAGGATAATATATAACATATATTGTTGTCATCTGCACCCCAAAGCAGGGATATATACATGTACTTTTATATGCATTAAATATCTCCAAGGAAATGCAGACTGCTGCAGCCACCATGGAAAACAGTATAGAGTTTCCTTAAAAAACTAAAAATGGAACTCCCATTTGACCCAGTGATCTCACTTCTAGGAATATATCCCAAGAAACTAGAAACACCAATCAGAAAGGATATATGCACCCCTCTTTTCATAGCAGCACAATTTTACCATAGCTAAGATTTGGAAACAGCCTAAGTGCCCATCAGCAGATGAGTGGATTACAGGGAGAGAGATCAGCCAAAGGACTTGGATGCATGCATATAAGCCTAACCAATGGACACAGACACCAGAGGGGTGAGGGCATGAGTGAGGGGGGTGGAGGGCCAATGGGAGGATAAGGTCACATATGTAATACCTTAATCAATAAAGAAAAAAATATCTCCAAGGATACACAGGAATTTAACCTTGATTGTTTCTAGTGAAGCAAACTGGATGTCTGGGGAAGGGGGATTAGATGCAGACTTTTCACTGTGTACCATTTTGTACCATTTGAATTTTGATCATCAAAATAAATAAAACATTTTAATCAAGTGCCCCAATTGTTGATAATAAGTGGCACTTGTATTGTGCTCTGGAGCCTCACCAAATCCCTGTGGAAGTAAGATGGCACCCAAATTTCTGCCAGCTCCACAGTCACCCCCCAAGCAGTTGCAGGGACTCAGTGCCCCCAGGTGTCCCGTCATTTCTGAAAGCTCTAGAGGTTCCTTTCAAACCAGTCTGCATCCATGCTTTTGCTCCCACTCATCCTCCCACCCGCCCATGCTCCCTCCAAGAAGGTCTCTTGGAGTAGGCTTACCTCAACCCTGCCATTGTCTGTTTCTCCCAACATCTCCTTTCCCTGGAGGCCTGGTCCCTGGCAAGGCAGGAGAAGAGCCAGCAACCCTGCTCCAGGATGCATTTGTCTCCCTGATCCTAAAGCAGCTCAGAGTCTCATAATCTCTCAAATATTTCTATCAGCAACTAGTCCTAACTGCCAGTCTGTAAAGATCCAACTGACTCCACAGGGCTGATAGGAAACAGATTCCCTGACACCCATCCACCCTCCACTTTTTTTCGGAGTGGAGGGTTAGATGGTAGAGGGGTTTCTTCTTCTGCCATAAATTCCTCTCTCCTCCCTCAAGAGCAAAACAAATGTGAATGGTAGAGAACAAATGTGATCTATAACACCTACCAGTACAACCTACAAACAATTCTTGATATCTTCAACACTTAAAAAAACACAATTTTGGACAATTTATTCCTTGCAAGAACTGTCACCTTAAGTTCTTCCTTGATATTTTCCACTACTCTGATTCTGAGCCTTATTAGCCCAAATTCATGAGAGCTACTGTCCTGCACTTGCCTTCAGCCCATCTTGGCTCCACCCTACACTCTGATGCTGTAGACTCCTTCCTAAAACACTCAGGTGGATCACATCTGTAGAACTGAGTGTCCTGAGACAATCATACTTTTCAAAGAACCCTTGAGAGTTAGAGCCCATGCAAAGAAGGCTGGCTGGGTTGATCGGCCTGGAAAATGTGTAATGCATTCAACATGCTATGTGGAAGTTGCTGGGCTGAAGTGGGAGAGAGGCATCCATAAGGTACAGTCCTAGTTCTCACGGAGCCTGCAGGACAATGAAGACTACAACACTATTACACACCATGACTGCCATATAAGGCATCACATGGCCCATGGCATAAGCTTTGTGCAGACAACATGCTATGGAAGTTCACAGGAGAGAGAGGTTTCATCTAGCTGGAGGGATCAAAAGAAGTTCCCGTAGCTGCAATAAAATATGAAGTGGGTCTTGAGAAAATGGTAGCATTTGCATAGCCAAAGAAGGAAGAGAAATGCCTGAGCCAAGCCAGAAAGAAACATCTGGAACATCTGGTGGTCGGCTCGACTGGAACACAGAGCCAGTGAAGAGTGAGGTGGGAAATGAGCCTGTGCTGACACTCAGGTGGCTCCAATAATGATAATGACTACCATTTGCATGGACCTTTATAATTTCTGTAGCTCTTTCCTGTGAATTGTCATCTGACCTTCACAAGGACCCGACGACTTAGAAATTTTCATGTAAAGAACCTAGGCCTCAAAGGTAGTTTGAAGTAACTCCCCCAAGGTTACTCAGGGGCAAAAGTTGGTTGTAAGTTGAGAAACTACAGCGTACTTTGCATGCAAAAGCACTAAAAATACCACAAATATATGTTGGTTGGCCCCCAATTGCCTGAGGCTAACTTTAAGTTTGTTCTCTTTCATAGTTTTAACATTCCCCTTAAGTAAATAATTTTCCAAAATTAATTTGCATTATGAGTCATTTCTTAAGGTTAAATTACTTCAGGTGAGTTTCAGGTTAAACTTCAGCCTTGATCCTCTAAAAATTATTCAAATTGAGAATTACTGGTAGGCGAATTCTGTCTATTCCTTTAAGCCAGCTCACCTATTCCAGTGTTTCCAGTCTTATAATTTTTACAGCTGCTCTGAAGCCCTTAGACTAATCTATAATAATAAGAGCGTAATATACTAATTAGACTGGACAACCTTCCGGACGAAGCTGGGGCTGCAAGAAAAACCCTGGTCCCGGGTGCCATCGGGAAGCCAGAGGGAAGCCAGTGCCGGCAGGCAGGTGAAGAAAAAAGGCCAACTCTTGAATGAATTTCGTGCATCAGACCTCTAGTTAGTATGATAAACAGGGAGACATTTTATCTTCTCCCCACCATTTTTTTTTGGTTTTGGTTTTTGCTGTTTTGTTTTTTAATGAGGATCAAAAGACTTAAAGTGACTCCAATATACCTTTAACAGACAAGTGGATGCATTTCTTTATTACTTCTTTCCTGAAATTTCTCCACACTGAGGGGCCACTTTAAACTGGGGTGATATAACTGACCTGGTCCAGTAGTGAATAATTGCTTCCTATGCAATGCCTATTGTTAGGTAGCAGTTTGCTTTTAGTATTTACATTTTCTGTTTCCTATTTGTAAGTAGATTTTTAAAATGTATTTGTTTTATTTTGTTTTAGTTTGCCTTGCTTTGTTTGGGGCCAGGGAGGGTTGCTGAGTAAATCACTACTGTAGAGAACGTGCTCAACTCTAAAGGGTGAACCCCTCCCCCACACTGGCATCGCTCCCTGCCCAGGTCCTGGGTGTTCTGAAGATGTTTGCCAAGTGAGAGACATAATCACACTTGTGAACCTGGGATTTTCTACAGCTCAGTGCTAGAGCTTTCTTCATTTGTGATACAAAGAGAAGCACTTTGAGGCAAGGATGCTGCTTCATTTGTTGTCATTCCCTTTACAGGGCCCAGCTGGAAACTATACAGTGGATTCTTGCTATTCATGGTAGTTATGTTCTATAAAGTCACTGCAAACACTGAACCAGTGAGTACGGAACCACTGTTCCTAGGGGAAATTCTGGGGTGGATTCCTGAAAGCCTCTGGTCACAACATTTTCATCAACCAATTCATATATGACTTCATTTTATATTTGGGTCAGTGTAAAAGCACCGTTTTAAATACTGACAGTTAATTGATTAATATAACTCATGGCCAACAGCATGGTAACTCACCCCAAATGAGGCTTATCTAACTCGTATCTTCTCCTAAAGGTGCATCACAGCTTTCCTGTGCTTGGGAACAACAAACAGCTTTCCAGCTCCACACTTGGAGGCCGCTTTAAACAGCAAAGTCGCTAACAGAAATGCAGGAAAATGTGGCACTAAAAAGATCACAGAAAGGATATCTGTTTACAGTATCAAACCAGAAGGCAGAGGGTCACCTTGCTTGACCTCAGCTGGGAACAACAGACAATCCAAGTATTTCCCTGCTGCATGCCCATAAATGTCCACTAGTATCCATCTATGTCCACAGCGAGTATTGATTTTGATTGACAAATACATTTTAGCAAGTATATAGATTCACAAACACAGAATCTACACATAACAAAGATCAACCAAACACTGAAAGTGTGTGTGTGTGTGTGTGTGTGTGTGTGTGTGTGTGTGTGTTCTTTATGGAAAGAACTCGGAATTCTGAGTTTGGGCCATGTTGGGCCTGTGTGCAGCTGGATCAGGGCCACTGCTAGTCTATAAACTGTTTTCATGTGGCGCCCCCTCTGGGCAACCTCAGCCCCACAGCACACAGCCTGGGGAACAGACAGAGCAGAGAAGAAAAGAAAACCTCTCCCAGGGGAGTGTAGCTTTGCCTCAGCAGCCAGGCTTTGCTGACAGAGCACAGACAGGATTGCAGTCCCTTCTCACCCCCTGGGCCATGCAACCTGCAGAAGCGAACTTGCTGGCCTTATAGAAGAATGCAGTCGGGGCAGGCCGACTTTGTCTCAAAGCAGAAATTAATCCTTCACATAGGCCCTGTCAAGGGGCCACCAAGGGGACCTCTATGTCAGCATTTCTGGTCTCTGACTTGCGTTTTGCTCCAGGCCTTAGGTTTTTTAAAAGCTTCTGTATTTTGTTTCCTAGGGCTACTGTAACAAAGTACCACAAACCAGGTGGTTTAAAACAACAGAAATGTTATCTCACAGCTCTGGAAGCCAGAAGTCTGAAATCAATGGTCGACAGGGCCATGTTCCCTCTGAAGGCTCTAGGGAAGATCCTTCTTTTTCTCTCCAGCTTCTGGTGGCTCCCAGCATTCCTTGGCATTCCCTGGCTTGTAGCTGCCAAGATTGCTTGTAGTTTCAATCTCTGCCTCATCTTCATGGCCTTCTTCCCTGCATGTGTCTCTGTATGACCTCTCCTCTCTTCATAAGGACACCTGTCATTAAATGTAGGGCCCACCCTAGTCCAGTAGGACCTCATCTTAACTAATTATGTCTGCAAAACTCTATATCCAAATAAAGTCACATTTTAAGGTTCCAGGTGGACATGAATTTTGGGGAAACAATATTCAATCCACTACCTCCCCTATAAAGGAAGTCTGGAGGGCATAATATCGGGGACCCTTTGACCAGAGCTCTGGATTTCTCTCACAGTCTCCATTACTGCATTCCCCCCAGGTTTAGGTTTTCTTTTGCCCTCTCCAGATTTAAGGGTTTTGAATTAACGGTAGTTAAGGAAAAGAAAATCAAATGGCAGGCACAAGAAAAACACTAAAAATATTTCACCTTGAACGTTTATGCAGATATGCACTTTCTCAATAATATCTTAAAGTTTCCCAAGGGCAAATTCCAGAGGACACCAATAGTCTGGGCTTCAGAATTACCACAAAAATAAAACAGGAGGTTAGACATTAATGACCCCTTTGGCCACAATATTTCCCACAGACTCAGGAACACAAGCACTGCACAGTTTCCCATCATAACACACAGTGTGTTCTGACTCGCTCTGTAAGAGAGCACGCCCTTTAGTCTACTTCAGCTGTCAGAATCTTGACCATGATACTGACATAAGTCAAGTCGGTACAAGTAGACCTCTACCTACAATCGTCCAACAATAACTAAAGTCTAATGGCAACAAAATAATTTTTTAAAATAATTAAATCCAACACCCTGTATAATAACTACCAGACACAGTTTACTTCACAAGCTTTTTGGCTGCTTAGCATCCCTCCTCCTCCAGTAGCTTATGAGTGCCAGGGGGAGTTAACTCCACCTTTGCCTCCAGGCGGACATGTGAACTGAACCTGGCCAATGAATGCGCTGAATTCTTCAAGCAACAGGCATTGGGTAAAAGATGGATGTCAGACACATTCAGGGCCAATGGAAAGCAATGTGACAGTTTATGGGGCTTGGAGGAGAAGGCCTGAGCTATTCCTGTTGGGTGTGCGGAGCTGCTAGCTGCCACATTGCCACCATGGAATTACTTCACAATGAAGCCAAGATGAAGAACAGAAGAGTTGAGGAGAGAGTGTAGAATAAGAGTTGATGGCATCATTTGGGCCCTGCATCTAAACATAGCTGAAGCTGGGACAGAATAAACTCCCTTTTTCGCTCATTTGAGTTAGGTTTTGTGTCGTTTGCAGTATCTCAACTGATATGGCATGACACAACCAACCATATACGACAGTATGAGGACTTACCCAGTAGGTTCTGACATCAGGCTCCATTCCTCACGAGGACAAAGAAGATGATTCTGAGCTAGTGTGGCCGACATCCCCCTGAACACCCATTTGGGTCCCTTTCTCTGGGTCTCACGTTGCTCTTATTCTACTTGGTCTCATCTTCTATGGGGTGTTTGCTTTTGATCATTACTCAGTCTTTGCTTATATACTGGGACTTCTAGATTCAACTCCTACCACAACCCAGGTAGACAGAGAAAACGTAATGTGTCTAGTTTGCCAACAGCTATTCTTATCTTCCCCTCTGGAGTTTCCACCCAACGGTTAGCAAGAAAAATTAACTAAACCCAGTTTAAACTTACTCTGATCCAATCAGCCATACAGTTTCATTAGGAATACACAAACTCATTTGAACAAAAATTCTCAGTTGCTAACACAGCACTTCCCCTTCTCCTGCTTCTCTTCATAAGATGATCTCTGGATGCATGAGAGGAAGGGAGCTTGCTCACCTGTATGTCGATGTAAATATATCAGAGGCCTTGGCTTTGGCATTCTCAGCCCCCTCCAGTGTCTGGACACTATCCTTTTTCTACCCAGGAGAAATCTACAGAGCAGATCTCTCCCAGGTCTTGTTTATCTTGGTCAGAATTAGCATCCACCTCAGATTGCCCTGGCATCACCTTGGCTACCATTAGTGACAGCTACTGCACCTTTGCCCACCCACCATCTAGTTCAGTGCCCTGAAAATCCAATGCTAGTCTCTACAATGGGTGACCATCTCCATTTGCCATAGTGGATGCCATGGCAGGCCCCTGGCTGCCAGCTCAGTGTCCACACCTGATGACCAAAGGTAACTTGAGAAAGCAAGCCTACGGGGCCTCCTAAGGCCACCTGTGCCACAGGTTGACTTTAACGTGGCTGTGTCCCAGGCTGGTCTGTGGCAAACTCTGTTTTCAATGTGGTACTCATCCTGCCTGACCCTCCACCCAAGTGTAAGCCTGGAAAACACAGTCCAGCCAACATAGGCTCAGCTGTGTGCCTGTCCTCACTCCTTTTCTTCTCCTGTCTACATTTTTCAAGCAGAACACATACTCTGCCTATACTTCAGAAAAGACATGCTCTGATTTGTAGTTTGCTTCTCCCTGATCACTCCCTCTCCACCAACTCCAGCTAAGCCTGGCTCTCCTCTCTGCTGTGGGGAAACGTCAACCTAAGTTGTCCAAGCTCAGTTGCATCTTCAAAGAAAAGAAGGATGCTGCCCTGGCCAGTGTAGCTCAGTTGGTTGAGCATCACCCCATGCACCATGAGGTTGCCAATTCAATTCCCAGTCAGGGCACATGCCCAGGTGTCAGGCTTGATCCCCAATAGGAGGTATGCAGGAGGCAGCTAATCGATGTTTCTCTCTCACTAATGTTTCTCTCCCTCTCCCTTCCTCTCTCTAAAATCAATTTTTTAAAAAAAATTTTAAGTGGGGGGCGGGAGGTAAAGAGGTGTGACTATTTGTTTTTCAAGACAATGGTCTGACTTGCACAGCTATTTTATTGTTAAAGGATCAGATTCTGAATGTCAACAGCTGAATATAAAGTTGTTCTTCCTCTTCACATTCCTTCAACAGCTTTTCTCATTTCCTCTGTGGCCTCCCATCCCCAAACAGGAGAATGTTTGGGCAGATTAGAGACGGGCAGTCCAAAAGAACATTGTGCAATGATGAAAACACTCCACATCTGTGCTCTTCAAAACAGAAGCTACTGGCCAGATGTGGCTACGGAACACTTGAAATGTGGCTAGGGGGCCTGAGAAACTGGCTTTTAATTTATTTCATTTTAATTAATTTACACTTAAATAGCCACCTGGGGCCAGTGACTACTATATTGGACAGCACAGAACTTGAGTCAAGGTTTCATATCGTGACCGGAAAGGGGCATGGAGCAGATCTTTCTTGGGCCAAGTAGTGTGTGGGTTCTTGACTTCATGATTTTTAGAGTATGATTATTAAAGCAGAGGACAGTGAAACAAAGGAAGGGCTTATGGTAGAAGAAACAGGAGAGAAAGTCAGAAAAAAATGGGGGCCTTGGAGACAGGTTGAGGAGGGTTAGCCTGGGACAGGCTGCCGCTCCCATTGCTCCCCTGGTTGCAAGTCTCTTGGGGTCCCTTAGAGTTTAGGAGAAAAACAGCAGAGATACAAGGTGTGGGTGTGCCCTAGCAAGAGCACACTGTGACTCCTTTGTCTTGAGGCTTTTTATCTCTTTGGCCAACAGGAATCCTAGGGAAGCTCTTAGGGGAGGGTCTTAACAGAATATTCAGATGTGTCCTTCAATATGTCGATTCATTAGAATGTGTGTATAGAGGGGTCAGGGGTTAATTTCTGGTTAGTTTCATTTTTATAGAACATCATCAAAAATGTCATTGAAGAGGGACCTGGGCCGAGGCCATTTTCTCCCGGGATGGTCTGGAATGTATAAACCATTTGCTCCTACGTGTCCTTGGTTAGGGAAGATAAAACCTTGTGATTCATTAGCTGGCTTTAAATTGCTCAAATTGTTTGGCCTTGTTTAATTATTTTGTCACAGTTTCCCTTATTCCACTTGCCAAGGAATTTCCCTAACTTCTTACTATCCTGCCACAATGTCAGCAAGACAAAAGAGAAAGGCACAATCATCACTATAAAATCTGGTACCTCCCATTCCACTTGTGAATGGCGGTGTAGTTGTACAACCCTCATTCCCGTACAGGCACTCAGTGTGCTTCATTACCTCACAGGCAGACCTTCCCATCTTCACCCACAGACGAGACAGCTGATGCCTGATTTTACAGCACTGCACCTCTCACCATCTTCTAAAATCTCCTGCAAGCAGTGCATGCTGTTTCTAAGAAACATTCTTTTTTAAAAAGAAATTATAGTCGACACACAATATTATATTAGTTTCAGGTGTACAGCAGAGTTATTCGACATGTATATGCCTTATGCGAATGGACCCTCACGATAAGTCTAGTGCTCTTCTGGCTCCACACATAGTTATTACAATATTATTGACTTTATTCCCTATGTGTACTTTACATCTCCGCAACTAATTTAATAACCGGCAGTTTGTGCTTCTTAATCCTAGACCCCTGACTTTCTCATACAGAAATCTTCTTCGTTTTTTTCTCCACCCCCCACCCCACTCTCCCTTTTGAGAGTTTTTTTCTCAGTATCAGGGTGGCCGGCATCTCAGAAACCTTTAGAAGGCAGGTCAGTGAACAGAGGAAATAGCTCAGGAAAAGCCTGCTCCCCTGGGCTGCAGGTCATAGGAGAAGGGCACCCGCTGGTTTGGCTTATTTGCGTTTGGAAGTGTCTGTCATCCTGGCCTCCTTTGGAGTCTGCCTGCCTGCGCCCAGATGAGTGCTGGGGGCTCCTGTCTGTGTTCATGGAGGCTGCATTACAAGATAATCCGGGGGAACTGGGAAGGCCATGAAAGCAGGGGGAACCCCCTACCTTATCCCCCAGTTCTGAATTATAAAACAACAAAGTCACTGTGCTGTGCTCCTGGACTCACCCAGGGACCAGGGATGGGAAGAAGGAGGAAGATAAAAGCACCCTCCCCACATAGGAGTGCGGCTCGCAGAAGCGGTCCCACTGCCAACGGCACACTGGTTTGAGGAAGAGTGATTGTTAATGGCAATGAGAAGAAAGTGTATTTGTACAACTTTCCAGCACTTTCTTGTACAGCATCTCACTTAAACCCTCTAAAGCACACAGCATATTAGAGCCCTGGATTGTGGGAAGTGGAAGTTGAGTTTCTGCAGAGGTCAGTGTCCTGTTTGAAGTCACACAACAGGAACTGATGGGGCAAGTCGACCGTCTCCCGAGTCCTGGGTGGCACGGGACTGGGGACAGGTACAACCACAAAGATGGGGGTGCCAGGCATGATATTGTGGAGGGACAGGGGGAATAGACACCGGAAAAACTCTTGAGAGGACATAAGACATATTCTAAGCCTGAGCGGGCACTAAGCTTGACAATATTCAGTGAGCAATACCTCTGTCCTGCACACTGCCTGCTACCGGCCCTTGGGCAGAAACACAAAACCCCTATGGCCACAAGGCATCTCTCAATCCGCTGAGTTATTTGTATGTGCATGACCTCATTTGATCTTCACAGCAACCCTGAGATATAAGGAGCCAATCAAGCATATTATACCCTTGATGGTAAATATACAATTATATATTATAGAATAAAATTAATTTATAATATAAGGATGTTATATAATGTAATATAGTATCATATGACATAACATAATTAATATAATATAATCCTATAAAATAAAGAGCTAATATGCAAATGGTCATCATGCCCTCACACCACACCAGGGTGGGGGGACCTGAGGCCACACCAGGGGATCTGAGGCTGCTCTGGGGGACGTGAGGCTGTGCCCCTTGCCTGGCGAGGCTTAACGGGGGACCTGAGGCCACACCCCCCCACCCCAGCACAAGGCCGGAGGACCTGAGGCTGCGCCCTCCACCCCAGCGCTGGGCCAGGGACCTGAGGCTGCACCGGGGACCTGAGACTGCACCCCCCACCTGGCAGAGCTTGATGAGGGACCTGAGGCTGTGCCCCTTGCCCTGCGGAGCTTGGCGGGGTGGGGCCAGCCGGATCTGGGTCTCACGATTTCAAGGCATGCCCCAGTCGGGGGGGACTTAACTCTGAGTCCCGTGGCGCAACTCAGACTCTGACAGGAATGAGATTTTCATATACATTTTACTAATTTTATTTCATCTCTGACACTTCTATTATAAAGGGCAAATAGCAATATTAAAATATTTCCTCTAATTAATTCCCTTTTAATGTGCACGAATTTTGTGCACCAGGCCACTAGTACAATATAATATAATAAATATAATATAATATCATATGATATGATATGGTATAATAAATATAATAATATAAAATAATCTGCAACTCAGACCGATGCAGAAACTTACTTCATGTCAAACAGACCAGCGGTGACATGGAGGATTTTACCCCTCACCTCAGTTTATAGACTGGGGCACTCCCACTGCATCAGTGTCCTCTGCCAGGGACAGCACTAGTGCAGACCCTTCAGGCTTTTTGTCCCACCAACTCAGCACTTCCTTCACTCTGCTCTGTGCCTTGCCTCCTCTCCAACCATTGCAGCAGGAAGGAGTAGGTGCCTGTCTGATCAGTCCCCAACTAGGTGGTGCCCCTTCTGAGTGCCCGCCCACAGGGAGCCTGCACCCCTGTCCTCTCCGTGGCCACAGCCAGCCCAAGCTGCGAGCCTGTGTTGTGTGAGCAGGGAGCCCAGCCTGTGCCAGGCCTACCTGCCCATTTGCTGGGACATGTCTCCCTTAGTCACCACATTCTCTTCCCTCAGGACTGCTCTGCAGAGCTTCTCACTAACAGACTGCTGGGCCAGGCCACCCTGCAGCCACCGCTGCACCAGCAGCCTCCCCAGGAAACTATCTGCAGGAGGAAGCTTCATTTCCTGAAGGTGCCATCACCCAAGGCACACCCTCCCTGCTCTTCGAGTGCCCCAAGGTCTGGGCACCATGAAGGGTGGGCAGCTGCTGTCTGAGGAGAAAGCTTACCCAGAAAGCTCTGGGTCTGCCAGCCAGCTGCATCCCCCAGACAGGTGGATCCAGCGGGGAGGTGCATTGTCTCAGATGGAGGTGTTCTGGGAAGAGGCTCAGAGTTCCTGGAGCATCCTGGGTACTCTTTGTTTTGGCTCCCCTGAGTACCCAGGGTGCTCTGGGAGTACACAGGTGCCTCAGGCCTGCTTCCTTGGAGCTGCTCACGGGGAGAGAGTGGAGCCTCTGCAGCCACACTACCCCAGGCTGTTGACAGGAGGCCTGTAGAGAGGCAAGGGAGGGGGCATGGAGGCACAAAGGCCTGCATCCCCCCTGCCTGAGCTGGGTGCCCTGAGACAAGCCAGGCCAGTCTGTCCTCAGGCCACTTCTCTGCCCCTCACTCCTTCTGCGCAGAGAGAACATAATGCTTAACTAGCAGCTCTCATCTATGCACCCATTCATTGAGTATCCACTGTAGGCCAGACCCTATGCTCGGAGCTGGGAACACACTCAGGAGCAAACTGTCAGGGCCCAGCAGTCCGTCCATTCATGTCTGTGGACTCTGAGTGATGAATGCATGCCCTTTGCTCAAGGCTGCTGTGAGATGCTTGAATGAGATGGCGCAGAGTAAGCACTTTGTACACCATGAAGGGATTATCCAAATGTCAGGGCTAATTTGATTATGGCTATGACGGGAGCAGTGCTCTGCAGGGCAGCTCCCAAACAGGAAGGGAGGACACTCCTGTGTCCTTAGGAAGAGCCCCTGTGTCCACCAGGGAGAAGGCACTCACTGAGAACAGGACAGAGATGGGTGACAGTGCACAGACACACCCACTGAAAAGCCCAGACCTGCTGACAAGGGATCCCCCAGGCTCTGGAGGGGAGTGTGGGCCTTTCAGAAAGAAACTATGCTAACCAGATGCATGGGGGTCATTTGTTCAGGCAGTAATGATCTTTCCAATGTGAAAATTCAGAATTTCTTTATAATTCTTATAAAGAAAAGTACTTGTTTTCTCCAGGTCACAGTCTCCCTCTTGCCTCCTGACTTAGACACAGGATTTCCTGGAACTTGGCTTCCATTTCTCTGTCCTCAAAGTGTGTATCAGCTCTCCTTCCACTGCCCTGAGGCCAAGAGGTGTATCATTTCCTAAAAGTTCTTCCACATTTCTGAACTCAACTTTTGTAAAAAGTGAGGAAATTCTGTCAACATCCCCTCCAAGCCTCACCACCCAGGGGAGTTGCATTCTTTCAGGCTGAATCCTTTCCACGTCAGTGAGTCATCTTTAGCAGAACTCAATACCTTCGCATCTTCTCTGCCCCAGACCTTGCATGGAGAGATGGAGAGATTTGGGGCCATAATAATTTTCTTGTTCTACAGAGCAATTCATTTCCAAAGATGAGATAATCACTTGAAAATACTAATGTGGATGAAAAAGAGGCCACATTAAAACCTGACAAGCTCAGGGGAAGGCAGCATGATGTGTCTTACAAACTCAGAGACTGTAGGCAACCACATCACAGGTACTTGAGTCCTAGGCCTGTAGCTTCTTTGACAAAGGTCAGTCTTTACCTAAACTGAGCCTATAGATTGTCTTTTTGCAGCTAAGATAACATACCTTTGGAATGTCAGAGTAATCTCATTTCCCAGACCCCTTGGGTCACACCTACTACACCAGAGCACAAACCCACAGAACTCCTCACTGTTATCTTGTTCCCCAAATACCACCTCCATGTGCTGTACGTGTTCATTATTAACTATCGTGTACCACCAATGTAAAATAGGTATGCGTCTCTCCATTTTGGTTTTTACCCAATCCAAGAGATTCCCTGCTCCCCTTTGCTGGCTCCAGCCCCCTTAATCTACCACCAGTGGATTTCATGTAACCCTCCTCATACTTACTTCTTTTGTGCTAATGTATAAAATAAGCTGCAAAACTTCCAGTCTCCAGAGTGTTTTCTCAATCCATTGAGGTTTTGCTTCCCATCAATTGTCATCAGTTTGGCCCAAATAAACATAAAAATTCTCTAGAAGTTTGGGCACTTCTTACATTGACGCTAATCGCCACTAAAAGGTCGACAAAAGTGAATGAGAGCTCCAGGGCTGCCTAAGAAAGTGCTTTGCCAAAAGACACACACACACACACACACACACACACACACACACACACACACACACACAAGACCTATGTGAGCATTCCCTTCCTAATAAAGCCATTTGGGGAGATGATGGATTTAAGATGCCTTTGTCAGGGCCCAAAAGGTGGAATCCTCACCTCTTTCCTGGCACTGGTGGAGAGATAAACATTCCAACAGTGGAAGGCAATGTGGAGGGGTGGAAAGAACATTGGGCTGGAAGTGAGATCAGGTTCCAAAGTCCAGGTCCTCCTTCACTAGCTACATCCCTCCACCTCCTGGGCTTTGGTTTCTTCAGGTAGAAGTCCAGAGGGTATACACAAAGCTCTGTAAGATTCACCCCAACTCTGAAAGTCT
>NW_006292095.1:2583820-2607109 GCF_000327345.1 Myotis davidii | reverse complement strand
GAATTGCTCACTGCCTCATGATCTGGTATAAGGCCACTTGGGGAGAAATTTAAATACCGTTCTCCAAGGAACAGAAAAGAGTAGAGGCCTCCTAACTCAAGGAGTCAAGAAAGGCTTTGTCTTCTAGGACCTTCCACAGTACTACCATCTCAGTCACCCAGACAGCCTGGCAAGGCTCTGACATCTTGGAGTGCCTTTCTTCGATCTGAAATGGGACTACATCTTGTCTTCACTAGGACCCCTGTCACATGCCGAAGTCACAGAAACAATGGATTGGCACTGCTGGCCTGCTTCCCCATTGTTTTGAACAGCAAATCCTCCTTGGTTTTAAAACGGGCCTCATGAGTCAGAATTGAGGGCTGCTGGAATGGAAACACTTTTTCCTGTTCTCTCTTTGTAGGGCCTGGATCTACCAGATGACAGCCACCATCAAAGATCAGTGGGCACCAAACAGCTAGCTCCCCCAGGCTGATAAGGAGATGAGTGATGCTTTTCTGAGGAAGTTACAGATCGATGGGGTTTTTCTATCAGCTTAGAAGTAAACCCTGTCAATCCATTGCTCAACCTCCAAGCTGTAATTGGGAACAGATGACTTCGCTCACTGACAGGCTAAATAGAAGCAGGACATTCCCACTGCTCTTGTGCATCATCAATTAGCTCTCAGATAGAGAATAGGAGCTTGTCAGGGAGGTACAAAGCAGAAAGAAGCCCAGGGGTGAGTCAATTCTCAGGGGAGCCTCAGCCTCAGCCAGAGGGATGCAAGCTCTCCAAAGGCTCAGGCTGGAGAGAAGTTCTTGAGAGCAAAGCTAACTGATGTAGAGGACCTGCTCCTAAAACTAGCTGAGATCTTTGGGACTGCCTGCAGCCATCTCGTACGGCTATATCTCAAACACATATTTTTTCTTGTGACTGTCACCCAAGTGACAACTTATGGATGTGCCATTGGATATTGATACCCTGAGAGGGATGACAGTATGGCAGCAGCCTCTGATTAGCTGAGCTCTTCCCCTGGGGTTCACTGAGATTCTTCCTACATGGGTTTCTCACACCCATAGTGGTCAGGAAAGGCCTTTGCAGAGCTCCCAAAATGCCAGGGTTTCCCAGTCATTGAGAAGCAGCCAGCCATGAACAATGAGAGATAGAAAGAGGGAATCTGGCCCCTCTTCCCCATGGTGCCCTAGTCATTGTTAGAGACTGACTGTGCGTCCAGGAAAGGCAGCCACCCACTGTCCCCATGGATGTCTCTATCAAGGCCCAGAGAAAAAGAAACTTGGCTGGGAGGCCTGAACTAAATACGATTAAGTCTCTCATTAGGGTCTCCCTTTAGTGTCTTCAGAGCTCTCCCTATGCTGGAAGAGGCTTGGGTGGAGAAGGTGGAGGGGGAGTTCCTATAAGCACCCTTCTCACTTCATAAGCATGTTTCACTCAGAAGCCCTCTATGGCTCCCTAACAGAATGTATTCCAACTGCTCCCTGGAAAAAGCCTCTCAAATCTGGCCCTTCCTGACCATCCCAACATGTCTGCCAGCATTGGGCACAAAAGTGATCTCAGCTAGCATGCTTCCTCACCCCTGCTCATTCCTCAGTCCAGGCCGACGTTCACAGGCTCCCATCCTTCTAGCCCTCACCCCCACTCACTACACATGTAAACTCTGCTCCCTGGCCTCCACCCCCATCCAAACCAACCCATCCTGCAAGCCATATAAGACCCAGTTCTCCCAAGAAGTATTCCCTAACCATCCAGCTGACACTAATCTACCTCTGCTCTAAAGTACTCTAGTCCTTGCTGTTTGGTACCCCTATTGGAGGAACCTGAAGTCCTGATGTAGCCTGTGATTGACAGTTTTATGACTTCCATCAAAAACACAGTATATGAGGATGAAAAATACATTTATTTTTTAATGTATACATGTTATGTGAAATTATTTATTTATCTAAGATGCACCTACACTGAATTTATCTGAAAAATAAAAAAGTCGATATTAAGAAAAAAATTGTAAATGGAAGATTATAAGAGAGGGTTTCGCATGCCAGCAAAAGTTACTGGCGTGCCATGTTTGGCACACATGCCAGGGATTGCCCACCCCTGGACTATAAGCTTTGAAGGGGAGAAAGAAACGCTTTGCACTTTTCAAAATATCATTTTTATAAATGAATGGACTCTAGACTTAATTACCAACCTCTGAGCAGCTTTACAATCTGGAACTCCTGCTCTGGGGTAGGATGCAGTTGGAGCTAGCATGGTGAAGGGGTTTCTGCTTGAGAACCCTTGCTCTGGCCTTGTACATCTCACCTTCAGCCTTGTGCCAGCTCCCTGACACACAACTGCCCAGGTTGCTTCGGGTCTATAGCTCATCTGTGACACTGCACCACTCTAGAGAGTGCCAGCCACTTAGACCACAATGGGACTTAGGCCCCTAGAGTTGCTCAGTGCAGAACCCGCACAACCACATTTGGCTATACTGTGCAACTTCCTGTTGCCATGGTGACCAAAGGTCCATCTTTTTAGAGCTGTCCTGTTATGGCCACTAGCAAAGAAAAGGAGATCACGCAGAAGATGAGATGAACTCCGAGTTGGGTTGAACATTCAGCCTGGGGCCTGAGAAAGAGCCAGTTTCTGCTCCTCGGCACTCCATCCATGGTCCATGTGCCAGGAATCACACTGAACCACCGCCTGCCATCTGGTCCTACCCTTCACTCCCTCCTCACGCTGAAGAAACTCTGGGCAAGGCTTAAAGCCAAACCAAGGACCTAGGGGCTACCTAAGATGAACCGGATTGCTATTGCCTCAGATTCTGATCATTGCCACCATCTATTTGAAAATGTAACCAACAATATTAGAAACACCTGAATTTCAAGTGAGTTCCCAACTTCACAGCCCCTCTTCATTTTCTCTGCCCAGAGAACATCCTGACCTCATGGGCTGCCCACACACTTGTGGAGCCCATTGCCGAGGGACCAAGCCTTTAGTCATCCTATTAAGAGTTTCCAGACAGTGCGTAAGCATGGGCCATTTTGCAGCAAGCAGGAAATTATCAGTAGAAGTGGAAGTGACAGGGTGTTTAGCAAACATTAAACCAAGGAAGCCTAAAAGGTCTTTGAGCATCGTTAAATAAACATTTAGGATGACTGAGAGGGCAGGATATAAAGTGGAAAGGAAAGTATAAACACTTTCTGTGGGTGGGGAAGGCTTTCTCTTTCTTCCATCCTCATCTGATCATAAGGCTATGAGGGTGCTAGGAGTGGCCTGAGTGAAGCTATCTGATGCTTAAAATTAAATTATCCTTTGTAAGATGGAGTACCAGTCATCAAGCATGCAGAGAAAAGGAATCATTTCTCTTTGTCTCAAAAGGTTTGAATCTGATATTCATGCCCTACGATGCTAAGCAGCACCTAGGTCTGAAATGGTCCCAGGACCACACCTGACTCAGGGCCTCACCTGCCAACCCACCTCAACTGGAATAAGCAACAAAGAAACCAGCATTGGGACCCAATGGGCCCCACTGAGTGCCAAACACCTTATTTAAGCTTCAAAACAATCCCTATGACCTAAGTATTTTTACAAAGGGGGAAACTGAGGCTGAAAGAGATGAAAGTCACATAGTGAGTGGCAGAGCCAGAGTTGAAACCCCAATCCATGCTTCTTCAGAGCCCAATATTTCCACCCACCACTCTACATTTCCATGAAGTGCCATGAGAGGCTCACACCAGCCCCTCTCAAAGGTAACTCAAGGGAGAATGAAGACTGTGAGAGAAGGGGCATTGGAAAGCCAAACCCAAAGTGACAGGAGCAATCACTAGAGTGGCGAGGACACTGATGGCAGATATCACAGACCTTGACAGCTTCAGGCAAACAGTGTCTGCTGGTCCTCGTTGCCTCTCTGAGGGTTCTCAGTGGCTAATTTGCGGGGGATTAATTTCTCACATGGCTCCAATCAACCCAGGGAAAGGGCAGTGGAGAGCAAGCTGAGTCAGAGGAAGGGTAGCCAGCTCACCAGGTGCAGGGGTAAGTTCTGGTAACCTCACCATCAGCAGAGAACTTGGAAGTCTTCCCTTGTTTCTGCCATGGGGGCTCAAGTTGGCTAATAATTTCTAGATTTCCTTATTTCCCACAAACAGAAAACATAGGCATAAGGTTAGTGAGTGTGTCTAACACTCACATACACACACACACACACACACACACACACACACACACACACTAACCCCTCCATGAACAGCTAGGATGGCTGAACACCAAAGACCACACAGGCCCACCTCCCACTAAGGGGCCTTCAACTGTACTTTCTAGATCTAGTAACTGGAGTACTTAAGAACTTAACATAGCAAAGCAAAGCCAGGCAAGTAAATGAATAATAATTCAATAAATGCAAGAGAAACATCAACAGACCAGATGCATCTAGCAGCATCCTTCTCAGTGCCTCAATGACAGACTAGGCCATTCTCTGGATTAACAGACTCATCCCATGCCCCCAGCTCCCCTACCACCTCCATCTCTAAAGCTGCCCTGGGGCTCCCCATTCACTAGTTAGGAAGAAGTAGCTGCCAGTGCCCAAGCTGCCCCTCCATCTGCCTTCCCAAGTCAGCCAACATCTTGTTCTTTGCCCTCTCTCACCCTTGTCTCCATACTCCAAGTTTTTGCGGCATCCCAGCTCTGGCTCACCTCATGGAGACTTCCCTCCCTTCTCCTCTGGCTTCCCACGTTGCTGCCCTCCCTCAAGGCCCTCTCCACCTTGCTCTTCATGAAGACTCCCTTCCCCACTGTAGGCCACAGGGACACCTCCCCCTGAATCTCTCTGGCCTATTCAAGCCGGGAGGTTGGCTGCCTCCCTCCGTGCTGAGGAAATCAGTCTTGACTCTTCATTAAGATCCTAAAGCCTTGGAACCAGAGACCACAGCTGCTGTTTCTTTGCCACCTGGCGCACGAGAGCATGTGCGTTGGTCAGGAAAGGAACATCTGTCCTTTCGTGATTAAGCCAGGCAGGCGGTGATCACTGCCACCGTGCGGGCAGCTCGGCTTGGCTCTCGCTGGATGGCCCCTTCCAAGGACTAAGCAAACATGCCCCAGGGGGCAGGAGCTTTCACCAAACCCCGGCGCCTGTCCAGATGGGGAACAGCTTCCACTTTTACCTCCGAAATCAAACTTGGACCTCATTTTTGTTGTGTTGAACTAAACCCAGTGACACCGAGAAAAGGAAAAGAACTTTAAAATAGCATTCGCCGTGACATATTGAATCAGTTACCAACTTCCACAAACAAGGTTTGAGCTTCTCCAAATCCAAGCTATTTTTGTAGTAAAGTGGGACTCAAAGAACACACCATTTGTGTGATTACAACTGCTGGCAGGGCCTCGCTGAAGCCGGAACATGTGTGTTTGCTTCCCTGGGCTGGGATCTCTAACTCTTTTTGTTTTAATCCAATGACACATTTCATGTGTGAGGCCCTCTCCATATGGATGTTTTTCACAATACTGAAGAAGTTCCCAGGTTAGGAACTGAGCTACACAAATCATTGGGAGAGGGGGGTTGGGAGAGCAGCTGGTTAGCAGTGAGGCCCGCTGTGTGTGAATGGGGGGCTGCAGCTCCTGGGCTAAGGTCTGCAGGAGAGAGCCTGTGGGCTCAAAATCCAGTCCTGCCACATGCATCTGTGTGCGCTTGGGCACGTTACTGACTCTCTCAGTGTTTTCATACCTGTAAAAACACACACACACACACTGTTTCCTAGGAGCTTCCATAACAAAATACCACAAATTGGGTGACTTCAAACAACAGAAATGTGTTCTGGAGGCTGGAAGTCCAAAATCAAGGTGTCATCAGGGCCATTCTCACTCGCAGGCTCTAGGGGGGAGTCCTAGTTTCTGGTTGCCACTGGCAATCCTTGGCTTGTGGCTGCATCGCTGTAACCTGAGCCCCATCATCACAGGGCCTTTTTCTCATGCCTGTGTCTCTGTATCTGAATCTCCCTCTCCTTTCTCATATAAAGACACCAGCACTGGGTCTAGAGCCCACCCTAACTCAGCACGATTTCATCTTACTTTGATTACATCAACAAACACCCTATTTCCAAATAAGGCTACTTTGACAGGGGGTTAGGATTTGAACATACCTTTTTGGAGACACAATTCAACCCACTATAAGGGGAAAATAATTTACGCCTCTCTGTGTTTTGGGGATTAAAAACACAGCAGAATCACAGGTGCACAATTTTAGTCCCATGTGCATAATAATCTAAGACCCACTGAGTCATGGTAAACTTGAGCTGTACAAAGATGGATCCTAAAGAGCCAGGAGCGGGGCATGGCCCTGCAGTTAAGTCCCAGGGGGTGGTGTGCAAGGGGGCAGGTGGATAGTTGCAGTGTGTTATCTGGTGGTCCCTCTGGTTTACAGCAGGCTGCTGGGATTATAGGCAACACAATCTGGCTCCCAGGAAAGAACTTGACTGGGTGTTTGGATGTTCAGCATGTGAGTGAGACCACATATTGCAGAATTAACGTAACAATCTAGTCATACACACTGGCCAAGCACACAGGATGAGAGAGAAGAAACCTACTGAGCACAGAAGTACCCCTGGCTTAAGGACAGAAAGACCACTTGCTGGAAAGGACCAGAAATGGGTCATGAGACAATGGTCAATACTGGCGCTGGACTGAAGTTGGCCTGTTGTTTAGAGAAAATCCAGAAATGAGAAGGACTCCACAGACACAACCATCACAGTTCTCTCCTAAAAGTTATGAAGTAGTGATATGCCAGCTCAGGGAGCCCTACTTCACTCTCAGTCTCTCTTTGAGGCCCTCATGTAAATCCTACCCACCATTCAAAGACCTGGTCCAGGAATCAGTTCCCTTAGATACCTTCCCTGCCTACTCTAATCTCCTTAGTCACCATATACCTGAACCATGCCATTTACTCCATAGAACCATTGGTTCTATAGGTTAATCTCTCCCCAAATGGACCACGAGTCCCTTGAGAGCATAGATCATGCCTTATTTTCACTACTGACATGAGCTCAAGTGTGATACTCAAGATAATAGTAAGTATTCAAAAAATACTTGCTATTAATTTATTTTTCACCTATCCTCCTTTCCATAATATTATAGATTTCAACAGAAGATGAAAACTGCATTTCAGGGAGTAGGGTGGGAGAAAGGGGTGGGGGTGGGGGGGAAGACACCAGTATTAACCCTTAAAAATTTTTCTGTTTTCAGAAATTATTTTAATATTACAGCAGGTTCCAATAACTAAGAATACCATACTATTCCATGATTGAATTGGAAGCCTCCTATCTGATTGGGGTAAAATCCCTCATCACCCGTAGCTACAACTACTTATTGAGCAATTACTATGTGCTAGACACTATATTAATCATAGGCGATGTCAAGAGGAAGAGGTTGCTGCCTTTAGGGAACCAGCATGCATATTGGACTTGTTATAAAACAATATTGTCCAACTGAAGACATTCTGCACCCTGCTGACCTATTTGGCAGGGGATGGCCATGGAAAAGAGCTGAGTCCATTTGCTGGAAAATGAATTAACCAGGGGGGGAAAGTTTTCTGAATTCGAAAGAGGACATGGATGATTTATATAAATAAATTTCTTCTCCAAGATTTGGAATTCAGAGGCCATTTGATCTTAGCTTTTAATTTGAGACATTGATTTAGTTGCTTGGCATGTTAGCAATGCAAAAGAATAGAATAGAGAGAGGTAATGGCAGACCAGGGAGAAGTCCAAAAGACTTGGCCACTTCACCTCTCTCTTCTTGCACACCACAGTGCAAGCACATCGTCAGTATTTCCATTATACAAAATGACTTTTTCTTGGAGAAGACCCAAGTTGTTCTTTGAGGGGAATTTACTATAACAAGATCAACAATGCAGTGCTCTTTCTGAGTCATCTGATTGAATATGGACCTAGTTTCATTGTACAGAGTCCAAAGGACCTATGTAAGCGCCTAGATATACCATCTCCTGAATTAGTGTCAACTTCAGAATTAAGTCTATTTTCTAAAGTCTTCAACTAATATTTGCATATCATTATAAGTAGATAGGCCCATTTGCTGGGCAACATAAATTAGAATAATCATCTCTAGTGTCAAGAACAGAAGAGTAGATCTCAACTGGAGAAGTGGGTATCAGGAACCCACATAGCATGCTACACCTTCCCACCTCAAGCAGGCCTCTGAAAAGATGATAGCCCCCCTCCCCAGCATGTGCACTTTCAAATAGCTCCTCAGGAGACCCAGCCACCTGTGGAGGGCTTGGAGCATTTGTGTCAAAGCATGATTGTTTTCCTAGCAGCTTGAAGTGATAAGTAATTAACAAGATTGGTTCTCAGTTCTGCAAATTTTCTGTCCACGTTGCCCAGGAGATCATCAATAACAGCATAATGGCTCTTCGCCCTGAACAAGAAGATTCTCTGAAGGTAAAAATGATCCTGAATCTGTAAGGCAGGCCTCCCATGTCACCGTGCCTCTTTTGCAGATGACTGAGACAAGTCAACCTCTTTTGGCTTCAGTTTCTGTGAGAAGCTAAGGAGAAAATATGTATGTGTGAAAGCACTTATCAAAGTTAGAGCGAATATTAGGGATTTTAGTCTGGGTGCCCAGAACCCTCGACAAAGTGCTACAAAGACCTCAGTGTGGGAAGACAGAGGGAGATCAGGCCTGACTATTTTGGACTCTGAACCTAGAGCACCCCTCACACAATAGAGCAGGGGCGGGGGGAAGTTTTCCTGCTGGATACCTGGATGCCAGCATCAGCCCGGAGCAAAGCAGCGTGTTTTCAGTCTCAGAAACACGGCCAGGAAGTTGCCTCTCAAGGTGTCAGTGTTTAAAAGAACAGTGGAGCCGCGGGAAGAGCACTTTCCCAAGCTTCACCACGGCGGTGGATTTGACTTGATGAAACTGGATGTAAAGCAGAAGTCAGATTCCTTTGACACGCAAGAGGCCAGGACAGCATACCAAGTGCTGCCTTCCAGCTTGTGAGCTTGTGTACATCCTCACTTGCCTGCGGCTCACCTTGTCGACTTGGGGAAGCAGCCAAGCCCTTGGCAACTCAAATCCTGCCAGATCTCCTCTCCCAGCATCTTCCACAGTTGGGCCAGGTGTGTTTTAGCTATGTGACAAAGGGCACCAGTTCCTCCTGCAGAACACCTGCCACCAAAGTTACAGGCTCGGCTGGTGAGAGACCAGTGTGGGTTCTAGTTGTTCTAAGTTCCAGTTTATCCTTGATTCCCCCAATTCACCACCATCTTTCCAGGCTGCCTGCCCTGCTGGCTTCAGGATCCAGTATGAGTTTCCGAAGCAACCACCTCTCCTGGAGCATCCACAATAGCCTGAGGCCAAATTCCCATAATAAATCCCTTGTGAGTATCCATGGATGGTTCTTCTCTGATAGAACCTTGTCTGAGACAGGGTGTGGGATCAGAAGGATCCAGAGTAATAGACCTTAAAAATGGGTTCTCTGGCCCAGCCAGCATGGCTCAGTGGTTAAGCATCGACTCATAATCTAGGAGGTCACGGTTGGATTCTGGTCAGGGCACATGCCCAGGTTGTGAGCTTGATCCCCAGTAGCGGGTGTGCAGGAGGCAGTCGATCAATGATTCTCTCTCATCATTGTTGTTTCTATCTCTCTATCCCTCTCTCTTTCTCTCTCTTGCTAAAAATAAATAAAACTTTTTTAATGGATTCTCTGAATTGGGTCTGGCTTTTCTGGAATTGACTTTCTGATCTGACTTAGATTTAAAGTATTAGTGACCCTATTTCTAGGGGTAAAGGAACACTGGTAGTGTATGGAATTCAGTGGCAAAATAGTTACCTAAATTATCACTTGCAGATACTTATAATCAAGTGCCAATAGAAGGCAAGGTTTTTAGCAACCAAGAATTGGCAGCCAGTAAAAATTTTAGTGAGCCTGACCGTTTTGGCTCAGTGGATAGAGCATCAGCCTGTGGACTGAGGGGTCCTGGGTTCGATTCCAGTGAAGGGCATGTACCTTGGTTGTGGGCACATCCCCAGTGGGGGGTGTTCAGGAGGCAGCTGATCGATGTTTCTCTCTCACTGATGTTTCTAACTCTCTATCCCTCTCCCTTCCTCTCTGTAAAAAATCAATAAAATATATTTTTTAAAAAAATTTTAGTGAAACTAAGAAATACAGTAGAACTGGATAATTGTTTCTAAATGCATTGGAGAAGTCATGAGAAAAAATGATGAGATCGAGGTTTTCAATGTCCAGCTCAATGTTCATAAAAGGGATTTGAAAGCTTCGATTATGGCCCTAAAATAAATCTACCTCCTGGAGCCACCAGGTTGGGATTTCTAAGAACCAAAACTAAACCCAAAGTCTAGTTCTGCGGGGAGTTAAATTGCACCACAGATTGCATTATCAACCTCAGAGAGTTTCTTACAGTAGTTAGGGCACTGATTTTGAAGGAGTGGGACCCTGAAAATTGGGACAGAGACATACGGGTAGGTTCTATCTAACCCCTCAGTTGGGCCGCACCTCCTTGCTAGTATTTCCACCCATCAATGAGGAGGTTAGTCTTCCCTTGGCCAAAGAATCTACAATGACTTCACCTGAAGCGGCTGCCTTTCACCATCTCTCAATTCTTCTAGATTTATAGCCAGACACACGTCCACAGGCCCCAGAGGATAAAGTACAAAGTGCAATCCATGAGGAAGTATGATGTACACCAAAAGAATTGCATACTTTTGCCAATTTATGTGGACAAAAGCCTGGGAAACATGTGTGGAATGGCTCCTAATGGTGTGGGATCAAACTAGAAGGAAAATAAAGTTGGATCGCCTGGCCGGTGTGGCTCAGTTGTTGAGCGTTAGTCCATGAACAAGGAGGGCACATGCCTGAGTTGCTTGATCCCCACTAGGGAGCATGCAGGAGACAGCCAAGCAATACTTCTCTCTAATCGATGTTTCTATCTCCCTTTCCCTCTCTCTTCCTCTAAAAATCATGCTCAGTGGTTGAACATCTGCCCATGAACCAAGAGGTTGCTGGTTTGATTCCCAGTCAGGGCACATGCCCAGGTTGCAGGCTCGATCCCCAGGAGGGGCTTACAGGAGGCAGCCAATTAATGTTTCTCTCTCATTGATGTTTCTAACTCTCTATCCCTCTCCCATCTTCTCTGTAAAAAATCAATAAAATATATTTTAAAAAATAAAAATAAAGTTGGATCAAGCCAAACTTATTGATATGAGCCATTAAGCAGAGATTTCAGATTCAATGGGCTGGTAGTGACTCTAACAATTTACTTGGTTGGTTGGCAGAAACTTGGATCAAAAGGTGGACCACATAAATGTGGGTAAAACGCCAAAAGTTCCTTGGCAGCGTGTAGAGAAAAGTAACTGACCCAGTTGCTGTTAGGGACCCCAGAGCTCCTGGAGCCTCCAGAAGTGATAAAGATGAGCAACCTACTAGAGTCTTCCTTGATCTATATAAGCTAAAAGTTTTAGGTCTGACTTAGTCACAATAGACAGTCATGGACACTGAGTGTTCTTGAGGAGGGACCTGCCACACAACCAAAACGCTGCATTGTGTATCTTCCTCTTAGTCTCCTCCAAAGGCACCCTTTGCCTGAGTGACTGGGCTTCAGGAAGAGGGAAATAATCAGAATCGGGGGCATTACTTGACAGTGACTTTGAACTAACACTAATTCTTAGAAACTCAAAACATCACAATGGTCTACTAGTCCATGTAGAGGCTTATGGAAGTTGGAAAATCAAAGTTTTGGCTTATGTCCACCGCACAATGGGTGCTCAAACCCCAAACCCATTCTGAGGTTAATTCCCTATTCTAGCAACTGGCAGATTCCTCCCAGACCCACAGAGTGAGAGCTATTATGATAGAAAAAGTCAAGTAGAAGTCACCACAACTGCCTTTATCTACTAAAAATATTAAACCAGAAACAATACCAATTTCTAGAGGGACCAAAGAGATTATAATACCACACCTAATACCTTGAAAGGTGTAAGGATATCCCTTTTAACTCAGTTATTTGACCTGTGTGGAATAAAGATGGAAATGACAGAGGATTACCATAAACCTAATTAGATGGCAATTCCACTTCAGCTGCTGTTTAAAAACCTGAGGTTTTTTAATCAATGGAGGAAATCAATAAATCCAGTTGGATCTGTATGCAGCTATTAACATAGTAAATTTTTTGATGTACCCTGTATTTGTTTCCTAGGGCCACTGTAACAAAATACTACAAATTGGGTGGTAACAGAGTACCACAAATTGGGCGGCTGAAAACAACAGAAATTTATTCTTTCACAATCTGGAAGCTAGATATCTGAACTAGCTTCTGGTGGTTGCTGGCCATTCTTGGGGTTCCTTGACTTGCAGATGCATCACTCCAATCTCTACCTCCACCTTCACATGGTATTTCCCCCTGTGTTTCCTCTTCTCTTCTTATAAAGACACCAGTCATATTAAATTTAAGGTCCAACTCACCTTAATATATCACAAAGACCCTATTTCCAAAAAAAGGTCACAGTCTGAGATTGTGGTAGGCATGAATTTGGTAGGAGGTATGAAGGGAATACTCAACCCAGGGCAATGCAATGTCTGTTACTAAGGACCACCAGAAGCAGTTTGCTTTCAGCTTGCAGGACCAGCGATTCACCTTCACTGTCCTATCTCAGCACTAATCAACCCTGCAGCCCTATGTCATCATCACTATGCCATAGGGACCTTGATTAGTCTCTCCATTCTTTAAGATATCATGTGGATCCATTACATTGATGACATTATGCTAATTGGGCCTGGTGAACAGCAAGTAGCAACGGCACTAGACATATTGATTAAGACACGTGAATGCCAGAGTATAGAAAATAAATTCCCCACAAAAATTCAGAGGCCTTCCACCTTGGTGAAACTTCTTGGATTCCAGTGGTCTGGAGCATAATGTCCCTTCCAAATTGAAGGACAAGTTGCTGAATCCAGCCCCCTCTGCCACCGAGAATGAGGCACTGTGCTTAGTGGAGTTTTTGGATTTTAAGGCAACATATACCTCATTTGGGTACTATTACATATTTACTGAGGAACACAAAAAGCTGCAGCTTTAAGTGGAGTCCAAAATAAGACTTTGCTTTATTCACTGCCATGGTACACAATACTGCATTGAACTTTTTACCGACGAATTTGTCTTCTAGCAAATAGGCTAATGAAATTCACTGGTCTTACTATGTTCCCACCTACCCTGAAGCAGCTGGCCTGATATAAAGGTGAAACAGCCTTCAACGGCTCAGGTACAGCACCGGCTGGAGGGCAACACCTTGCAGGATGGGCATAACGTCCTCGTCCTCCTCAGTGGAAGATAGGCTCTAAATAGATGATGCTGTTTCTCGCATCGTCAGGATTGACAGGTCCAGAAACTAAGGAGTGACATGAAAGTAGATCCTCCCTCTATTATTCCTACTGAGTCACTAGTGAAGTGTTTTTGCTTTCTGACCCTGCAACTTTGGGCTCTGCTTGTCTAGAAGTCTTAGTCCTTGTGAGAGGAATTGCTTTCAACAGGGGACAAAGCAATGGTTCCATTAACATGGAAGTTGATACTGCTGTTTGGACACTTTGAGTTCCTCGTGCCAGGAAAGCAGCAGGCCAAGCAGGAGTAAGTCTGCTGGCTGGGGTGACTGATCCTGATGACTAGTGGGAAATCAGATTATTACTGTACAATGGGGGCAAGCAAGATTATAACGGAACGCAGGGGGTTCCCTGGGGTGTGTATTAGGTTTCGAGGGCTGCTGTATCAAAGTACCACAAACTGAGTGGCTTGAAACAACTGGAACTTGTTTTCTCTCAGTTCTGGAGGCCAGAAGTCTAAAACCAAGATGCTCACTCTGAATCCTTCAAGGAAGGAGCCTTCCTTACCTCTTCCAATTTCCGTAGCCCCGGGCACTCCTTAGCTATGCTATGGTGATAGCATAGCTCCAGTCTTTATCTCCACATCACATTGCTATCTTCCTTCTGAGTCTTGTCTCACATGGTATTCTGTTTGCACGTGTCTGAGTCCAAAATTCCCTCTCCCTCTAAGGCCACCAGTCACATTGGATTAAGGCCCATCCTAGTGACTTCACCTTGACTTGATGACATCTGGAAAGACCCTATTTCCAAATAAAGTCACATCCATGAGGACTGAAGGTTAGAAATTCTACATATCTTTTTTGGAAGACACAATTCAACCAATAACAGAGTACCTTTAGTACTCCAGGGGCATGTGATTAAATTAATAGAATTAATTATAATGGACTTATAATTATAAGAGAATAAAGTAATGGAAAACTACAGACAGTTCTATTAATGGCTCAGACACTTCAGGAATGAAGATGTGGGTTACCCTACCAGGGCGGAAAATATGACCAGCCAAGTTGCTTGCTAACAACAAAAGGAATAAATATGGATTGAGGAATGCAAGAACATAGTTATAAATCATAGCTACAACCATGTGAACAATTAAAGAATGAGGACTGTAATAGTTATGAATATTTTTCTTATTTTGATAAGAATACATTTCTGTAACACAGCAACCAATCTTTTTCTTTCTTATACTCTTCTTCCAATTCTTTGCCATTTAAGCTGTGTTAATAGTAGTTAACCTTATATCTCAGTATTTAAGTTAGAGGATATTATTAGGGGAATGTAACTCAGCTACAAATAGAATGGCCCAAGTCATGGGTGTAAGGAAGCCACAAGCTTCTGCTCACAATAGCCAGCCTGTGGACCCTCCAGGCCCAGGGACAGAGCGATGCTCCCCCAAGGACTCACCTGGCTTGATGACTGAAGATGTTAGCGGTACGTCCAACTGCAACCAGTCTTGCTCACCAGGGAAGCACCAGGCTGCCACCCCTTACTGGCCCATGCCCTTAGAGGCACTCCTGGCCAGGCCTGTGCCTCCAAATCTGGCAAAGGAAAAAAAACTTTTGTTCTCTAGTTGTAAAAGTAATAATAATACTCCTTCATTAAAAATAAATAAGTAGAAGAGTAACATGTTTATTATAGAAAATTGGGAGACATAAACATACTGAGAAATTTAAGAAGAAAATAATTGTCACCAAGGTCTCGCTTCTCCTCCCCAAGATAACTGTGCTAACATTTTGGTGTATTTCTTTTTAAGTTTTTCTCTGTGGATAATAAATATAAACTATTTTTTAATGAAGTGAATCTCATGATGTGTTTCATTACTCTGCTTTGTTCTCTTAATGTTTTATATTTTGGCACTAAGTACTCTTTCAAAACACCGTATTTATAGCAAAATAATATTTTTTAGACATTCAGGTTGTTTATCATTGTTTACTATTATATATAGGACTATGATGAGCAACCTTATACATAAGTCTTTTATCACATTTCTGATTATTTTTCTTAGGAGATACTTAAAAGTGGGATAACCGACAAATGACAAAAACATTTTTAAGAAAATTCTTACTGCCAAAATGTTTCCAGAAAGGTTGTACTAATTTATAATCCTATCAGCAATGTTAGCACAAAAGCACTGCAAAAACAAGTCAGTATTTCTCAATGTTTTTCAGACTAATGGGAGGAAATGGTATCTCATTATTTTGATTCATATTTCTTTAATTAATGGTTCGATTGAGCAATTCTTTTTTAACTTTTATTTATTTATTTTATAATCCTTACCCGAGGGCATGCTTGGGAAAAAAGGAAGGGGGGAGGAGAGAGAAAGAGAGAGAGAAAAATCCATGTGAGAGAGAAACATTGATCAGTTGCCTTCTGTACCGTACATGCCCTGAGGGAATCAAGCCCACAACCCAGGTATGTGCCCTAACCAGGAATCAAAGCAGCAACCTTTCGGTGCAGAGGATGATACTTAAGCAACTGAGCCACACTGGCCAGGCTCTATTGACCAATTCTTAGGTTTGTTGGCCATTTGGATTTCTTCTATGAGTTGCTTGTTCATTTTCTTTGGTCATTTTTAAATCAGGGTGTTAGTGTCTTTTTATTGACTTGATATAATTAAAGCTGTTTATGCTTTGCCATATTCATTGCAAATACTTTTGCCATTTTTAAATTTTATTTTTAATTTTATATAGAGGGATTCTTTTTCAATATAGATAATTTGGGGGGGTTGTCTATGTAGTTAAGTCTAACAACAATTTTTTTGTGTGATTTATCTTAGGACTTTATACTTATACTAGAGGCCTGATGCATGAAAATTTGTGCAAGAGTAGTCCTTCCTTCCCCCAGCTGCCGGCACTGGCTTCCCTCTGACACCCAGGACCCAGGTTTCCCTCCTCCGGCCACTGGCAGGCACCCAAGGACCTGGGATTTGCTCCAGCCCTGGCTTCATCTGGAAGGACATCCGGAATGATGTCCAGTCTAATTAGCATATTACCCTTTTATTATTATAGATAGCTCTGCCCATCCCAAGATCAGTTCAGTGTTCTCCTGTATTTTTTTTTTTTAGATAATTAAGAAGATGTATAAAGTAAAAACATATAACAATTAGAAAAGCTTGCCCTACCCGGTTTGGCTCAGTGGATAGAGCATTGGCCTGCATACTGAAGGGTCCCGGGTTCAATTCCAGTCAAGGGCACATGCCCAGGTTGCAGGCTCAATCAATCCCCAGTAGAGGGCATGCAGGAGGTAACGTATCAATGATTCTCTCTCAACATTGATGTTTCTATCTCTCTCTCCCTTCCTCTCTGAAATCAATAAAACTATATTTTTTTAAAAAACATAGAGAAAATTTTTAAAAAAGAAAAGCTGTCAGTGTTTTTTACTTTATAAATGAGAAAACACAAGTTTAAGACATAAAGCAACTCAAAAACCAGATGACACAGCCAGTAGTGGTAAAGCCAAGATTTTATTTTTTATTAAAGTATAATTAGCACACAATAAAATCCACAGATCTTAAGTATTCAATTTGATAAGTTTTGACCTTGTATATACTCTTGTAACCTCCATCCAAAAACCAAGATACAGAACATTTCCTATTTGATAGCTTTACTACAGACTGTATTTGATTATATTGGGATTTTATAAAAAAGGAATCATAGAATGAGTATTTTTTTTCATGACTCCCTTCATAACTAAGTATTAAATGTTTGAGATTCAACTATGTTGTTGGTCTATAAGTAGTTCATGCTTTTTATTTCTAAATAGTATTTCACTGTATGAATATACTGTATGTGTTTATCCATTCTCTTATTTCTGGGAATTTGGGTTGTTTCCAGTTGGGGCTGGAATCGCTGATATGAATATTCTCGTAGAAGTATTTGTTTAAACATAGGATTTCATTTCACTTGGGAATGGAATTGCTGCGTCATTGGATAGGCACATGTTTTAAAGCTTGAGTTTGCAATCTGACTGGAAAAACCATGCCCTGAGCCATTGGACCACACTTTCCCTCACAGATCCAGGCATTAGGAGGTCAAGTTTAAATTTTAGCTCTTCCATTTTCTGTGGAAACTTGGGCAAGTTACTTCAGTTCTCAGTGCCTTGTTTCCTCGTTTTTTTGTGAAGATTATATATATGATGTTTATTTTAAAAATTGCAAAATTATGCCATTATTATTATTATGGTGTGAATCCATACTATGTGGAAACAGTCCATGTGTGTGTATCTGTGTATGTGTGTATATATAAAATAATGTGAGAAAAATAAACATCAAATTCAAGATAGAGGTCACCTACTGGGGGAGAGGGGGGCGTCAAACTCCATAGATAAATACACTGTATTTGTAGAAAATAATTGAAAGTTTTCAAACATGAGTTACTTGATCAGAGCATCAGTTTAAGAGATAATCTTACAGGAATAATGGGGGGAAGGTTCATTCACTTCATATTTATTGAGTGATGGTTATGTGTCAAGCACTGTTACAGGCGCTTTGGACATATCAGTGACCAGACAAAATCCCCTGCTGTCACTTGCATTTGTGTTGCTTTCTAGGCAACAAGAGGAAGACGAGCCTGTTTCCTAGTAGTCCAGATGCCAGCTAATGAGCGTGCACGCGTATGTGTGTGCATGTGTGCGTGTGTGTGTGTGTGTGTGTAAAATAGTATGAGAATGATAAACATCGGATTTAAGGTGTGGAGAGAGAGTAAAGAGGTGGTCACCAGGTAGAACACATAGGCTGGTTAAATGTGCACAATCCTGGGAGAGGACACTGAGAGGCACTGCATCGAGTATAAATATGGGGTTTTGCACCTGGGCTACACGAAGGATGTGGTGTCCTGATAGAAACAGGGAACACAGGACAAAAAAGAATGGGCTCCCGCTCTAGGCCGAGCTCTGCAGCAGAGCCGAGCTTTGCAAAGGACGGCATGGTCCCTTCCCTCTAGTTAGCTCACAAATTTGTTGTGACAACCATCCACTCAGCAGTTTGTTCAGCAAATACACTCTGAATAAGTGTGCAAAATCGGCACTAGGGAGCTTGTCATCCTAGCAACGCAGCAGGAACTTGGTCTACAGCTCCTTAAGGCTATGGTTTGAGGGGCTTTGTGCAGAGATAATAGGCGCCCCAGCTCTGGACAAGAATGGACGTGAGAGTTACGATGTGCTCTTGCCTCTCACTCAACTCAAGTGCCTACACCCCTCCTCCTTAAACACTGTTAATTCCTAAGGTTCTGGTCCCTTGTTGGCTCAGCCCCCAGAAACAGCAGGCCACAGCCATAACTTTTCAAACTCAAAACATCCACTCCAGGAAGATAAATTTCTGGCTCTGGGAGGACTCTGGGAAGGGCTGTTTGAAAGGTGCACCCAAGGCTGCTGACTGCTTAGTGGACTGAGCGTCAGTCTGGTGAACAGAATCTGTCAGCAAGTCAGAGACCTGGGTTCCAGTCTCAGCTCTCCCATTAACTAACTGGGTGACCTTGTATAACCTCTTAACCTCTCTGGGCTCCAGTTTCCTCGCTGGCATGAACATGCTTAGGTCTCTTGGGGCCACTCCAGCTACCACCATTGTATTACTGGTTTGCTTGGGCTGATGTAACAAAGTACCATGGGCTGAGTGGCTTCGAACAACAGAAACTGTCTCGCAGCTCTGGAGGCTGAAAGTCCAAGACCAAGGTGTGGGCAGACTTGGTTTCTTCTGAAGGCTGTGAGGAAGAATCTGCTCCAGGCCTTCCTCCTGGCTTCTGGTGGTTTTCTGGGAATCTCTGAGCCTCCCTGGCTTGTAGATGCATCACCTCCATCTCTGCTTTCATGTTCAATTCTCAACTATGTGTACGTGTGTGTTCCCATGATATTCTTTTTATAGGACACCAGTCATACTGGATTACAGGCCCATTCTACTCCCGTATGACCTCATTTTAACTAATTATACTGGCAATGAACAGTATAATTCCAAATAAGGTCTTCCTCCCTTCCCGGGACTCCAATTACATGTATGTTGACCAATTGATATTCATTGTTCTACACAGCATTGAAATTCTGTTCAATTTTTTCACCCGTTTTTCTCTTTGTGCTACAATGAGATTGTTTCTATTGCTGTGTCTTTGAGTTCACTGGTCTTTTCCTCTGCAGTGTATAATCTGCTGCCCCACCCTTCAGTGAATTTGTCATTTCAAATATTGTACTTTTCTACTCTAGTTCTATTTAGCTCTTTTCTATGTTTTCTATTCTCCTCATTATCTTCTACTAGACCTTTGAGCATATTGAGCATATTTATAATAGCTGTTTTATTTGAGTTAACTTTTAATTTTGGAACAAGTTTAAATTTATAGAAAAGTTGAAAAGATCATAAAAGTTCCTGTATACCTAACCCCCGTTTCCCCTAATACTAACATTTTACATAACTATGGCACGTTTGTTAAAACTTAAAGATTAACTTTGATACATTACTATGAACTAAACTCCAGACTTTACTTGGATTTTGCCAGTTTTTCCACTAATGTCCTTTTCTATTCCAGAATCTAATGCAGGATATCACACTGCATTTAGTCACCACCACTCCTCAGTTCCTCTGGGCTGTGACTATTTCTCACTCTCTCTTCACTGTCACGATCAGGACAGTTTTAAAGAGTATTGGTCAAATATTTTATAGAATGTACCTCCATTCGTGTTTCTCATGTTTAGACTGGGGTTATAGGGAGGTGTTTTTTTCGGAAGAGATGAAGTGCCCTCTTCATGATGGCATATCAGGAGGTCAAAGATATTAACATATCACTGGTGATATGAACCTTGATGACTTGATAAAGGTAATATATGCCAGGTCTCTTGTTATAAAATTACTGTTTTCCCTATTCCATACTCTATTCTTTGGAATTGAGTTACTAAGTTCAGCCACACTCATGGGGGTGAGGCAGGGAACATTTAAGTATTTTTTGCTATTTCCATCATGTCTGTTTCTGGGTTTGTTTCATTTGGATAATTTTTTGTGTGTGTCCTAGTTATGGGTTACACTTCCCTGCTTCTGTGCAAATCTAGTGATTTTGTGAATTTCACCTTCCTGAATGCTGGATTTTGTTACATTTCTTTAAAGAGTATTGGACTTTAATCTGGCTGTCAGATAAATTATTTGCATATCATTTTCATCTTTTGGGCTTTTATGACACCTTTTTTTCAGGCAGGTCTAGAGAAGCCTTTATTCTAGATTAACTAAATCCTATTATTAAGGTACATCCCTTCTGTGGTATTGAACAAGGTTTCTCCACCTTGTCTGGTATAACTGAATGATTCCAGTCCTCTGTGAGCTCTGGGAATATTTCAGCCAACAGCTCCCCAGTAATTCTTCTTTCCTTAGTCATTGTTCCTCTCCCAGTCTTTTGGATTGTCATCCTGCTCAGCCAAAGACACAAGGGGATCCCCAGGCACATTTCTGGAGTTTCTAACTCTTTCTGGTTTTCTACTTCACAAATTCCAGCTACCTCATCCTCCCTAAACCCCAATCTCTGTCTCCTGAACTTGATGGGCCTCTGGGTTCTGTTTGGGCTCCCTCTCCCCCTACCATGGTTCCAAAACTAACCCGCAGCAGAGAGCCAGGGCTGTTGTAGAGCTTACCTCTTTCATTCTGCTTCTCTCAGAGGTCACAGCCCTGAGCTGCCTGTTACCCAGTGTCTGACAATAGTCATTTCCCCTATTTCATCCAGTTTTCTAGCTATGATAGGCCCTTTTACCACGTGTCGTGGGGAATGCTTCAAAATTTTCGTAATTCTTATTTCTTCCCTAAGTTACAACTTCAGTAATACCTTAGCAGTTGGTTCTGCCTTTTCAGTTCTCCAATACAATTATAGAATTGTATTGTTGAGAATTATTTATATTATATCCCCTCTATTAAAATAATGTGTTTTCTCTCTCTTTCCAGGAGTAACCACCTTCCTTCAGTTTAAAAGGGTAAAGAAAAGAGATGGAAGGAGAGGGCTGATGAGAATGCATTTCTTGGAAGAGGGTTGGTGGCTGGGTCCAGTAGATACAGATGTGCTCCTCCCTCCCTGCCTCCAGCAGAGCGCCCTCGGACTGGAGCAGAGGTCAGTAGGAAAGTCCTAGGGGAACATAAACAGTGTCCCTTGGAGTTAGGAAGTGCCAGGGCAGGTGCTGGGTCTCAGCAGGAGACCACTGAGGGTGGAGGGTGGGTAGTTATTAGGAAAGGCAGCATGACAAGAAGGCTGCTCTGGGAGTGGCCTTCCAGGACCTGACTAGGGTCATAGTGACAAATTTGTTTTCCTGAGCCAGAAATGGTGGCCGGGCTGCACCCTCCAAAGGGCTAGCCTTATGAGAGTTCCCTCTAGGATGAAGTGACCCTGACAGACAGCTATGGGGCATACCTCCAAAAATAGGCGGTTCTTGTCAGCTGGACAATGCGAGGTCTCCATGGGAAAAGGATAGGGTTTCCAATAATCCATAAAAGTCCCCATGAGAGCAAGATCCCAGCTTTGGGCATCAGCCAAATTAGAGGACACCTACTCCAGGCTACTCCCCATTAGCCAAAGACAAGAACCTCACCCGTTGGGGGCTTCTCTGCCCCACCTCCCTCCACTCTCCAACAACCAAGAGAACCAGGGGGATGATGCAGGACAGGAGAGGAAAAAACCACCTGTCCTTTTCCCACTGTAGGTTTCTGTGGCTTGAGGAGGGGGAGGTTAACTTAAATAAGAACTTAAAAGTTTTGCCCTAGTCAGTTTGGCTCAGTGGATAGAGCATTGGGCTGCAGGCCAAAGGGTCCCAGGTTCAACTCCTGTTAGGTTAAATACCTTGGTTCCAGGCTCCAGGCCCTGGTGAGGGCTCGTGCAAGGGGCAACCAATCAATGTGTTTCTCTCATATCAATGTTTCTCTCCATCTTTCCCTCTCTCTTCTACTCTCCCTACAAATCAATGGAAAAATATCCTCAGGTGAGGATTAGCAACAACAAAACAAGAACTTAAAATTTTTTAGCTTAGTCTGGACTATTTGGTACATGAAAATAATACTGTTCTTTAGTATCTGCAAGGGACCAGGAAACTAAGGAATCTAGATGAGTTCCTAGGATAGGTGGAGCAGGTGGGAAAGGCAATGGTGGAAAACAGAACATTATTCTACTATTGCAGGCCAAGTCCAATTCATTCACTAAACCAGTTACAAATAGTAAACATGAAGATAGCTTATGAGATAGTTTATGGGAAAGAGATGGGACTCCTGAGGTTCAGACAAAGAGCAGGCTGCTGCTGGGCCTCCCCTGGGTCCACACTGGTGGCCTTTCCTGCAGGCCAATGGCAGGTCTTCGGCCCAGATCTGCCTCACCACTCATGAGCGCCCACCATGGGGGAGGGGTCCGAAATGTCAGCGCTGCTTCCACAGACACCGCAGAGCTGCACCCCTGCCCCTCCTTGTGGAACTCCCACACAGCTGTGCAGACATGGCACATGCTGTCTGTGGTCCCTGCGGACAGGGAACAGATGAGGCGCCAGACCCCAGATGGACCTCAGCAAACCCTGTGAGGTTCAAACACGTGTCACTGAGGAACATGGAGCCTGTCCCGGGAAGAACGGCAGGGACAATCTCTCTGACATGAAAAACTACTGTAGCTGTGTGGGGGGTTTTGTGTGTTTTTTCTTTCCAATCTGTCACAAAACTACTGTATTTTGTAAAATACAATGAAAGCAAATTATTAGAAAATATTGAATAAAAGCAAAACATGCAACAAGCTCAAAACTTGTATTATTAGATTTGACAAAGTTATTCCATTAAATTGCAATTTCTGTACTTATTTCATTGTGTATCAGCGGCAGCCGGGCTGTGGATCATGCTCTGAGGAGTATGAGCTGGGGTCAATTAGTGGCAGCCACTGCACTTTCGAAGTAGCTGATGATTAAAACCCACAGGCATTTAAGACCCAGGCTGTGGT
>NW_006292095.1:2578904-2583100 GCF_000327345.1 Myotis davidii | reverse complement strand
CTGTGTGGGGGGTTTTGTGTGTTTTTTCTTTCCGATCTGTCACAAAACTACTGTATTTTGTAAAATACAATGAAAGCAAATTATTAGAAAATATTGAATAAAAGCAAAACATGCAACAAGCTCAAAACTTGTATTATTAGATTTGACAAAGTTATTCCATTAAATTGCAATTTCTGTACTTATTTCATTGTGTATCAGCGGCAGCCGGGCTGTGGATCATGCTCTGAGGAGTATGAGCTGGGGTCAATTAGTGGCAGCCACTGCACTTTCGAAGTAGCTGATGATTAAAACCCACAGGCATTTAAGACCCAGGCTGTGGTCCCTGCTGGCTCTCCAGTCTCCTGGATGCAAGTTCTGATTTGGTTGGTCTCCTGAATATCAACCTTCAGTGGGCCCCCAGCACCAGCTCTGAACTCCCTCAGTGTTCCTGCCATTCCCTCGGCCTGGGATGCCCTCTCCGTGCCTTGGCATACCCAGGCCTAACCATTCTCCCAACTGCAGTGCCACCTGCCCCACTGTTTGATCCTCCTGGATGAAGGCATGGTGATTCCCAGGAGGTTTCCCACCTGCCATCTTCCCAGGACCTCTCGGGAGTCATTGTACTTCTCCTTCACACGTCACTCCCTGCCCAGCGCTGTGGTCACTGATGCCCGTGTGTTACCTTCCCTGTGAGATTCTAAAGGACTTAGGGGTGGATTTATTTCCACTTGCTCTCTGCCGTCTTCATCATAGCTGGCACATGGCTGCCCAGTAAAGCTGACTTTTCCCAATGCTCGCAAGCAGCAGAACCCACCCCCTGAGTCTGTATGGAGCAGGCTGGGCAGAGGCAAGCAGCTATTTATCTGCTCTTCCTACCTCAGAGGCCAGGAAGGTGAAGGCCCTGATGGACCAGGGAAATCCCAACAGCACGAAGGAAAAATGGTTGGTTGCTAAATGGTCCCTTTTGAAGGGCGCTGTGTCACTCCTCCCTGTTCCTGTCAGGCAGGACAGTTCCTTTCAACCCTCGTACTGCCCAGTGATGGTGGGAGGGTGGGGAGAGAAGGGAGGGATGAGGAGCTTGCCTGCTGGGGTTGGAAAATCTTGCCACTGCAAGAGTTCTGATCACTGTGGATTGGGTGTAGCTGTTTTCCCCTCGTGCTCCCCAGTGTGGTGAGCTGAAGGGGGTGGAAAAAGCACTCTGTGAGGGGTTTTTTTTCCATTTACAAGGCCTAAGCTGCAGAAGTAATTCAGAAATGAGGGTCTGCTGCACACAGAGCTTCCAACTCACATCTTTCTGAACTTTGGAAAACCTCTTCTGTCCCAGAAATGCCCAGGATAAAAGGGACAATATTTATAATCGTGGTAAATAGACAAAACAAAATTTACCATCTTAACCATTTTTAAGTGCACAGCTGTGCAACCGATCTCTCGTTCTCTTTTCATCTTCCAACCTTGAAACTATAACCATTAAGCAATTCTCCACTCCCCCTGCCCAAGCTCCTGGCAGCCACCACTCTACTTTATGTCTCCATAAATTTGACTACTCTACGTACCTCCTATAATCATACCGTGTTTGTCTTTTGGTGACTGGCTTATTTCACTTCGTATATTGTCCTCAGCTTTCATCCATGTTGTAACATGTGTCAGGATTTCCCTCTTTTTTAAGCTGAATAACACTCTATTTTATGAATAGACTATGCTTTGTTTATCCGCTCATCTAGCTTTTGTTTATTGTGAAAAATGCTGCTAGGAACATGGGTGTGCAAATAGCTCTTCGAGATCTTGCCCTCAGTTTTTTTTTAGTATATACCCAGAAGTGGAATTCCTGGGTCAGATGGTAATTCTATTTTTAACTTTTGAGGAATGATCATATTATTTCCCATACCAGCTGTACTATTTTACATTCCCACCAATAGTGCACAGGGCTTTCAATTTCTCCACATCTCTGCCAGCTATTATTGTTTTCTGGGGGTCTTTTTGGGGGGTGTTGCTTTGTTTCAGGGGGTATTTTTATAGGAGCCGTCCTAGGGGTGTAAGGTGGTAGGTATCTCACTGTATTTTCCTAATGATGACTGATGCTGAGCATCGTTTCATGTGCTTCATGGCCATTGCTGTATCTTCTTTGGATTAATGTCTATTCAAGTCCTTTGCCCACTTTTTAATAGGGTTGTTGGTTTCTGGGTGGGGTTTTTTCAGTTGTAGGGATTCTTTATACATTCTGGATATGAATCCTTTATCACATACATGATTTGTAAATTCTATTTCATGGGCTGCCTTTCAGCTCTGTTGATTGCATTCTTTGATGCACAGAAGTTTTTCATTTTGATGTAGTCTAGTTTATCTTTTTTTTCTTATGGTTCCTGAAAGAAACAGTATTTTAAGCCAATGTCAATACTATGGCTCTTCTCCAGATGCCATTAAGTGATAGTTAAAACTCCACACCAATTAGTACAATGTGCATCCCAGTCTCTCAGACCAGCCCTGGGAACAGGCATGGCCAGCTTAAATGAACCCTTTTTTTCTGTTACTTTCTACGTCTGAGTTTATGTAGGAGGTTATCAGAAATTCTCTCTGCAGGCCCACGTTAAATTTAGGGCTTTTTGTTGCTGTTAATCCTCGCCTGAGGATATTTTTCCCATTGGTTTTTAGGGAGAGTGAAAGGCAGGGAGGGAAGGGGAGAGAGAGAAACATCAATGTGAGAAGGGCACATTGATTGGTTGTCTCCTGCACACTCCATGACCAGGATGGGAGATGGAACCTGCAACCCAGGTATGTGTCCTGGACCGGTAATGGAACCTGCGACCCTTCGGTGCACGGGCTGATGCTCTAACACTGAGTGACACCAGCCAGGGCAGGATTTTATTTTTAGCTTCACTGTTTTGTTGGTGCTGGTTGGGTTTTGTTTTGATGCTGGTAGTGTTTTTTTCCTGCCTTCTGAGTATGTTTTTTCAAGTCCTACACGAGGAATCTTGAAGAGTTAAGAACCACATAAAAGAACCAAAATGAACCGCTTATTCAGAGAAAAATGTCCCAGATTTTCTAGCCAGCTCAGATCTTTACTACTTGTACCAGAAGGGATCATTCTAAAAAGTCAATAAATGGTCCTGAGGGGAGTGAGCCAAATGCAGACATTTAACTGTTCAGAAAGATAAGAGTTGAAAGCAGCTGATGAGAAAGAGCCCAGCGTCCGGGTCCTGGCTCTGGGCTTTATGAGCCCTCGTTCCGATCCACTGTCAGCTGCTGGGTCCTCTGCCAAAGAAATACTGGAAAACCAGCTTTTCCCTAATTTCACTGGTATGTCAGCAGCTGATGGACACCGTCTGTGAAGTCAGACCAACCTTTAACACATTCGAATCTACTGGCATGAATTCACCATTTTCCTCTTAAAATGGAAAAAACAAAGCTTGTTTCATTGACGACACCTTCAACCCGACAGTACCAATAGGAGGTGAGGAAGGGGCACCCCGGCAGGGACAGCAAAGCTACAGGAATGCTGCCCAACCTCTTCACCCTTCAGAGTAACTTTCCTTTCTCCTGGAGGGCCTTACAGAGGCTCCGATAGGCAAGACTTTGAAGTCTAGTTGTTCCCACCCTCCTCTTTCCTAACACAAGTTACTCAAGTACAAGCCCCTTGCAAGGCAGAATGCTGAGGGAAGTGGCAGTGGTGACAGGGTGACACACAGAACTAGCAGTACACAGGTATAATATTAGCATGAGGTATTCTATTTTTTAATGTGCCTATTCTTTTATTTAAATCAGTGGTTCTCAACCTTCTGGCCTTTTAAATACAGTTCCTCATGTCGTGACCCAACCTTAAAATTATTTTCATTGCTATTTCCTAACGTTGCTACTGTTATGAATCATAATGTAAATATCTGATATGCAGGATGGTCTTAGGTGACCCATGTGAAAGGGTTGTTCGACCGCCAAAGGGGTGGCAACCCACAGGTTGAGAACTGCTTATTTAAATACTAGAGGCCCGGTGCATGAAATTCGTGCATGGAGGGAAGGGGGTCCCTGCTGGGGTCCAGCCCCAGCAGTTCCAGGGGTCCCCAAAGGTGTGGACGGAGTCGGCGAAGAAGAAATGACATGGAGACAGCGTTCAGTTGATCAGCAGCCTTGCCAGGATCTCTAGCCACAATCTCCAGCCAAGTTCTGTGTCCATGTTCTCTTGCTAGGTTCTCCAGCCAGGTTCTCAGGTTCTCCAGCCAGGTTCT
>NW_006292095.1:2560289-2578570 GCF_000327345.1 Myotis davidii | reverse complement strand
CTGGCCCCCCCCAACAGCAACCCCCACTGGCCTGGTTGCCCCCGACTGCACTCCCTTGCTGACCTGGTTGCCCCCAACTGCCCCCCCTGCCAGCTTGGTTGCCCCTCACAGCCCCCCTGCTGGCCTGGTCACCACTCACTGCCCGCCCCCCCCAGTCTGCCGGCCTGGTCGCCCCATGCAGCCTGGTGTTCAGTCGTTTGGTTGTCCCTCACTAATCCCCTGCCGGCCTTGTCACCCCACTCAGCCTGTTCGGTCATCCATTCGCTTGTTTCGGATGTGACAGCCCCTGACTCTTTATATATAGAGATCTTTTTATTGATTTCAGAGAGAGGAAGGGAGAGGGAGAGAGAGATGGAAACATCAATGATGACAGAGAATCCATTCACTGGCTGCCTCCTGCATGCCCCCAGCAGGGATCAAGCCCACAACCTGGGCATATGCCCTTCACCAGAATTGAACCTTCAGTCCATAGGCCGATGCTCTATCCACTGAGTCAAACCAGCCAGGGCTAGCATAAGGTATTCTAATGTATAATGTATCTCATAGTGTCTACAAACAGGCTGAAGTGATTAAAGCATCCCAGAAAAAAGATTGATCCATACAAAACAGACTTGGCACCACACAATTTAACATTTTAACATCCCACTGTACATCACATATGGTGGGTGCTTGCAGACGAGGGGCCTAATTTTGGAGCCGAATTATACACACAGATACTGACACAAATTCAAACACACACACACACCCCCAATGCCAACACCTACACACGCTGACCCTGACATACACCTACACCCTGGAAGAAGATGTGGTCCTGGCACACAAGTCCAGGGACACAATTTTTTTTAAGTCCCTCTCCTGAAATAAATAAGAAATGGGCAAAAGCCCAGGGCTTCCTGAAAATGTTTGGTGGCCCATGAAGGCACTTATGACTGAATTTATAGTATGTCATCATCCTTTTGCCCGATTCCAAACAGGTTTTATGTGCAGCCCATAAGAAAATGCATGCACCCCAAGTTCCTGGAAAGGTTGAGTTTTTGAAAGAGTAGCAGTGTCCATGGGAGGCAGTCACTGGAATTTCAGGTGAAAAAGAGACAAGGCAACATGGGTGTTTATCCCAGAATTCCAAGAGCTCTCTGTAGACACACGTTTATTCCTGTAAACAGACGATGGTCTTTCTTTTTATGTACTCTGGCTCATTTTCAGCACAGGTCAAGTTCAAATGCTTTGTGCTGCCTGGAAAGTGACTGGGCCGTGAGGAAGTCCAGGTGGTTCTGATTAGGTCTAGAAGCACATGACTTGTCCAATATAGAACCCAATTGATTCCAAAGGTCTGTGCTCCTGTCCTCTCTGTCCAAGTTTTATTCCTGACGGAATGCAACTCCCAGTTCAAAGGCAAAATCGTTGACTTCTTCTTCCCACCTACCCTCCTCACAAACAAGCCATAAGAAAGAAGAAGAAAGGCTGGCTCAGGATAGAGGCCCTGGAGGATTGTTTGGACATCACTCGCCCTTTGTAAATCAACATTTTAGTGAGCTGAGTGCACATGAATCAGAAACACAAGGGTCACATTTCCTCTGAAATACTTGGAATGGGGATGCAAAATGCAGTCCGCGTTTAGCCTAATCCCGAATCAGGAGGCAGGCCAGGCCCTTGTCAAGTCTCCCTTGTCCTGATATTTGGCCCAGCAACCAGGAACCCCAGCTGGTCAAGACAGAGCTGCAGCTCACAGCCCCAAATCCCTGTGGCAGGCTCCTGACAGCCCAGCCGCCTGAGGGCCCGCCTGCAAGGGGAACCCGCCCTGGGCCCCCTAATCGATACCAACCGTGCCAGAGGCGCTGTGATGGGCCTTCCCTGGCAGGCGGGATATGAGGCAAGCGATAATGAGAACAATGAGAGGGTCTGACATGGAAATTTCAGTAGGAAACAAGCAATTACATGAGAACAAACATGCCCAACGCCATTCACAATCATCTGAACACAGAACAGTGACTGTGAAGACGAGAGCAACCAGTGCCGACCCTGAGCGAGTAGTCTGCTCAAAAGAGTCCTCCTGGGGCAGAGCCGTGACCCTGCCTGGGCACGAATGTGACCTTGTGTGTACGCACGCACACGCGTGTCTGTGCCTTATGAAACACATGAATTTCATTTGACTTGATTGAAAGCTGGATCCCGTTCCCCTGCAGTTGAAACCACTTCTCCTGAACAAACACATTTCCATCCACTAGGCGGGGAGGAAACAGTGAGTCAGAAGAGAGGAGAGGATTTTCTCAAGGCCTGCTGAAGGCTCGGTGTGAAGCTTGCTGGGAAATGTCCAGACCCAGAGAGAACAGAGAACAGTCCCCAGCGGGCTGCTGTGCTCTCCAGCTCAGCACGAGAGCTTGCATGGAAATGAGGGTCTCGGATGTGGCGTTTTCTAGGAGCCACGCTGAGCGGGACATACCAGCTGTCCTTTCCCGTCGTCAGGATGCACGGCATGGTCACGCCAGTTCCGAGGGTTTTAAAGGTGACTCTTTCTTGCCAGCACGTGGATAAAAATTAATGCTAGTCTGGGTTCTGGTGCACATCTAAGCAGTGCCTCCCTCGACTCCACCCTGGGATGCCTGCATCACCAGTCCAGTCTCCATGTCACAGGAGCTGGCAGTCCTGGCACTGCAGTGAGGAGGCAACTGGAGAGAACTGTGAGAGGACGCAGAGCTTACAGGAGCTGGTTAGCAAGTCGGGGGCAGAGCCTGGAAGGATTCGTGCTGACATTAATTGCAGTTTACAGGCTAGTGCTCATTTTTCCTCTAGCCAACCACAAGCTGTCTCCTCCCCCTCCTTCCCCTCCTCCATTTCCTCTCCCTCTCCTCTGCAGGGGCACGGGGGCCTTGCCCAGGCCTGGCCCCGGTCAGGACCGGCTTGGCCATGCTGGAGGGACATACTGCTGCTGGAAGTCACTGCTTCACTGGCCAAGACCAGCAGCCAAATTCAGGTTCCAGGTGGCCCGAGCTGCCAGCCTTGGGAGGCAGTGCTGATCCCAGAGGAATCCAGTTAATTCTGCGGAACCCACCCTGGCTGTCCCGGGGCCACATTGTGAAATAGGCACTTGGGTTTCGGCCTGTTATGCCTTTATTCCTTCCGATTATGGGCTTCGTCTTCTAGGCAAAGAGTCAAAATTGCCATGCTCTGCATGAACTTTCCAGAGAATTAGACAGCGAAAGTGGAAACTGAGGCCCTTAAACCACTCCCACCACCAATCCATCCGCAGGTCCAAACAGTGACAGGTGATTCTGGTGAAAAATTAGTAAACAGTGCCACAGAGATGGGATCATGTCCCACACATTTCAGCAGGGAATCCTTGTTGTTTTTTTTAAAGGAAATCTAATATGAAGTTCTGGGTTTCGACTGCTTTTTCTTCAAGTCTGAACATCTATGGCAGCCATGGGCAAACTACGGCCTGCAGGCCGGATCCTGCCTGTTTGAACTGAATAAAACTATTGAAAAAAAAGACCGTACCCTTTTATGTAATGATGTTTACTTTGAATTTATATTAGTTCACACAAGCACTCCATCCATGCTTTTGTTCCGGCCCTCCGGTCCAGTTTAAGAACCCACTGTGGCCCTCGAGTCAAAAAGTTTGCCCACCCCTGATCTATGGGATCTCAGAGAAGCACTGGCCCAGGACCCCACCTGGCTAGCCAAGGAACAGGCTGCCTGCATGCGCGTGGTCCAAGAGCCCAGGTCACAGGCATGCCAGGGAAGGGAAGAACCAGTAGGAACCTTTCCTTGGAGCTCACGGATGCCCACAACAGAGCCAAGCTGAGCCCCACAGACAGAACCATGAGAATTCCAAATCCTCCCTCCAGCTCCCACCCACGAATTCTGGTATCCAGGTGATGGGAAAGTCATCCTAATTAAAACCACGCAGTGGGGTTTCAGCTGTGGAAAATGGCTGGATCCTTTCTCCTTCCTCCTGCCTCCTCTTTCTCTCCTCTAAAGCACACACATGCAACTTTCCCTCCCTTCATTTAAGCAAACAACTCCCTCAATGATTAAGTACAGCCCCTGCTTATCTAAATAGTCCACATATGTATAAAGACACAGGAGCTTTCTGCTCCTCGTTGGAGCCGGTTCTGGTACCCATCTTCTCCAAGCCTCCAAAAGGCAGCCTTCCCCACCTTCGCTGACAGAAATTCCTGACGCCTGTTCCCCCAGTAAATCAGCCTTGCTTGGCAGGCTGTCCTCAATTTATCAAAGAGGTGGGATTTCCCCTCCAAATACTTCAGTTCCCCACCCCCTTTGTCTTGGCCTCTCCCATAACCTGAGCTTGAAACTGCCCAGATGTGAACAAATGGAACATGAAAAGTCCCAATTCTCTTGTCAAAGTCTGATATTACTTTAACGGTCGAGGTAAAAAAACACCAGTTGGTTAACACCGAAGACCCCTGGTGGTCGAGGACAGGGGGCTGGGAGAGTTCGGTAAAGGGCACAGGCCTGATTCTAAATGGAAGGGATCTGTGAGTTTCCAACATAAACGGAGGAAAAAGAACCAACCCTCCTGGCCGTGGACAAAAGTGAAAGCTAATGGGTGGGTTGAGAAGATGAACCCCAGCTTTGCGTTTCTAACCAGGACTCTTCTGTAATGGGCAGTTAGAGACACATGAGCAGAGCAACGACCAATGCAGAAGCTCACCAGGGCCAAAAGCCCCAAGGCGCCAAGCAAGGGGCAAAACTGGAAAAATAAGGATGTTGCTCGCAGGGTAACATTTCCTCCCCTAACATAACGCTGGTAATGCGGTTTTTATTTCCTTACCTTTCATATCGCTGGTCATGCAGTTTGGACTTCCTGACCTTTTCCTCCCTAAAGATAATATCTAGGCCTCAGTTGTATTGCAGCTCCAGGCCCAGAGAAGCAACAAAACCAGACAAGTGACGCAATGGCTGCCTCAGGACCAGCTGCGTTGACTAATAATCCCGGGCCCTGGCTCTAACCAATCAGTGAGACCACGACCCTGAAAGAGCGCACCTGGAGAGCTGATGAATCTTCTATTGAGAACAACCCCTAAAAGTCCCGCCTGCAAGAGAGAGACAAATACCCTCAAAGCAAAGGATCCAGCGCACGCTCTCCTTGCCTGGGAGCACACCGGGCCATTTCCTCTCCACACTTTTTCCATCGAAGGGTCCCAGAGAGATTTGTAACCAGGGGAGCAATGGGCAGTGGCAGCTCGTCCCAGACTAACCTGCTAACCCTGTTTCCAAGGCCCTCTTTTCTCTGACTTCCTCGTGAGCCAACGCTGCCCAGCCTAGGCTCGCCTGTTGCTTCCTCTATGCTAAGCCCATCCTTGTTTTACTCTCCTATGTTTGTTGGCCAATAAGTTCTTGCTTGCTTTCCTGCACTTTGTCTCTTGATTGAAATATTTCCTTCAAGAAGACAAGAACCGAGGGCTGATATCTCCAGTAACTCTTCCACAGTTTGATCTTCTTTCCAACCCAAAACATGGTTAATATTTTGACTCCCTAGGAGATGGGCCCTATGTGGGCACTCCGGAAATGGCTTCATTACAAAAGGGAGCAAGGACACTACTGAGCCTTGGCAGCCCTTCTTGCTTGCCCCTTAGAGACTGCTACTCAAAGTGTGCTCTTCGAATGAACCTGGTGGGGTCAGCCTCTCCCCACCGCAGGAGCCCATCGGAAATGCAGAACTCCAGCCTGGCTGGCATGGCTCAGTGTTTGAGCATGTCATGGTTTGAGGGGGTCGTGGTTCGATTCCCGATCAGGGCACATGCCAGGGTTGTGGGCTCAATCCCCAGTAGGGGGCGTGCAGGAGGCAGCTGATCAATGATTTTTTTCTCATCATTGATGTTTCTATCTCTCTCTTACTCTCTCTCCCCCTTCCTCTCTGAAATCAATTAAAAAATATTTTTTTTAAAAAAGAAAGAAATGCAGAACTCCAGCCCCACCTCAGACCTATGGAGGGGAATCTGCATTGTAACCAGGTCTCCAGAGGACTCACATGCATATTAAAGTTTGTGAAGCTTTCGTTGGCGAGCCAGACATACCCAGCGATAAAGGATTTAGGCTCAATCTCTCCCTTGAGTATCTGATTTCTATTAACTAATACATAGTGAGAGTAGCTCAGAAAACTTCAGAACGGGCTGCAGTAATATGAAGTGTATGGATAGAGAAAAGAGAAATGCCCCCCAAAAATCTTTCATCCCCAGCCACTTATGTCCTACTGGCATGTTTTACAAAGTAAGACCCAGTGGACTTCAGGCACGTGGGTAACCTAGAGCGCTAGTTCTAAGTGCAGAGACCAGGGCCCCATGGCAAACCTCGAACCCAAACATCTGGAGGGTGGGAGCCAGAAATTGCATGTTAGCAAGTTCCCCTCGATGATACATACTAAGATTTAAGAATGATTCTCCCTACGTCCTTTGATTACTATTTGATGTTAGGTACGGATTTCCCTTTCTCAGGAACAAACGTGAAATGTTGGCACCTCTGGATTCATGGTGGGGAGATGGCATTAGAAGTGAGACCAGCCTCAGTTGGGTAATATAGTGACTGGCCCTTCACCTCTTTCTGCCCCTAAGTAGGAGAGCACCGGTGTGATTCCTTGAAGAGATGTAGGTGCTATAGGGATTGAGGTAAGGCTGCTGTTTGGGTGGGGCCAGCATCTTAGACACAAAGTTCCAGCACCTCTTGAACACCCCAAACTCCTGGGCAACTTCACTCTTTTGCTGATTTGTTTTATAAAAAAAAAAAAATGCAAGCAGCAATGGGAAACCATGGGCCATCCACACCCAGCCTAAAAGACATTTTCCTTATTAACCACAGGGGAACTGAAAGGAAATGCCAGTATTTGCCTTGGCTGGGCTAGCGTATCACTAGTTCGCCAGTCAGGTACACTAGATGATAAAATCTTTCCATACTAGAGCTTAACTTTAGTGGAATTTTTACAAGTCCCCATACCATGCCCAGAAAATGGTGTCTCTGTGTTTAGGTGTGGTTTTGTGTGGAGTATTTGCTCGCTTGTAGGTAAAATTGCCAGCTGTCTGAGGTTTGGAAGTGCCTTGTTAATCAGGGGATGACATCAACTGAAGCTGTCATTGTAATTGCTTACAGAATAAGAAGTTGTACTGAACAACTCCTTATGAAAGAAGCATATAACCTAATATGAAACAGCATGGGCCAGGCCAGGACCATACTGTGGGTCCAAAGGGAAGTTCAATGGTAAGTCAAGTGTTGTTCCCACAAGACTAGGACTTGGGAGCCCTGGATTCTAATTCTAGCAACACTCAAACTCTTAGGGAATCCTAGCCATGTCTCATCTTAGCTTCTCCATCTGTACATTAAAATCGTCCCTCTAAGGCAGCGGTTCTCAACCTGTGGGTCGCGACCCCTTTGGCGGTCAAACCACCCTTTCACAGGGGTCGCCTAAGACCATCCTGAATATCAGATATTTACATTACGATTCATAACAGTAGCAACATTACAGTTATGAAGTAGCAACGAGAATAATTTTATGGTTGGGTCACAACGTGAGGAACTGTATTTAAAGGGCCAGAAGGTTTAGAACCACTGCTCTAAGGTCTCCGTTGCACTTAAGATTTCAGATAACCAGAGAGTTTTCAAATTTTAGTTGGTAATTTTAACATTGGGAATTGGTCTGAGGGGCAAGAGCATCTGAAACCAGAAAAAGAAACTCGGGCAGGGTTGAAAAATACATTCTTGTAGTAGAGCAAGTATTTGACCTTCTTTCTGATCTGAAACACACACAACCAAGAGAAACACTCCTGGAAGTTATTCATGGGAGCAGATGGTAAATGGGGAACGGGGGTGAGGGCGGCCTGCGGTGCCCCCAAGAGCTTCTCCAGCCCACCCATGCCCAGCTACTCCTTGCAAGTCATTACACTGAGGCCAGGAAACATCACTGAAAAAATCAGGAGTGGTAAGTGTGCAGTGGAAGATGGTGAATGTTGTACTATTGGGGGGAAAAAGTCACAACTCACATGATCACTGATAATTGAGTGATTTTAGTCAAGTGAATATTGATACATGGCAGGAAAAGCATGAAAATAAAATGAACACATACGGGAATTACTATTAACATAAGTGATAACATCAAAACATCTGGTAAAAATGCAGTTTAAAAAAACACAACACAAATGAAATGGAATGTAAAACATTTTCACAGTATTCAAAGCTTTTGTAAAAGATTTAGACTCTAAAAGAGGAGTGCTACAGGAAGGAACTAGAGGAAACAAATTTTGTGTGTGTCCTATGTATCTGCAGGTGACAGGTCGGGACAGCCAGTACGTTATTCCGTGGGAGTTTTTGAAGGTGTGCTTCTAAACAGATCGTCTGAGCCCACCACACCTGGACAGTTACAACAGGGCAACTAGTTACCTGGAGTCTGAGGAGAAACGCGGCCTCTAGGTTTGGGCAAAGGTGCTTCTGTAATTTACAGATGCAAATGAAAACCGGAGCTCTAATTGGACTCCACCTTGGTGCTAATTCAGTGGCACTGAGAGCCAAGTGACCTACCCGATATTCGAAAAGCAAAATGTTCCTGGAATTCTCACCTCCCTTCCTATCCTCTAAGAAAATTACTAGTATTTTTCAAAAATTGAGCTGAGTTCTGCCAATGACCTCACAGGATTCTACCCAGAATGTCTATCTGAAACCTTTACAAAACAGGACCTTTGCATTAGCAATAATTACCAAATCACCCACACACCTCCTCTTTTGGGAACCGATGACCAAGCCAATGAGTCTGCACATTGGTTTTGTTATGGCCTTTGTTGAGCAAATCAAAGGTTTGGGATAACAATGCAGATTTGGGCCACAGCCTCCCTTTGCATCCTGAAATCGCTGTGTTGTACATAGAGCTGCTGGGTGTCTCAAATCCACAGTAAACCTCAAAGTCCTAGGACACTGTGGTTGGGGTAAATCCAGCTGCAATTCATATTTCCAATTTATTTTGAACTTTTTCTAAAAATATCACCTTCTACCTGAGAATTCCCATTTAGAGGGTTGCACAGCACGGCCACCTATTATTCTTCCATAATCTCTCTGCTGCAACTGCTAATACCCCACACAGACCCCTCTCCCGAGGCCGCTGCCGTGGAATGAGGGGCCTGTTGCATGATGCTCTGTCAAAATGAGCAGATACGTCAGATACATACGTTCAATGAACTCTTGAGCTAATCAACCAAATCTCAGACCCAGATCCATGCACTCATGAAATTGCTCTGAATTTCAGTTGACAATAGGAAAGTAGAATATTTCTAATGAACTAATATATATACACACATTTTTTAAAACTATCCACAATTACAAGCACATCACTTAAGATGCCCCCCCAACACTTGACGATTAAAGTTTGGAGACAACCAAAAAAAGGTATTAAAATGACGGGATCCCTAATTGTGAGAGGTTAATTACATCAGGGTAACCCTCAGGTAGGTAACGAAGGTGGCAGGCAGATTTTTCAGTCTGGAGTCTTCGGACGTTAAGAGCATGTTCCACTGTTTCTGTATGGCGAGGGCCACGCTTGCCGGCCTCTGTGCAGCACCCACGTTGGGTGTAACCACTCACTCGCCCAGAGGGACAATTGCTAAAGTCCCCGAGGTGTTACAGAGAATTAGGAATCGGGCTTGGGGAAGATATTAGCATTGATTGTTTAGAATTGCTTCCCCGAGTCTTCGGACGTTAAGAGCATGTTCCACTGTTTCTGTATGGCGAGGGCCACGCTTGCCGGCCTCTGTGCAGCACCCACGTTGGGTGTAACCACTCACTCGCCCAGAGGGACAATTGCTAAAGTCCCCGAGGTGTTACAGAGAATTAGGAATCGGGCTTGGGGAAGACATTAGCATTGATTGTTTAGAATTGCTTCCTATACACTGAACAAGGGGAATGAAGTTGCTTAAGTGAACAGGTTTATGTACATCACTTATTAAACAGAAGGCTCTGAGAAATACCGAGGGGAGTCAGAAAAAACTGCAGAGGTATGTTGCCTTGAGTGGGGAGACACGTGTGGCCTAACTTTCCCTCTGCAGAAATAAAAATAAAAATTTGTTAATGCAGGAGCACAGGCAGCCTGGCTGTTCTGAATGCCTTTGACCTGTTGAAAGGAATCCATTTCTTCACAGGCAAGAAAGGAATGGGAAGCACTGTGAGTTTTGAATTGCGTTGTGTTGGGGCCAGAGCGATCCAGGACTCCTCGGGAGGGAGGACCCACGGCTATGCACCAGCTACATCCACCTCCCACCCAAAGTGCCGAGCGATAGCACTGCTTCCCCGGAAAGTAGCCTCACAGGCAGCCTGGCTGTTCTGAATGCCTTTGACCTGTTGAAAGGAATCCATTTCTTCACAGGCAAGAAAGGAATGGGAAGCACTGTGAGTTTTGAATTGCGTTGTGTTGGGGCCAGAGCGATCCAGGACTCCTCGGGAGGGAGGACCCACGGCTATGCACCAGCTACATCCACCTCCTCCCACCCAAAGTGCCGAGTGATAGCACCACTTCCCCGGAAAGTAGCCTCGGGGGCACAAGAGACCCTGGTCTTAGCATACCTCTCAAATGCTCAGTGTAGACTTTAAAAAAAAATCCTTGAAAAGTGGGGTTTTTTAGTTGTTCTTCTTTACGAAAATGTGAAATGAACAAATAGATGACATTAGAATACTAATCTCTTCACCCAATTACAGTCACTGGGACAACAATTTGCTGGACTGTTCTAAATTTTTCTTAAGTATGATTTTTAAAAACCACTAACCAAGGCCTCTGGGGTCTGAAAATCATCTCTCTCAACCATGGGCCTGGCGCCACAGTGTTTCCCTTCCTCACACAAAGGCCGGCATGTGCTGCCCTCCCCATGAGTGGGGTTCGATCCTGACTGAAGCGGATGTCAGCTGTCACTCGCATGGCATCTGAGACTGGTTGATTCACAGCGAAAGGCAATCCTTGGGGAAGCAGGGCGGGCATGGCCTCCCTTTGTTTTCACTGTCACATACTGTGCTGTGCTTCTCTTCCCTGCACCTCCTGCTCCCTGGAACGGATCTGAAGTTGTATGTGTGGTGGGTGTCCGTGTCTGCCTAAAGCAGACAGCAAGAGAAATTCCCCTGGAACAGAGAGCAACATGTCTGCCCAATAGTTAGAATTTCCTAGTTCCAGAGGAATCGATTAGCTGATCGACTCACAAGTGATTTGTGATGACACAAACAAAGTCGTGGGGCTTAGTGCTTGCTGCTGTCTCTTAGGTTTTGCCTAATCTCTTTTGTGGTGTGGGAAATTTTCATTTTTTAGTGAGTGTGTCTCTGGTGGACTGTGTCTCTAGTTGAATGGTTTTGCACCTCCTTATACCAGTGACATGCAGCTCCAGACTGGATATCAGACAAGACTTCCTAATCTAACAGGGTTTCCCTACCTGGGCGTGCGGCTTTAAATACTGGCTATACTGGGGCTGGAGGAGGGTGTGGAGGGAAGAGTAGGGATGCTGCAAGAGGAAAGCCAATGGGATTACAACGTTCTCTACCCACAGAAGCAGTGAGTTTCAGCGTTGTCTGCTCAGCCCCATCCCTCACCCCAACCCAGGGCTCCCGGCCCAACCCGCCCTGCCCGTGAGCTTCACTTAAAGACCGACTGGAAAGTGGGACACTCGTGATTTTTCATTTTCTTCATGAAGTTTTTGAATTCCTTGTTTTTCTTGTCCCACTTGTGGATGGCCGTCAGCAGGTACTGGCTCTTCACCTTGCGGCCCATGATGAGGAAGTGGTGGCTCAGGTTGTCCAGCTGGTGGCAGGGGCAGTCGGCCCCGTTCTTCAGGTACAGGACTAGCTTCTTCAGCTCCTTCTTCTTGATGGGCCCCAACTTCAGGGGCTTCTTCTTCTTGGGGATGATTTTTTTGTCGCCATTTTCTTTCTTTACTTCTTTTATTTTCATCCTCAGTGCTAGAGTGGGTGAGGGCAGGGAGGGGGTAGGAGAGAAGGGGAGAGAGAATTTGAGAACACAGCTTTTCATGTACAACAATAACCCAAACCTATGGCTGAAGAGGAAGGTGGAATGAAAGGCAAATAGCAGGCAGAAGGAGACAGTTTTATGAGTAAGTACCAATGGCTCAGTGAACTGATTCTGTCCCCCTAGTGTTGTGGTACAACTCAGACTCCTTTCCCAGTTGCTGCAAGGTGTTATGAATCTCAAATACATTTTCAAAACCAAAACACATTTCTCTTTTTTAAAACTCGGTGACTCAGAATATCACACAAAGCTTTGAGAAAGAGAGGGGATCACGGAATCCAATATAATCCATATAACCTAATGCTTTAGACTCTGGAGTTAAAGAGAACCCCTGAGGGTTGTGTTGTTTTTATGGTATTCGTTTAGGTTTTTTTTTACATCCATGGGTCATAAAATTCCTCAAAAGTTGTGTCCTCTGAATAAGACAGATAGAATCTATGTGTGCACACCCAACTAGAAAAAGTGCTTCAACCTGTCATGCTCAAGTGCATTCAATATCAATGTCCAACTTCAGCACTGGGGAGATCAGGGCCCCCACCAGCATGCCTTTTAAGAAGTTTTGACAGCAGGTACCACTGAGGTTTTGTCAACCACTAATCAGCTTCCAGCGTCTATCCATTGAGTAGACCCACACGGAACCAAACTCCTGGTAGATTAGAGCAAGTCCTGGTGGAGTCCTGATAGATAAGTCAAAGTAATGATACTCTCAAGTCTAATCTGCTACATGGGCTGCTTCTGTTCTCAGCACATCCCCCTGCAGAAAGGCAGAGTCCATCAACTTGGCCTTCTCTCTTCTTTGTCATTATAGACCCTGAGTTAACATTATTTTAATGCTAACGTGTGGACCAGATACTTTAGTGATGGCTGCACAGGGTCTCTGGATGAAGAGAAATCAGTGTGACGGCATTCTCTAAGCCAGTGATGGCGAACCTATGACACGCGTGTCAGAGGTGATACGCGAACTCATTTTTTTGGTTGATTTTTCTTTGTTAAATGGCATTTAAATATATAAAATAAATATCAAAATTATAAGAGAGAGATTATAAGTCTTATATGGTTGCAAATATCAAAAAATTTGTATATGTGACACGGCACCAGAGTTAGTTAGGGTTTTTCAAAATGCTGACACGCCGAGCTCACAAGGTTCGCCATCACTGCTCTAAGCGGTCAGTGCGTTAACACAGCATGGCTGTTACAGTCCACTCCCCTCGGAGGCCAGCCAGCCTGGTATTCCCAAAGGAGCTGGAAATCATTTTCTAGATGCTAGTCACCAGACAATTTGTACATCCTCTGAATTCTTCTGAGTTCAAAATTACTCAGCCCCCTCCTTTTAATAACACAAAGCTCCCACCCACAAGCCATGAAGAATGACTAGAATCTGAACTAAATAACAATAGCTAACAATTATGAAAGCATACGGCATGCCTACGAGTGTGCTGAGCATTTCCATGCATTTCTTCAATTAAACCTAACAACTCCATGAGGAAGGTGCCATTATTTCCCCCAACTAACAGATGAGAAAAAATGAGGCATAGGGCGTTACCTTGCCCACAGTCACTAATCCTAGATTGAAATCCATGTCTGAATGTGCACTTTTAATCACTGTGCTGCCCATGCTGGCTCTATGGTTGCAAAATTCTTCATAATGAACCCCAAACTTAGCTACTGATTAAATGGGCCAAGAAAATAAGGGGGAGCAACTCAGACTCCTTTCCCAGTTTCACCCACATTTCAAAATGACCTACTTAAGAAATGGCAAAAGTTCCTCCCGGTTGAAAGAGACTGTTGTGGCAAAGGAAACACTGCATTCGTGGCAGCTGTATAAGTTAATATTTAGTTGATTAGAAAGCACACCCTTGGCCTAACCCAAGAATAAGGAGGAGAGAAGAAATTGTCCTAGGAACAATCTTTAATGAATGAGTCAAAGTCAGTAAATTAAACATGGCCCACTGCTTTCTTTTTCTTACAAAAGGGTTCCAGACCTTGCAGCCTACTCAACCCCATAAAATACCCTAGACCTGGTGTCACTTATGAAATGCCTCACTCCCAAGGGTGGCAGGAGGTTCAGGAACTGGGCACCCGGCAGCAGAATGCTCTCTCACTGAGGATTAGCATTGACCTCACAGGCTGGTCCAGGCTTCCACACACACATGGGAAGGAGTTCCTTTCTTTAGCTCTCCCCTCAGCCTGAACCAGCCATTGCCCAGGGCCACTGATTATGTGTGGCGCCCACCCGCACCATGGACAGTGTAGTGGGACCAGCAGGGGGGAGTGCAGAACAGAAAGCAGCAGAAACCCTCCCTCCAGGACCTCACCCCAGACAGGCCCGAGCAGGCCCACACCTGGCTAAGCTTCTCTTGTAGACTTACAGCCCTTGTACTTGGGGTTCACTTGAGAAAAGACCTCGACTGTTCTAGTCTGTGGCTGGCTACATAAGAAAGGTTCTCAGAGGGGTTGAGTGAGGAACCAGCCAGAGGAGACACACTACTCAGGCCCAGGCTAAGTCAAACAGAGTAAATGGGACTAGGAGAAACCACACAGAAAGGCAGCAAAGAATACTGCAGGGAGGCAAGGCAGTCGGAACTATTCTCCTTTCACAAAACCCTCCAAAAGGTGCCCCATGCGTTAGAGGAGTCTCAAGCTACTTTGCAATGTCGAAGGCTGGGAACCAGGCGTTGCCATCGGAGTGAGTGATCAATTCCATCACCAGGAGAGGTGAATGCATGCCCCGCTGACAATGCAGGAGCTCTCTTTGCTACATAGACGTGAGCCATCCTTTCTTAAGTTCTCACCACATGCCGCTCTGTGAGCACAGGACAGCTGTTGTCGGTGTGGCTCCTGACTTAGTGCCCACAGCATCCATGTATAGAATCTGCATTATTATTTTTTACAATCAGGGAGAGGACTCGGGTTAAGTAATAAAACACGTGGCCTCCATTTGTAAGAGGGAGAATCAGAAGTAGAATCCAGCCTAACCCCAAAGACCCCCGCACTTTCCTACTATACCATGACTGGGTTTCAAATGGCATTGCTTCAGTGGAAATTATCTCACTCTTTTGACTGTATTGCCTTTAATCACAACTCAAATCAAAAATTAATGGTCCTTTGCCATGACCGTGTAAAGGAATTTAGTTTACATAAGTGGGGGCACGGCACGGGGAGAGGGGAAATCAAATGATGGAAATGTGTTCTGCATTAGGCTCTTTATTCCTTGCCATTTGGCTCACTTTCTTTTTTGAGGTGGGGAAAGTAGGGAAGGAGGAGGCACATCTGGCCAGAAATTACTAACATCTTTCCATCTTTCAAGGGTTTATTTTAGGGATGCAGATTACCAGCAATGTTTGGATAGGCGATTAGCCGTCCGCGGTTGATTTCCCTGTGCCTGTGGTTACGTGGGCAACCCCCCACCATGCCCCATCCAGGGACTGCTGGGACAAGGGTGGATGCTGGCCCGGGAGCAGTCTGGGACTGATCCCGTCTTCCTCCCCTCCCAGGACCCCAATGCTGACAGTGCCTGGCCCCCAGGGGCTACGCCCCTGGATTGTGTTCTCAGTTTGCAATGCACCTGGTGGTGGTGGGCAGGGAGGAGACGCCCAGGAGGCAGCAGCTGGTGTGATGGAGTCTTGGGTCCTGGGTTCTAACTGTGTGACCACAAAAATCTGGTTTTGGGCTTTCTGAGGGTCTGTTCTCCATCTACAAAGTGTAGAGTGAAGTCTGCAGGCCTAGCAGCACTACCATGCACCATGCTGCGCAATACTGGAGGGGCAAGGGGGCGGGGGGAGGAGGGCAGCCAGCAAAGCTCATCTCCAGCATCCCCACACTGCTCTTTCTTCTCCGCCCTCCTGGTGAGCCCACTTACCCGGGGGAGAATGCTATAATGGCCTCAGGCCCCTGACCTCAGCTACCTGTATCAGCTGGACTCCGAATTAAAACAAAACAAAACAAAAAGCTTCTCTGGGGTTTTTGTTGTTTCTTTGTAGCAACAACTTAGCATCCTTCAAGAGTAGAATATGACTCCACCGTTCAGCTCACCAGTCACTGCGAGCAAGAATCCAGAGACCTAGAAACTGAGAAAACCCCAAATTTAAGGCTACAATTAGGGGCTTTCTCAGAAATTTTAAAACAAATAATCCTTTATATTCAGGTAGGCTCTTAAAGTTTCATTCCACTTCAGTCACCCAAGCCATATTTTTTTTTCTCCCAAATTACACTTCCTTGGAATACTTCCCATGAGGCTTGGCCATATTTCTGAGGCTGAAATGAGAATAGCAAACTCAGAGTCTAGGCAAACCCATCTTCAAAACCATCTCTTCCTCCTGACCTGCTTATACTAATGGTGCCGCCATTCTTCCAACTACCTAGACAGGGCACTTGGATGTAGGGCAACTTTTAGCCAAGGGCTAGTCATTTACACAACCAATGACGTGGAATTGCTGCCGGAATATAAGAAAAATCTGATGGGAAAGGTAGGGATGGGGCTGAGTTAGGAATCAGATTTGTGACTCATCTGGTTACAGACAGTAGTTACAATGAAGAGTAAAGGACAGAGATGAGAACGGGGGCCCCTAGGAGCATCTTCACAGGGGGAGAGAAAGAAGGGTTATTACAAAAGTCATTGCAGGCAGATGGAAAACCAGGCAGCCTGGTGTCTCAGAAAGCACCAGGGGAAGGTGTTTTGAAGGGAGAAAATGCTCCTTGACCCAAAGGCTGCAGAGTTTAAGAACGAGTGTGAGACTTGATCCCTCGCCTTGGCAATCAGGCGGTCCCTGAGGACCTGTGGGAGGCCAGGATCCCAAGGGGCGAGAGTGAATTCCAGACAGCTAAGCAGCAGTGGGAAGTGGAAAGGAAAGGTATGCCACACTGACAACCACCAAGCTTCTGGAATGTTTGTGTGGATTTACCACTGGCCACTTCTAGCCAAACATATCAGACCGAGCACACGCAATCATTTCCACTCCTTTCCGAAGTCAGTTTAAAAGTATAGGAAAAAAAGTTATAAACACATGGAGGAAAACGGTAAAGGAAGCAAGAACATATCAACATTTAGCGTAATACAAAGCAAATGCTTGGTGGAACCTGGCTTGACAGGGAGAGGGAAAGCTGAAACCTAGCTGCCAGTCAGAAACAAGTCGATCCTCACTGCAGGACCCAGAAACGCTTAGGAACCGGGCCCCTGGGTGCTTCTGCACCCCATTACAGAGGCTGTATTGAACAGAAACTGGTAAAAAGTCTGTGTAAGGACACTCAGATCTATGGGTCTGGGCCATAAAGCCAGGTGACTGGCCTTCGCCGGCAGCAGCCAAGAGCTTGATTCTCTCCAGAAAGTTTGAACCAGAAGACAGTGGGCGTGGCGACATCAGAGAGGAGGACAGGGTAGTGAGGTGCTGCATGAGGAGTAGTGAGACCCTTAGATCTTAGAATACTGCGTTTATATCCCCCAGTCAGGGACCTGAAGGGTTTCCATCTAAAGAAGCTAGAAGCCCACAAGGAAAGACCTACAGCTCCCACGGGAAACTAAAATGAGGCCCCACAAATCATAGGCATTTTACACAAAGAGCTTCCAACTTAGTGCTTCACTCTTAAATTCAAATGGCCAGCCAACGATCCGCGGACGTTAAAGGAAGCCTCTCAATGTAAACTATGGAGAGCAAAACATACAAAACAAATCAGGAAAAAATAAATAAATCAGAAATAAGAGAGACAATCTAGGGAGCATAAAATAAAATAAAAACTTGTACAAAGATAATATTAGATAAGATAGTGTAGTCATAAAACCAAAACAGAAAGCTATTAAAAGACATGTTTAGAGAACAGAAAGAGCACTTGGAAATTTAAAATCTAAGGGCAGAAGTAAAGAATGCAGTACAAGTGCTTTAAGGTAAGGCTGAAAAAATTCCCTAGAAAGCTAAACAAAATGACACAGAGATGGAAAACAAAAGAAGAAAGATAAGATAGAAGGTCAATCCAGGAGTTAACATCTGAATAGAAGGCATTATAGAGAGAACCAAGATAATGAATGTGAAAAAATAGCAAAGAAATAATACAATAAACAAATGGGACTACATCAAAATAAAAAGCTTTTGCACAGCAAAGGAAACCATCAACAAAACAACAAAAGCCCACTGCATGGGAGAACATATTTGCAAATGTTATCTCCGATAAGGATTTAATCTCCAACATTTACAGGGAACTCATACAACTTAACAAAAGGAAGAAAAACAACCCAATCAAAAAATGGGCAACGGACCTAAATAGACACTTTTCAAAAGAGGACATTCAGAAAACC
>NW_006292095.1:2529131-2560035 GCF_000327345.1 Myotis davidii | reverse complement strand
GAAAGATAAATACCACATGATCTCACTCATTTGTGGAATATAATAAACAACATAAACTGATGAACAAAAACAAATCCAGAGACAGAGAGGCATCGATCAGACTGTCAAACCTCAGAGGGAATGTAGGGGAGGGTGGTGGTAAAGGAGAGAGATCAACCAAAGGACTTATATGCAAGCATATAGGTCTAACCAATGGTCACCCCCAATTAAGGGGTGAGGGCCTTAATTGGGGGGGATAAGGGGTAATGTGGGAATAAGGACACATATGTAATAACTTAATCAATAAAGAAATTTTCAAAAAGAAAAAAGAAATAATACAAGAAAATTTCCCAGAAATGAGGAACATGAGCTCCCAGATTAAACAGTTCCCAGCTCAATGAATCACAATATCTGGGAACACCAGGGATAAAAAGAACTTTTAAAATCCTCTAGAGAAAAAGAGAGTGTACCTCGAATACAAAGGTGCAGGCATCAGAATGGCACTGGATTTATCAATAGCAACGCTAGAAGCTAGAAGATAATGGATCAATGTCTTTAAAATCCCCACATTAGATATGGAGCCTATCAATCAGCATGTAAGAGTAGAATAAAGACATCTTCAGACATTCAATGATTAAAGAAAAATTATCTCCCACATGTCTTCTCTCAGGAAACCACTCCCTGATGTACTCTATAGAAAATGCAGAACAAGAAGACACAGAATTCAAAAAACCAAAGATCTAACGTAAAATAAAAGCAATGGAAGTCAGAATGGCTTTTCCAGACAGCTGTGTGGCAGGCCTAACGCTCAGCCAGTCCAGACTGAAACAGGAGGAAAGAGACCTGCAGGTTACCTGCAGAAAAGTGTGGAGCTAGATTCAGAATACAAACATTAGAACTGGGAAAATGAAATGAGGCAGTTAGCAACTCAAGGGAAAACACAAAGGTGTGCAGGACATATAAATGCAGTATGCTACATGGCTCAGCTACAGGTAATATTCACATAATTAGAATGAATTAAACACTGAATATGAACTTAACCAACAATATAATATAACTATATTCAGGAGAAGTGGGGAGACACTATAAAACAGATACATGTTTATCTTCAATAACAGGAAATAAATAATGTCTAAAAATTAAAATTAAGAAATCAAATTAAGAAAAACCATGTTAAATATCACAAAAAAAATACTAAAATTTTACCTGTAGGTTGTGGGAATTAGTGGTAGGAAGGCCTGGGGCAAGGTTCTGCAGGGTTTTTATTAATACTATTTGATTTTTTTAACTGTATTTATTGTAAAGCAAAAAACTTAAAATTGTAAAAAAGTGTATAGTCTCTAAATAACTTAAAATATACATGAATCATAAAATGTGAGATCTTAAAAATAACACAAAGATTACATTTCCAGGTCCTCCACTGTCCCTTCAACTAGAGAAGCTTGGCAGTAGCTACTAGAGCTTCTTTAAGGCTTATGTTTGAATGATAATTCTGCTTTTTCTAGTGCTTTTGGGGGGAAGGGGTTGGCCCTAATCAATCTAACCAACCCCATCATTTTTCAGATAAAAAACCAATTAGGGTCCTAGCTGGTTTGGCTCAGTGGATAGAGTGTCAGCCTGCGGACTAAGGGTCCCAGGTTTGATTCTAGTCAAGGGCATATGCCAGAGTTGCGGGCTCCATTCCCATGGGGGGCAGGAGCGGGAGGGAGCGTGCAGGAGGCAGCCAATCAGTGGTTCTCTCTCATCATTGAAGTTTCTATCTCTCCCTCTCCCTTCCTCTCTGAAATCAATAAAAAATATTTTTAAAAAACTATTATGTTAGAATCTGAATTATTTCCTTTGAATTGGGAGGGATGTGAAACCTAGTTCAACTGATGCTCAAAGCAACTTTCCCAAAATCATACAGCTAGAGGTTCCCATAGCTCTGTGAGAACCTGCTCCCCGGCCTCTCCAGCAGAGCTCATCCCTTTATTCCATAGTTCCTCCAAGCAGAAAAGCAAGAAGGGATGACTGAGTCCAGGAAAATCCAGGGGACACCTGGACAGGCAGGTGGATCCATTTTCTCTAATGGCTGCTCATGAAAAGCCATCCCACAGCAGATAACAGCACACACCCAGACTCCTGGTGACTTGCTTTTTTCCTCAATTACTTTCTCTTGCAGAGAGGGCTGATGTTCCCAAATAGACGATTTGAGAAGCAGGCGGGTAAGACTGGCAAACTCTGTACAGAGTGGCCTGTTACCGGCCGCTTGGATCAGGAGAAGCCCACAGATGGGCACACGGGCATCAGCTCTGGGGCCTTGGCTCGCGCCCCTCATCCCACAGAGCCTCCAGATGAAAAAGCCTGTTCAGATAACAAGACCTTGCTGAGCCTTAAAAACAGAGAGGGCCCGATTTTCGGCTTCCTGGCCCATTTTCACAAATCTCCTGGGTGGGCGTCCCCGAGGCAGAAAGCACCATGGACCCCAAACCCAACTGAGCATATGAGATTGGGTAACAGCGCTGGGGAAGGGCTGGGCTGTGAGAAAACTCAGCCTCCTCCCAACTCTCAGCAGAGGGTCTGGCTTTGAGGCATTAGGGCCAAATGAGTCTTACTGACAAAGGCCCCGCGTGGGAGGCTTAACAGACCTCTCTGTGCCCAGCAGGAGCCAGTGTTTGGCACCATTAACTCCTTTAGCAAAGAAAGGAGCTCGCACTTGGTCACAATAACTCAGCCTCTCCCCTGGCCACAAACCACAGGCTGCATACTTACATGCATTTACTGACTGCAGGACATGCGTTACCAAAAAAAAAAAAGAAGCAAAAACAAACCCCACCCCACCCCCAAAAGACTGAAAGCAGCTTACTTTTTCTCTCGTTTACAAAAACAGCAGATGTAAAAAATGCTCCTTGGGTACTTACTTGGGGCAAATTAATTGATGTTGTTGTTTTCTGGACCCCCAACATCTTGGGGAGGTGTGGGTGGGGAGGGGGGCAGGAAAGTGGAATTTGCAACTTTACAGGTTCCTCCCCAACACACACACACACTCAACACAGCGGCACTGAGGTCAGCCAGCCAGGATGCCGCTGCCTCATTGCAAGATTTCATGGACTGTGTTAAGTCCCCACTGGTTTAAGCTAATGGTGCAAAACGAAAACCCCACTTTAAGAGCAAAGAGCTCCCGGAGTGGGATTATTTGGGAAGACGTGTGCATTGGCAGCTCTGGCCGCAGGAGCCTGGGCCTCGGAGTGGGACAAAGAAGAGCTTTGGGCCCCTCCTGCCCGTAAGCTCTGTATCCCTCCTCCCCACCCCCCCAAGCAGGAGGCAGAGGAGAATGGGAGAATCGCTTAAATAAAGTCAATCACTAGGATTGATTGAATCTTGGCTCCAAGCCTGGGCCAACCTGCCAAGGCAAACAGCTTTTCCTGTGGCAGGGTCACTGTTTTCCATTCCTCTCCATTCCACCCCCTACTGTTCACACAAATGGCAAGCTGGAGTGTGGAATGATGGCCTCTTGGAAGGAGAAACGTGGGGAGGGGGCTTTGCAACCAATGAACAGGAAAAGCCATGAGCTACCCCCTGGCTCTGAGAGATGCTCACTGTTGGGAGGGGTCCTCGGACTTCAGTGTCATCAGAACCACCCGGAGGACTTGTTGCCGGTGACACTTATTACAGGATGAGCCACCCCCAGAGCTCTGATTGGTAGCAATGGGAGGGGCCCAAGAATTAGCATTTCTACCAAGTTCCCAAGTGATATTGATGCAGCTGATCTGAGGACCACACTTGAGAACTACTGGTTCGGAGTTTGAGGGGTGGGGATAAGGTGGGCTTTCTGATCTGTCACCGTGGCTATTCACAGTGGTCCAGTGTGAGGACTCTTGGATGGTGTTTAAGCATGCTGACGGCCAGGACAGCCCTCCAACCTCACAGAAACTCAGTTTGAGTTGAGCAAGGCCAACATGGGCATGTCCAAGGCCCAGCGGACTTCGGGCAAGCCGCCTAGCAGTGTTTTCAGAATTGCAGGTCTGTGGGCCCCTAAACCTCAGTGGTGGATTCGCAAAGTTGGGAAAACAAAGGCTTTGGCAGCAAAGAGATGCACACTTCAGAGGAAAGGACCCTAAGTCCAGAGTCAGCAGAATTGGGCCTTTTTGTGCAAACCAGGGTAAATCGTTTTACTTCCCTGGGTCGCTGGGTAGCCATTTGGACCACTTACTCTCAATTTCCATCCCAGCACTGGCAACCTTTCTAAATCTTCATATTTCCTTTCTGTCTTGAAATTCACTCAAGGGAAAAGCACCCCCCACCCCAGGTGGTAACTGCTACCCCGGTCTTCTCACACCGCCCGGGAACTTTGCTTAGGTGGAGCACAGCCCAGGACTAGAGTGAACACAATGGTACAGGAGTCCAGTCCTGGCTGTGAAGCTGTCTAAACTCAAAGACAGACCCCGAAAAGCATGTGACACACTCCAAGCACGATGGAGTGTCAGGTGTATTCCCATTGGACAGATGGGAGAAGAGGCCCGGGTTGAGCCCTGACCCCTTGGCTGGAGTGGGACAACACTGGCCATGGCTCCTCTCCCTTTTTTATGTCTTAGTTGATCCTTCTGAAGGCAGAAGGTACATTCCGACTAAATTTATACTTTTCCTACCCATCCTTCCAGCCAAGCCACAGACCATCTTCTTTCTCCCTGGCACCTCCCCTGCCCAGTCCCGCAATGGCCAGGGAAAAGGGCAATCTGGTATAACAGGATTCAGAGAGGGTCTCGCCTCTGTGAGTCATCACGGACTCCTGGAAAGTACCAAGGTAAGGACACAAAAAAGAAGCCTATGTCCCAAATCCTTCATTCCACCCACGTCAGGAGTTATCTCTGCAGCAGAAACAGGTTTCACCATAGGCCTCGGCCCACCCCACCCCTGACATTAAGGTTCTCCCTACTGATCCATGTTTCTGACCCTACATATCTAACTGTCTGCACTTTCATTTTCTGTTTCATTTTTCAGCCTTTCTAGGCTTTGTGTAAACAGCAGGGAGACTCAGAAGACCCAGTCACCCTGGCAGCCTGCCCGTCTCTGGCTCTTGGCAGGTACTGAGGTCCAGTGGGAGCCTGGGTCGCAACAAACACCCGCCGCCTCCAGGACATGGGGCAGTGCCCGGCTTGATTACAAAGTCCCAAGGAAGGGGCGACAGAGCACATCCTGTTCTCCTATCTCCCACCCGCCAAGCCCTCCTGGAACAGATCTGCATCCGGTTGGATTACAGACACCAAACAGGGTGGAGCAGAGGTTGGTCTCCCGGCGGTGACATCTGTCTTGGCCTGAGGTAGGTTTGGTTGAAGCCAAAAATCTAAACAGTGAATGGAAGTCAGCCCCCAGTCCTAACTCTGAGCTGGCTCCTTTCGATTTCTTGGGGTTTGCACCTCTGCTGAGCTCAGCAGGCACATGCCCAGGGTGGCCACTCGGGGTGCTGGGCAGCATCAGCCTAGGGCTGGATGTCCTGACTCCTGCTTCCAGGTCCCCTGACCTTCACTGACCTTGTCTTTCTCTCCATCCATTTGGAGCCTCACACACAAGTAACAGGCAGAGGTCCCGGGACCTACGGGGACAGTGGGTGCAAGGGAAATAAAGGCAATGGGAACACATACGCTCCCACTCTGTGCTCCTCCTTCTCAGGAAAGTCACTTATTAAGAAGAGACAAAAACAAACATTAGTCAATGAACAAACCAACTTCCCCATGGTCTGGAGGCCATGGTGGCCCAGAGGAACAAACAGCCCCAGGCCCAGAGGGAGTCACATCAAGTCTGATGGATGAACAAGACTCGGAGTACCACCAAGACAGACCTTAGCAGAAAGCAGGTCTTAGCAGCATGTGTCCAAGCCACATGCTGGGGTCCTGCCCCCAACTCCTACCATTCAGGTGACAAATGCTTTCTGTGTGTTTCCCCAGCTCCTGACTCCAGAGCTGGCAGGTGTCCTTGGAGCCCCATTCCTACTAAAAACAGCACAATCCCTGGAATCACAATCCCGGGCAATGGCTTGGAGCTCCAATGGGACAGTCCCGTCAGCGCCCAGCTCCCCAGCGGTTGTTTCCATTTCTCACATCTCACATCTCCCCAGTTCCTTTCCCCAGTGCCACCTGCCAAGGGCTCCTACACCTTGTACATGGGTTTCTGCCCCACTCAGGGAGCGAGGGGTGTCCCTCCTCCTGCAGCCCACCTCCAACACCTCAGGTATTGCCAGAAGGCACTCATCACACACCCCCACACAAGCCTCACCAGCAAGCTTCACCCCCGTACCAACCTGGAGAAGTCCCAGAGGCTGGGTAGGTCCTTCCTGGGTTTGCCAAAGACATGGAGTCCCAGCATCCCTCACTGTCTCAGCCTAGGAGGGTTGATGTGGCAGCCACAGACAAAAGACGGTGGAAGACGAATGTCACCTTGACCATAGCTAGAGCAACAGCACAGTCACTTCAGAACACCAAATGCTTGAGCTCATGGCTACCATCTGAGGGTTTCAGAAAAGCTGGTAAGCGGGAAGGCATCTTGTCAACAGGCATGTGCTGTGCAAGCACTGGTACCAGTTCAGGTCTTTCGTAGACAGATGTTCAGAGAGGCACTGGATGAAGAACAGCCATGGTGCCGATTTCTCATAAATGGAGGGTTTGCTGGGAAACCACCCCTAGTACAGCATGCACATTGTGGCTTATTGCAACGGGTAGCCTGCGGGGCTGTGTGCAATGTTCGAAGGAAACTGGTGCATCTACGGTCTGAAACATTTCATGTATGTGTCCCTTCAGGGTAGAGGCAGCCTCAGGACCCAGAATCGCTTTGAGGGGAGCAGACTCTTTTCTGGAAAGAGGTATGGGACTGATTGTCCCTCAGAGCCTCCAGGAGGAACAAAGTTTTGCACTCCTGGCCCTCCTGAACTGTCAGACACTAAACTTCTGTTGTATAAGCCAACTGGTGTGCGGTCACTTGTTATGGCGGCCCTAGGAAACTAACACACGCCAAACTCAACTCCACTGTGTTATTGTCTCTCCACAGATGTAGCCAGTCAACTATGAGAAAGATGAAGGGTTGGCTGGAATGTCTGATTCTGCAGGCATGCCTATGCTGCCCTGGGTCTGACTCCCAGCTCTGCTGTGTGACCTTGGGCAAGTCGCTTGTCCTCTCTGACCTTCACTTTCCTCAACCTAAAAAGGGGGGTAATAATACTTTCCACACCTCACAGGGTCACTGGTAGGCTCAGTATAAAAATAAACTCATGTATGGAAAAGCATTTTGCAAATGGCAAACTTACTCTTACTTTTAAATCTCTACTGTTTAGTACTTTTTAAAATTTTACACCATGTGAATATACTGCCTTTTCAAAACTAAATTACATATTCAAAACTAAATTAAGTAAGCATATATGTACAGATTTGTGTTTTTATTTACTCTTTATTCATGGATTCATTTATTTTATTCACCTAAACTTCTGCCTGATTTTTAAGGACCCCTCTGCCTTTAGAAGAAGTAGAAAAGTACAAATAGTTTCTTACTGTGTTTAGGCCAAATAACTCTAGCTTTAGAACGTTGGTTCATTTCCCCATGGTCTTTCCAGAAACTCTCCGTGACTATCTATGTACAATCTCATTATTCTTCATCCTACTCCCTAAAGAGTGAAGGTGCCAACTATTTCAGAGTTAAGAGCACTGCTGAATTTCAATCCTTGCTTTGTATTATGTGACCTTTAACTCCGTGCTCCCTGCCACTTCTCCCTCTCTTTCTGCATTTAGATTTCAATACCTTTATTTCTTGAGCTTCAGGACACAGCCACATCTTTGCTTCTTTCCTTTGCTCTAACAAAAAGTATGTTTCCCGGACATGTATTAGAATTAGACTACTGGGTGGCAATTGCCTGTATCTCCTCTTCCTGGCCCCCGTCAACTTTTGTGGGTTCTCCCTGTAAAATGAGAATGGAATGGCCTTTTTCCTAGAAATATAGCAAGTCCTCCATGTCAGACAGACCTGGTGGTGGACAGGAAACCCAGTGAAATCGTCCTTGGAAGGGCAGCGAGCAGGCACCAGGTGGCTTTCTCGGCTGTTCTCAAGATTTACTCAAAGGCAATCCAATGGAGGGATAAGAAGGTCAGACCAAAATCAGCAGCTGAACTTGTAAAAACTTCCCAGGTCAACACTATCTTTCTAGAAAGGAAAAGAAATCATTACTCCAATTTTCTATCTATTGATTGGCTCAAATAGTATATCGAGTGGATGAGCATTTGTTCTTTTGCTCAGACTGACTGCTCTGCCCTGCCTATCCCTGGACACAGGTGTCCTAGTGGGGCCACAGCACAACTGGTCGCAGCACCCACTGACCTCCAACACCACCAGGATTACCTGTTAGCATGAGCATGGAGGAACTCTCTGGAAAAGCTAGAACCCTAAGGTTACAGCGAGTGGGATCCATGCATACGCAGGAACACCTGGAGGAACTGCTGAGAGCCACATCACTGAGAGGACATGAAGCCAGGGAGACACCAGGAGGAATGAGAGTCAGCTCATCAGCCCAGACTCAGAAGCAGGATCCGAGGGAAGGAGGGAATCGTGGCTCCGGGTGCAACACAGTGGCTACTGCACGGACTATCCACGCTGGAGAGAACATGGGCTGTGGAAAGACATTCAAGAGCTATGTCAGCCTGGCCACTGTGGCTCAGTGGTTGAGCATCGACCTATGAACCAGGAGGTCACAGTTCGATTCCCGGTCAGGGCTCATGCCTAGGTTGCTAGCTCAATCCCCAGTAGTGGGCATACAGGAGGCAGCCAATCCATGATTCTCTCTGATCACTGATGTTACTATCCCTCCCTCCCTTTCCCTTCTTCTCTGAAATCAATAAAAATATATTTAATTGGAAGAATCAGTCCCATACCTCTCTCCAGAAAAGAGTCCGCTGCTTCACTGGAGGCTGTAACGCTTCAAGACCCAGGTACCCTTGTGTAGGGCCCTCCCCCAGGGCACTCCTGTGGGCCTCTGAGCACTGGGAGCCCAGCCCAAGTAGCATTCTGCAGTGACTGCCACCAAGCCTGGGGTCGGCAGAGAAGAACTCCAACAAAGGCGGGCTACTTGGCTAGCACAGTTTGGATGGAAATGGCATCGTTTGTACCCACAGGTGGCCAGGTCAGGGGTCATTTGGTAAAGGCCCCAATGTTCCATTTAGGAAGGATGGATAATCCAGCCCATCTTGCCTGAGGTCACATACCTGGAATTTACAAGAGTGGCTGATGTACCCCAGGCCAACCCAGCTCCAGGTCCCCACTTCCTCCAACCCCAGTTTCCTATAATGGAGTTCGGGGTAAAATTTTCTTTGAAGAAAGGTTCTGAGCAGGTGTGTGTTTACAGATCAGTAAGTTAGGACACAGCAGCACAGATTCTTAGAGTGGAAAGTGGTTTAAGAGACCGTCTAGCCAAAGTCTCATTTCAGAGAAAATGAGGACCACGGTTTGAGCTGTCAGCAGCTGATCCAGGGCCGGAGCCTGGACCCCGAGTCCCCAGGGCCAGTGTTCCCTCAGGTTTTTCTACTTCACACATACACACTCAGAGAGCTGACACCCAGCCTCCAAGGCTCCAGCCCCATGTGCTCCCTTCTTCCTTCTCCAAATGCAGGCAAACCCCTCCCAATTCCAACACAAGGACAAAATACCAAAAATGAGGAAACTAAGCACCATCCAGGCTGAAGAAGTACAATCCCAGCTCACTATCCCATAAGTCCCTGGGACCAGAGGTCCCTCTGCCAGCCCCCATCTCCTTCACAGAGAACCTGGGAGGTGCTGCCCGGCCCCTGATCCCTGGCTCCAGCCCAGAACCACAGAACAAATAAAACAGCGGGCTGCAGCCCCACGCTCAATCCCCCTGATTCAGGAAACTTACTGAGCAGTCTGGGGCCTGTGCAGGTAAGTCCCCGACCTACCTTCCTCTGAGGAGCATTTGGGGTGAGGCAGGAACTAGGACAGATGGATGTGCTCCTATGAGCTCACTCATTAGAGAGCAGCCTGAGAAATGGGCTCTCAGACCTCACACCACCAGACGATCAGACCTGGGGAGTGACCATGATCGCCCCAGACCACTTCAGAAGGACTCTCTGCTGTGTCCTCTGCTGGAGTGTCTTGGGGTGTGGATCCCCCAGAAACCCCCTTGCTGAGGGCTCCATGAAAAGAACAAGCAGCTCCCCAACTCCAACCTGGTTCTCTTTCTCAGGAACCCAGAAGGCAAGGCAGGGGCACAGAGAGTTTTCCGCTGGCTCGGACCAGATTCAGCTCACAGACCAGCTCCTGAAGAGAATCAGGACAGGGGACCTGATGGGACGATGCCCGAAAGAAAGGTCAAGTGCTGAGCTCTTTGCTGGGCGTGACTGTTCCTCGCTTGAGGAATCATTCAAACAAGGAAACCTGCCAGGAGACACATTAAGTCTGTAAGAAAAGAAGGCTGCAGGCGAAGAGCTGTCAGTCACGTAGAAAAATCAGCACAATCTATTGATTCTTCTCTTTTTCCAGTGAAGGAGCAGCTTCATATTCAACATTCTCACTGCCCTCCCCCATCACACACAGTTATACAACCGTGAGGGCAAAAATGGTTTTTTTAAGTCACCAAGAAAACTGATACCAGGGAGTGGCAGGTAGACCAGATGCTCTTGCTTGTATGAAGGAAAAGGCAGGCCAGGGAAGCAGGAGAAGAAGGAGGCTCAGCCTGCGGCCCGCACCTCATCCAAGCCCATGGGACCTCCTCTCTGGCAACTGGAGGACCACTCCCCAAGAGTCATGCCCGCCAGAATGCTCCGAGCCATCTGGTCTTCATCACGAAGACATGCAATTAGGAATGCGTTCAAGGTGCTGTTGTTGCACACCCAGGAGCTGGCCCTTTCCTGGCTGAAGAGTGGGTCTACCCATGAGATTGGAAGTGAATAGAAACACATTTCAGAAGTGGCATTCCATGCTGCCGGGTGACCTAGTGAGCTGGGGGCCCCAGATTATTCCTCGACCTTCCTCGGGAAAATACTCCGATATCCTCGTGAGAAGGAAGGTTCACCCACTGACACAGCCACCTCCCCGGTGGAAAGCAGACGGAAGGTGCTCCATAAACCACTGCACCATGGAATCTGCAGGGTTGGAAAGGACCTTGGGCCCGGATTTCTGGCTTCCTGCCAACTCTAGGCCTTTCAGGTATGGCAGGCAAGAGCCCATCCAGCCTTTGAATAGCTCCTGTGGTGGGGACCCTACTACTGTGTTGCTCAAGCTCAAGGTTTCATTTCCTCATCAAGCCAGGTTCTACCAGAGCCAAGCAGAACAAGTCTTCCCTTTGCTGGACTAAACAGTCTCAGCTCTCTCGACTACTGTCCTCCCAACACGTGTAGTCCTGGGAGGCAGACAGCTTCAGACACACATTATCCATTTGAGGGAAGACATGGGAGAATCGCCAGGCCCCTTGGAAAGTGGGAAACATTCAACCTGACTGTGCAACATGTAGGTCTAGGAACGATGGTTGGCAGCTCAGTTTCTGACACCTCACAGCTCCTGTACACAAAATACCTGCCATCGGCCACCATGGGCCAAAGGGAGGCTGGGCACTCATTTCTCCACTGGTACCAGTGGCAGCGGAAGCACCAGGTCACTCCCAGATGTGACACGCCTGTACCCGGGCCTGCCATGGCCACTGTCCCCTCTTTGGGGACCAAGCTGGCACAAAGATGCAGGCCTCTTCTGCCCCATGGTTTTGGACCTCAGTCTTCAGGTAATATGTGTTTCCTGTGAGCCTGGAGATGGTTAGGGGTTAGATCAGCCTATATTTGAATAACCTTTAAAACTTTTTTCTGCCCTAGCCGGCTTGACTCGGTGGGTAAAGCATCAGCCTGTGGACTGAAGGGTCCCAGGTTCGATTCCAGCCAAGGGCACATGCCTGGGTTGCGAGCTCAATCCCCAGTGGGGTTGTGCAGAAGGCAGCCGGTCAATGATTCTCTCTCGTCATTGACGTTTCTATCTCTCTCTCCTTCTCCCTTCCTCTCTGAAACCAATAAAGAAATATAAAAAAAAAAAACTTTTTTCTTTATTTTTCCCATCACCATTTATCCCCTCTATGAAACTCTCTGTGAGCTCCTCTGAGAGAAGCATCACTCTTACTAGCCTGGTTCAGATTTAGTATATCTGTAAAGCTTTTATTTTTCCTTTTTAAGGAAATATAAGTGTGTGCTTATGCTATAAATGCGTGAGGGGGGATGTGGCCCTGCTGGGCCTGCTGGCAGCTTCTGCTTGCACAGAAAGCCTTTCCTGGGGCTGCCAAGCAAAGCTGGAAGGTGGCACCTGTGACCGGCTGCCACAGGCTACCTTGTTAGATGTGCATTTGCACTTTGTCGTTTCCAGAACACTTCAACAGGATCTCGTGGGGTCTACACCCCAGTTCTGGGAAGTATGCACAATGATCCCGATTTGGCAGGTGAGAAAATTGAGGCTCAGAGAACTGAACTTGGCCAAACTCCCATGGTTGGTAAATTGTGGAGCTGGAATTAAAACGTGACTGTGAGGTTTAGAGAGTGTTCCTCAGAAGTCACTTGCTCCATGCTTCCAAACTGCTTTCCCATCAGGCCATGCCTTCCCCAGGCAGGCAAAGAAGGGCCTAAGCCCTCCATCCCTGGGTTTCTCAGTAAACACAGGGAAGAGCTGGAACCTGAGACAAGGTCAAGAGAGGGACCCCAAATGTGGGACCAGTCCAAGGAGCTGAGTTCTAGGAACGATGGTTGTCCAGGATGTCCAGCCCCCCAGGCACTGTAGGCGAATGCTCATCTACAATTGCATTGTAACAATGCACCCCGACTCCACCCAACTCCCCTGCCCTCTGCTGCCCACTCTGAGACACTGACTTCTCCACAGGTGCCTGCGACAAAGGCCAGAGGTTCCCAGAGAACACTTCAGGGGAGCAGGGAGGGGCCCATGAAGATATCCTACCAAGAAACCACGTCACAGAGTTTTTGCAGAACAAAACCATATAACTTCAGGGCTGGAAGGAGACATAGAGTCCCCCTAGGACAGTGGTTCTCAACCTTCTAGCGCTTTAGGGACAGTTCCTCATGTTGTGCCCCAACCATAAAATTATTTTTGTTGCTACTTCATAACTGTAATGTTGCTAGTGTTATGAATCATAATGTAAATATCTGATATGCAGGATGGTCTTAGGCGACCCCTGTGAAAGGGTCGTTCAACCACCAAAGGGGTCACGACCCACAGGTTGAGAACCGCTGCCCTCGGGTGACCCCTTCAATGTGCTTAAGGAAACTGGCCCGAGTCACAAAGCCATTTAGTGGCAGTGCTGAAATCGGGTCCCGGGACTCCAGAATCTGTGTTATTGTCCATCACATCTCCTTGCACAGAAGATTTTACCTTTGTTTTGTGACCGGTGGGTAACTGATCATGGAGAGGGTAAGTGGCTTGCCTGCACTGACACAGCACATGGTCGAACAGGCCTTGACTTTAGGTCCGAGTGACTCCTGAGCCACGCCTGTTCTTTCCCCTCTACTTTACAAATCCATGGATACAGCATGTCCTTTATGACAAGCCCCGCGACCACTGGAATCTGCTAAGGAAGTGACTCCTGCCCAGAGAACCAGCAGTTCTAAACGGACTGGCTGCAAACACCAAACAAAATAGGCCACGCCGGTATTTGGAGTAACAAACAAGGCACCAAGGCTGTAGCAGTGTCCCCAGACTTACGAGATGGTTTTGCATAAAGACGTGCTGCAGAGAAATATTCATGGGCTTCTCTAAGCCTTCCTGAGCCCGGGGAAATCGGGGCCGTGTTCTGAGGGCCTCTCTCTGAAACGATGGGGGCAGGAGCAAGCCTCTGACCTCACCCGTGGAGACTTAGCACCTGTGAGGCCAGGCCAGCTGTAAGAGGCGCTCTCCCATTCGCTGTGCAAGCAGCTGGCTGCCATGGTTGTGCTTACCAGGCAGATGTGCTGTGAGCACACAGACACACACACGGCTACACCCACAGCTCAGACCTCCCCATTACACAGACATAAACACACACACAAACCACTGAGGCCTCTCCTCTTGTCCTGTATTGTAGCCACAGCCTCCCTTGGCTCCCTCCTCCAGAAAACCCCTGGACACCTTAGCTGATCCAGCCCTCGGGCCCTGACTAATGCCATTACCAGGCCAGGGATCACAGGGCTGGCTCCAGAAGCGCCGTGCCTGCTGCCTGCCTGCCTGGCCCACTGACAAGGTCTGGGGAGAAAAGTCAGGGCCGTTTATGACGGCCCCTAATGCCGACTGCTCTTGGTAATGACCAGCTCTGCGGTGACCCAGCTCGGAGCTGATTACAAGCTCTGGCTCCTGCCCCACACGCCCAGAACAAAGGTTTCTCGGGGGCCCCAACCACAGCAGATGGGCCCTTCCCTGGCCGTGTGCTGACCTCATCAGGCCGGCTTTCAGGAGCTCCTTCAAGTGGGTGGCGGCGCTGGCCCACCCCTGGCCAAGCACTGCCCTGAGCCCTTCAGGGATGTGACCTGAGGGCCTCTTCTCTCCTCCTTGTCCTATGTTGTAGCCACAGCCTCTTAAAAGAAGCCCTTGGGTGGGGAGCAGGAGGACACCTAAAAGAGAAGGTCCTCATTCATCCCGAGATGGCGATGGCGTGCTAACAGCAAAGCCTCAGGCTTCAGGGGCGAGATGTTTGGAACAGGAGAGATGTTTGGTTGAGGGTGAGGGTGAGGGTGAGGATAATTGTATACAGATACGACCCATCTTCTGGCCAACTAAAGTCTTACCTTCCTTGCCAAGGACTCAACTCAGGGTTCAGAGCACCACCTAGAGGGAGGAGGCGGCGGCTCTCTTTGGCTTTGACTAGGGATGGCCCTCTTCCTAGACCCTGGGGAGAAGGATGCAAACATTCCCATCCACACAACTGACAGCTCTTTGGGTGTTGATCACAAAGTCAGTCTATGAAGTATAAAGTATAAGCAGGGCCATGTACCCAACAGAAGCCCCACAATCATCTGTTGAATTAAATCTGTGCAAAAATATGCACCTCCTGCAGATAGATTTTCAACAGAAAATGCATGTGCAGACACACACACACACACACACACACACACACACACACACACACACCATACACCTGTTTATAAATGAATACATGCTTAGAGTGAGGAAGCTGTAACCCGAGAGGGTGGCTGGCATTTGGCACCTTGCACCTCTGAACCTCAGAACAAAGACTGTAACTCTCCAGTTAGCCCTGCTCCCTGTGGGTGGAGGGGGCTGCGGGTTCTCTGGAGGTTGGAGGCTGACCTCATTGGCCCAGTGTCACCCTTCCACTTCCCACCACCTTGCCCAAAGCAGACAATTCTTACTGATGGACCTCCTTCCCTCCTGTAGCCCTGCCCCGCCAGGTGGTGTCTCGGACTCAGGCCCATGGTCACAGTAAATGGGTAACCACACCTGCTCATTCCAACTGCTGCCCATTCATAGGAAGTGGTCCCAGTGCCAGTGGGGCCCTGCCTCCCTGCCAGCAGGGTACACAGGCAATGGTGTGGGTCAGAGGGCCCACTTTTCTTCTTCACACCTCCAGTCAGCCTTCGAGACCCCACATTTCTGGCTGGGACTAGCCCTTACACAGGATGCTGAGTTGGTAGTCAGAAAGGACATGTGACTTTCTTTGCCTGCATTCATTTAGCTGTGTTAAGTTTGGTCACTTTAAGAATTACTATCTGTTTTGAATCTTCACGCCCTTTTCTAGCCCCCGTCTCCTGACACTAGGAATGCCTTCTTTACTTTCTCCATTAATCTTGAGCCTAAGTTAGGTTACTTTTCTCCTCGAGGAAACTTGTCTGAATTTCTCCAGCCTCCACCCCAAAAGGAAAAAACCCTTCCTTCTTCAGGCCGGGAAGCTGGGACCATGCCCTAAAGCAGCAGTCACCAACCTTTCGCGGACCACCGGTTGGTGGCCACTGCACTAGAGCATCTGAAATCACCAGGAACAGAGACAAACAAGCACTGCCAAGGAGGGCCTCATCCACTGGATTCTTAAATTCTTGGAGGACAGGTCCCTCTGCTCAGAGATGAGAACTCAGGAAGCCTGGAAGTGGGGCCACCTCAGCCACAGACCCAAGTGCCTGCATCCAAGGCCCATGAGTTCATGGCAGCTGGCACCGCTGCCCCACGTGGAGTGCGCGTGAGAGGACTCTCCCGGGTGCCAGCGGTTCTGAGGGTCTAGAGTGCTTATTCCAAACCCCTGTTCCTAGCTCTGCTGCCAGACTCAGAGTTCGGGGTCACCTGCAGCCCCAAAGCCATCCCCAGGAGCTTAATGGGTCTGCTGTGGAAGACACACCAGTGTGAACTCCATTTCAAAGGGCTCACACAGAGGAGAACACATCGGAGGTAGAGGAAGTGTCCTGGGTAGACGCTGAAGGAAGGGCTAGAAAAAACAAGGAAGGCAAAACCCTGCTCAGAATCCTGCCAGACGGAGCCAGAACGCAGCTCAGGAGCTGGTCCCCAAGTGCCTCCCACTGCCAGAGCACATTGTGGGCATCTCTGTACAACTCACAGACAGCCTTTCAGAATTTGTAAATGATTTCCCTATGCCTGCACTGCAGAAAGCACTCCTTTATCCCCCTAAATATCTGCAAGCCAGGAAGCATCTGTTACCTGCACATCAATCTCTAAGCGCTGCCAGGCAGCCTGGCCTCGCAACCCCAACCTGGAAAGGCCGTTTATTCTCGGGACTCAACCCTGAGCACAGATGCCCCGCACACGAGCCCAACCTGAAAAGTCCTCATAAACAGACACAGGCGTCACCTGTTCTCCAGGGTCCTGGTTCCTCTCCCTGACCCAGCACGGAGGTTGGCATGGCAGGGGCCCAGGGTAGCGCCTAAGTTATGGGAGGTACCCGCAGACACCATGAAACTCGGTCCTGCTCTAAGTGAAATGCAGTCCTGACCAAGCACAGTGGTCTGGAAGCTCCAGCCTCTGGGGCTGAGAAGCAGCGGTTTATAACTCAGCGGTCACTCCCTAGAAAGCCACGATGAACAATGACTCCCATAGCGTCCATTCAAGATGGAGAAGGCTTATTTCCTCTCTTCTCCAGCATCCCCTTTTGTTTGTTCATTCACTCATCACTCAGATGGTCCTGGGTACTCGCTGCAGCACCCACAGAGCAGGACGCGCCCTCTTTACTCCCAAGTGGATCTCTCACGACCACCACGAGTGAGCAAAGCTGGGGGCCCCGGGGAAGCACCTCGGCCCTTCTGGCACTAGAATTCCAGCTCAGCAGAATTCACAATGCTCTCCCCTCCCACCGCGCCCTGGCCCCAGCTCCCAAATCACTCAACACGCCCCAGCGCCCTGCCAATTTGGTTCAACAAATGTCTATTTTCAAAGAAACCTAAGCCGGCCGCTTCTGGTTCACGTCCCTCATAACTCATCACCGGCTGTGTATGCGGTGCTGAGGGAAGCCGGCTGAGGCTGGTCCCCCTCTGAGTCAGGAAGTCCCCAGTGCCAGCGTTAAGTGGCACTCAAGCCCAGAGAGGCCCGTGCAGTAGGGGCGGCCTCTGCGCACACAGGCGCTGCCAGTTCTCGCTCCTAGCGGCCCAGCGGCCAGGCTGCAGCGCCAGGTCCTCCCGGCACGGAGAGAGTGACAGCGCTAGTGACAGGCCGTCCGCTTACGCGGCAAAGCTGTAGCTCAAATATTTATTGTATGTGTCTGGCTTTCACACGGAATCTGCAACCTGCCAGTTAGCAGTGTTTACCTTGGTAGAAATTCACGGGAAACCTTAGCCTGAACAGGCCCAGAGTTTATTTTACTGCCAGATAAACAACTTTCTTTGATAAATCATCCATGTGACAGTGTTCCTGAAAGACTAAACAAAGATTTCGAGTGCAATCTATAGGCCTTTGAGAAGCCTTTCAAAGCTAATGCATGTTTAATTGGCTGCTCGAAGCAGGCTGAGGCAGGGCAAGGGCCTGACATTTCTGTGGCCATTTGTTCTCCTTAAAAAAAAAAAAAAAAAATACAGACTGGAGTTCCTGGCTCATTTCTGCAAAATTGGACAAAATTTACCAATATTTAAATGTTCGGTTGCTTCTCAACAGCCTGTGTTTCGGTCCAAAGGAGCACCTATCAAACACCAACAAGGCAGTTGTTGGAAACGGAATTAAAAACTGCCCTGCAGATACTGCTTGAGAAAAGGGGAGGATGGAGGGAAGTTCAACACCCAAGGTCTAAGTCCCTCTTAAACAGGCCCAATGAATTATGAGCAGAAAAGCTCATATTAGGAATATGATTTCTAAGTAACACACAAAAACACAAAGAAAGAGCGTGGGTCAGCATGTCCTAGACTTGGTCTACCCTCAGCCCAAGCTCCCTGTGTTCTGCAGGCTTGGCGTCTGATGACATCCAGCCTTACGATGACGTAAGGGTGGCATCTAACTAAAACTGCTAGTAGGTAGGGTTTGTGTGTTTTATTTTGTCTGCTTTGGTTTGGTTTGGGTTTGGGTTTGGTTTTCTAACTACAGCACCTTGAAGTTGCATAAAACTTTTAAAGTTTTTCCAAACACAGACTGGAGTTTCTGGGTTTTTTAAAAGGCTTCTTCAGCATAATCCTCTTTTAACCAGAGAATTAATCGGGACATTCCATTCCATGTCCTAACATTTTTTTTTATTTTTATTTTTTGCAAACCATTAGTTTGCAAATCATTCGTGCCAGGCTCTTCTTACCTGGGCTAATTTCCATCCTGACACAATCTTTTTGAATAAGAAGAGAACATGGCTAGGGATGGAGCAGCCACCATATTCCAAGAACTATACACACTTGATTCAATTCTCCCCACAGTGACACAGGAATCGCCGTCCACATTTTACAAGTGAGGAGATAGGCTCAGGGAGGTTGAGAGACTTCCTCAAGGTTGCTCAGTTTATCGGGTTGGGATTTAACGAAGCCCGTCGGGCCCGAGGCATATGTTCTTTATATCCTACTGTACTACCTGCTTCTCTCCACAAAGAAAGGAATCACGACTGCTGAGCCCTTTCTCTGTGTTAGGCACAGACATCAGCCCATTTATATCCCACAAACTCTGAAGGAGTGAAGGAACACCCTGTGCCCCCCTTCCCAGGGAGCTTCCTCCACTGTTCCTGGCAGGATGGAAATGTGATGGGCGTGCGAGAGCATGAAGGCGGAAGGGTATGGAATCTGGACTGGCTACCCAGGTACGTGCTGATGGGAACAAAGCCTGTAAGGGATGCCAGGCGGAGTGGCCTTGGGCAATCAACTGGCTAACTCCTCTAGCTGAGCCTTCTTTTCCTCAGCCTTTAGGATAAAAGCCCTGGACTGGCTGATCTTGAGGCCCCATCATGCTCAGCAGATCTAGTGACAATGGGATACAGATGAGCAAGACAACGCTCTAAGAAATGGGCCACTTGTGTGGGTTACGAACAGCCCCTCTCTTTGAGCTCATCCTTTACCCCTCTTCCTCCAGTCAGTCTCAGAGAGGCTTCGGATAGCAGGGGTGAATTGGAGGGCAAGTCCTCCTTCCCCCCTTCTCCAGGATAGTTTGTGTATACATCAGATGATAAAGAGGACATTTGTTAAGTGAAATAAGCCAGACACAAAAGGATAAATACTGTAGGATTCCACTTATATTCGGTACCTAGAATAGTCAAAGTCATAGAGACAGAAAGTAGAATGGTGGTTTCTGGGAGTGAGGGGAGAGAAGAATGGGGAGTTAGTGTTTGGGTAGAGTTTCCATTTGGGATGATGAAAAATAACCAAAGACGAATGGGGCTGACGATTGACAACAATGGGAATGTACTCCATGCCACGAAACTGTATACTTAAAAATGGTAAACTTTATATTATGTACATTTTACGACATTAAAATTTTTTTAAAGATGAGGGCTAGGCAATTGGGCAGGGCGACTCACACCTGGAGAATTATAGAATCACAGGTTGGAGAGTACATCACCGTTTGGCAACTGACCATCCCCAAGTCAGACCTGGACTTCACCACAAAGAGGGGGAAGTCACACGTCAGCCAATCCTGAACCAACCAAGTCCATACCTAGCTATGTCTTAGTACAAAGAAAAGCCACCATTCCAGCACGGTGCAAGGAGGCGGGAGAGCTGAAACCAGAATTCAGTTCAGGAAAGATTTCGACAAATAAGGCGAGAGCAGAGTTCACTTCTCTGGTGAGAGTCACAAAGGGAGGCCTCCAGTGCCAGGGACAGTCGCTGGGCTACTGCTGTTCCTGCGGAGAGCCTCAAAACGAATGTTCAGTGAGTCTAGCCTGTTTTCGGGCCCAGGGCTGGGTTCCTTACCCACTAGCTCATCTGCTCCTTGCCAAAACCTATACCTGGCTATCAGTTGTCATTTCTTAGAGGGAAACTGAGGGCTGGAGGGGTTGAGAGATTTGCCCAGTGTTGCAGAGTATCCATATAGTGGTAGAGGGAGGGCTGAACTCAGTCCCAGAGAACGCCATGCCCACCCATGGATCCTGGGTTTCTGTGTACTTTTTCACACTTAAATATGCTTTCACAGGTTCAAAGATGCTAAAGAGAAGTGCTTCTCATTGAAATTTGCTTTATCTAACTGTCCTTTCACGACAGGCATAGACAGGAAGGACTGAGAGGAGATGGGACGCACCGCCCTCACCAGGGGGGGAACTAGGGCTCTTTCCCCAGCTTTTCCTCCATTCCTCAACGTGACTTCCGAGTGCAAGGTGCTCCCGATCTGACCTCAATCCAAACTGCTCAAGACCTGCTTCGTCTGGCCAGGGCCCCAGGTCTGGCATCTATTCAGAAACTCTCCTATCTGAGACGGTGGGTGAGCCAGGAATGACATCACAACTCACCCGGCCAACTCGAAGGCTTGGAAGGCTCCTGGTTCAGCGAGGTCTGTGCACTGTCCAACCCGCCTTGTGCCTGGGAAGACTAGACTGGTCTCTGGCCGTGAGCTGGGCATTACACTTCCAGGGCACTTAAAGTGCTCAACCCTGCCTCTTCTCTCACATGAGATGCCACAACTCCTTCTGACTATAGACAGAGCTGGGGATGGGTTACATATTTTAGAGATTGTCTATTACCCTTCTCCCCGCCTCCAGCCTCTCTCTCTGGCTTCTCCAGTATCTGCAAACACCCTTAAGCCTCAGTTTCCCTTCTCTCATGTCTATTTAATTTTACTTTGACTGGACTAGATTTCTGAATGCTAGGGCTTCTTTTTCTTTTACATATACACTCAGTCACCCCACCCAGGGCATGTGGTTTTCCTTGGACTTAATAAACAAGTGGCACATATTCACTTGGAAAGGAGCCTCCGTCCTTTTATTAAAAAAGGAAGTCCAGTTCCCAAATCCCTGCCATCCTGTGTCACTTACATTCTCATCTGACAAACATTTAATTGTGCCTCCATGTCTAAGACACTGTGCCAGAGGCTCTAAGTACAAGCAGACCTTGTTCTGTTCATTCTAAGACATGGATTAGCGTTACATTTGAACACAAACTATGTTTTCTTTGTTAGTGGTACCAAACCAATAGTGCATCTCACAATTAATGGGCATCTTATATTAAGTAAAATACGGTACAAGATACAGACCCTGCTCTCAAGCAGCTTACAGATGTTGCAATTATTTTGCTGGCAGCTAGTTTTCCTCCTCTGTGGGAGGAAACTCGGGGCTTAGTTTGGAAAGGCTGGACCTACTCTTTGCAAGAGATCAAACAGCCCTTCAGCGTAAAACACTGTGTCTCCGAACAGCAGCACAGCCAAGACACCTTGGGAAAGGAGTGAGAACAGATTTGTGAAGGTGCGGGAATCTTCAAACATCCTTCTTGTAGGAAATACTCCCAAACACTTAACTGTGAGAGCTGATTTTTTGCTTTCCTATTGGACTCACTTTTAGTGTTGCAAAAGTATGTTTTTACTCTTTATGAGGAAACATATAAATGGGGAGTCGGGGGGAAGGAAATCCTTCCAGAAAGCAAGAAAAATTTCTGGGAGCAAAGAAATCTTTTTCCACAGTGAGAAAATACCGGGCTAAAGAAGCTGTCAACTGAACTCTCAAGCTCAAGAAAAATGTGGAAGCCAGTAAAAGAAAGCTCTGAACTATCTCATTATCATGCACATTTCCAGCAGAAACGCTTAAGGGTGTTTGCAGATACTGGAGAAGCTAGAGTGAGTGGCCAGAGGTGGGGTTCTAACCTGGCAGCAATTATAAATGAGACCCTCACATCCCTGGGACAAGCTGACCTGAAGACGGCCATGGGCACTGGGTTACTAACAGCAGGATCATTCGTGTGGCCACTTGCAATGCTACATTGGCCTGCGTAAGAGGAGAGAGCAGCAGCCTGTTGTCACGTCGCAGGAAAACCAGAGAGGACAAAAAGCAGGTCGGCACGTCCTAAAGTGAGCATTGCACGCAGGCTGGCCACCAACTTGAATTCAGAAACTGCACCACCTAACTTCTGGCTACCCCATCTGGTGCTTGATCCAGGCTGATCCAACTGCATTCCCCAGCATCAGCACACAGGTGTTTCTACTGATGCTTTTCCCTGTTGGAGGAAAAAATGTGTTCTGAACCGAGGGGGTCCAGCGCAGGGGTGGAGAGATGGTGGCCAAGCACACCAGGCAGAGTTAAGCGTGCACTGCCCGAGGAGGAGGGATGGTAGGCCATGCGGGAGTCCGAGGAGGAGTTGGCAGGAGGGCAAGTGTGCGTGCTGACCCAGAAGGAATGCACCCCTTGTTCCTGGAGCTCACAGAGAGCCTTCCAACAACCTGATGTCTTCCCATCCGGGATGTCAGGGCCACTTACTGCAAAGTTTGATCCCTGGAGTAGGGAGTAAAATGTTCTTTTTCTTTTCTGTTGTGTGTCATCTTACACTGCCGAATGTCTTTGCTTCCTAATTGAATCCCATCAGTGTAAGCTAACTGCCTCACTTACTTGAAATGAACTCAGCTCAGAACAAGTTCCCCACAAGGCTGCATTCTTCAGGGTGCTCAGAATGGCAGAGCTAGGCTCAGCCCCCGCATAGAGGAGGGGAGGAGCCCTACTTATTGTCTTAGAAGAACATTACAAATAAAAAAACTAAAAGTCTCTCTGCATCCAAATCAAAGAGGCCTCGCATATACCACACCCATGCTGGAGAGATAAACGTCTCTACAGCAAAGTCCGATGGCCGTTCGTCTTCTCTTAAAGAGGAAGGCACGTGACAGAGAGTCAAAGAACTCCAGTTGGGAAAGTCAGATTCTTTATTTATGAAATAAGTGAACTTGATAAGATGACCTGTACGTTCCGGGAGGAAGTCAAAAGTTCTATGAACCCAAGAAGAAAATAATCTCAGAGCTAAAAGAACAGCCCCAAACAGTCACTCAGATTCACCAAGACCTGATTGGTTATTAAAATAAGATAGAGCCCTCTCTCCTGGAAGCCGTGAGCAGGTGCTTGCTCACTTAGTAGGCACCTACTTTTTAAGGGAAAAGATGTCCATCCCCAGGTGAGTTACCTGAGCACCAGACTCTGACCCTGCACCAAAAGGTCAGCCTTTCACATTCAAATTATTTCCCAAGGCTTGACTCTTCAGCTCCCCTCTAGGGAATGTCTCCAGGGTCACTAGTTGCCACAAAGTCCCTAGTTACCAGGATTTTGGTAGGTAATTGGGGGAGATTAGAGGAGACCTGATGACAAGTTCAGGTTGGTATGTTCCAGACTACAATCGGGGCGTAAGCATGGATTCTCTTCTCACACCTCCTCAGCATTAATTAACTTTGGCCTTGAGTCCCCACAGCCCCTCTCTCCAGCTGGTGAGTTATAAAATGACTCCATAGTGTCTAGAAAATCATTGATTAGTGTTTGGTCAGGATTTTAAATTTCTTAAAGTTAAATTTCAATTTACCCTAGGTAAGTATTTTTTTATATGACATCTAGCACAGGGCTTTGCACTCAAGAAACATTGAATGAATAGACATGTGAATCAATGAATAATCAGATGCACTGGATTTGAGCTCCATACCAGGAAGACACCCCCTGCCAGTCACCTCCACACTCAGTTCCAGGGTTTTCCCATCACTCTTCCCTCAGGAGCTGAGCCTGATAGAAGTCACATGAGCATTCACATCAGCTAACATATTACCTTTCAGAGTTTAATATAATTCCCTGGATTTGATGAACTGCCAGGGGGCCAATTTCTGAAAGTAAGTGTGGTGATTTACAATAGCGGAAGAGGATCAATGAAATCTACAAGAGTGGCCCCTTAGTCATCCCTTCTAAGGATCCTTCAGGAACACAGCCATACGTGAGCAGATTCTTCCTGCCCCAGCCCCGCAGCAAAAGGCTTCCCGTCAGGATTTCTGAGAGATTTTATGTTCTTTTTCTCCATTTCTTAGGGAAAAAAATATCCCAATCCCATGTGTGGATGTAAAGCTTGTTGCTAAGGCAGTGAGGGGCTGCGCACCCACAGGCTTACTCACAGGAGACCCACCAGGTTCAGCCTGGCATTGAACACCTTCTGACGAAGCAAAAGTGTGACCATCAAGAAGCAAATGCCACTACGGTCAGATGGCAGGGTAATCAGAGCCCTCTATAACAATTTCATTTGAGTTCACGTAAGATGACAAGGAAAAGCGTGTGACAAACACAAGCAGCAAAATGCAGAATAGACCAAATCTTTGAGGTCCTGCTGCCCTCCCCAAGGATGAAGGAGGCAGATGGAGACACTTAGTGTAGAAATGAAGCATGCAGCCTTGGCCAGTTTGGCTCAGTGGATAAAGCATTGGCCTATGGACTGAAGGATACCAGGTTCGATCCTGGTCAAGGGCACATGCCCAGGTTGCAGGCTCGATCCCCAGTGCGGGGCGTACAGAAGGCAGCCAATCAATGGTTCTCTCTCATCATTAATGTTTCTATCTCTCTCTCCCTCTCCCTTCCTCTCTGAAATCAATAAAAATATATTTTTTTAAAAAAGAAATGAAGCACACAAAACACATCCTTCCTCAAGAAGCTCTCCATGGCAAAGGGTCTCAATTCCCCAACGTGTCTTCAGTCACAATGGCAAATACTCTGAGAGCACATCTGTCATATGTACAATGTCCTTTAACTTGCGTGTGCACGCACATACGCGTGCAGCTCATTCAGATGTGGCACTTTGCCAGTACGAGGCCTTTTCGTGTACTTGGTGATGTGTGTGGTGGTTCTGAAAGGGCACACTCACGTTACCTACCGTTCTGCTTTTCCTGGTAAGACTTCTGTACAAAATCCAGCCTCAGGGACATGGTGCAGGCATCATGAGAAACCCCCTGTTCGCGTCAGGCTGAACCTGTCCTTCAGCAAAGCAGGCCTGGCCCAGACCATAGAATAGAGGCAGGCACAAGGGAGTCAGCTGTTCCAATGGATGCGGTGAACATTTATTTCTCCCAGAGGAGAGACGCCCACGGTGTCTGGAGCATGGGTCTTCCACCACATCCCCACCAGGGACCATCCCTGAAAGGCCACCTGAGACCAGCTCCCCGGGACACAGCAAGCCCTTCTCCTGGGTTCTCAGTGCTGATTCAAAATTCCCCTTTAACCCACAATGATTTGGGGAAAAGGAAGCTAAATCCCAATCCTGTGGGGGTGTCAATTTTCTTTGCCTGGAAGTTCCTGATAGGGGCCCCTTCTCCGAGTGTCCTAACAGTAGGTTCACCTCCCTGAGAAGGCACCCAGCCTCCAGCCATTTTAGATCCTGGGTAGAGTGGTGCTGACACCTAGGGGTGGATGGAGAAAGAGCCGGTGCGGAGAGAAGACCAGCCCTAGCTGCACGCTGTGCCTCCTGGCAGTTTCCAAGGAGTGGTGTTTCCCCCTAGTTCCTGTCCACCTGTTCCCAAGTCTACCTCCCTCACTCCTAGAGAAGGTCGCCAAAATCCTTTCCAGGGACCTCCCACACAGAAGGACAAAAGCAAAGTTTGACTTTAATAACAACCGCCCGGATCCCCACCTTGTTTAGTCTTCCATCTGCCTGAGAAAAGTAGCCACAAGGGAGGCTGGAAGTAGAGAACATAGCGCCCCAAGAAGACTCATCAATAGGCTCTGTTCAGCTGGGATAGGGGCCAGGAGGAACCAGGGAATGCCAAACCTCCCCAAGGCAGCCAGGGATGCTTTCTTACCAAACTCGCTCGCACAGAGATGCTCAATTATCGCTTCAGATTTCAACTCGTTGTCACATGGAGGACACACAGTTGTGCCTAGGAAGGGAGAGGAGGAGAAAAAGGAGCTGTGAGTTATGGGGTTAATGGGTGCAGAGAGAAGCCTTCCCTGGGAAAGACATCAACCCACAACCAGAAAGAAAGTAATTAAAGGTCTTCTGGAATTTCTGAAGGGCAACCTGAAAATCAAAAAGAAGACTCTTAAAGCCCACAACCTAAAGCTATAAGCAGACATACGGCTTCTTGAAAATTTCGGGGCTAGAGCTGTTGAATATGGCACACCTATTTAAAGCAACAATATCGGGCTGGGAGGAAGCAGTCCTGTAACTTGTGGCTTAATGGGGTATGGTGGGTCTCTGGGAAAAGCTGACTTATAAACCAAACACATCTATTTCAGTTGTTGGTTTCCTGTTCTTTCCCACCCCCTCTCTTTTAAATATCCCCCATCCAATTCCCATCCCCTTCCCATTCCCAAACTCCCAACAAGACAGCAGGTCAATCTGACCGGCTCTTCAGGAGCCAATAAATAAAAACTCAGCCAACTCATGAACTCTAACCCCAGGCCCAGAACACCCCTCTCCAAAAGGGCAATTGCTAGCAAGAGCTGCCAAATGGGAGGAGAGAGCTGGATGGGAGAGACTCTGGAGGCATTTTCACAGCACTGTGAAGTGCTTTGAAGAGATGTGTGCATGGCTGACCTGAGGGCCACTGATAGGTGGCTAAGCTCCAGGGGAAGAGGCATCTGAGGCCAGGGCTAGAGGCCTCCTCTAAGATAAAATGCTGCTGGTGCTAGAGGGATCCTGGGGGCATAAATTGTCTCTGTGGAAGGGCAGGGAGAAAGTGGTACAGTGGAATCCCCAGAAGGGCGTAGTGCTTATCATCACCATCACCATTCTCACCACCACCATCCTCACCATCACCATCACCACCACCACCACTACCACCATCATCACTATCACCATCTCTCAAACCACCTGGAGTTTTATCCATGATCTAGGAAGAAAGCATTAGCATGTTCCAAGGGCACTCCATCCTTGGCACAGCATTAGAGGCCATGCCAGGCTGGAGCTAAGGAGCAAAGGAAAGTCACCCCAAGGAAGGATGTGTACTGAGTGACCTTTGCTCAAATATAAGGCTCTTCATCTTGCTCCCTGACCCTTCCCTCTCCATGGCTTCTGGGAGAGCAGTCCTCCTCAGTGAGTTCCCCTATGGCTCAGTGAAATGAGCAAAGCCTCCCAAGATGGGAGGTAGGAAGGGAGCTGCACAGCCCTCCCAGATCAACGCTGTTCCCAGGACATAACTGGCCCAGAGCTGGCCACCCACCCCCCACTTCCCAGCAGGGTCCCTACATAGCCTAGCAGAGACCACATGCCTTGGCCTTTGTACCCAGAGCCAAACACCATCCAGATTCTCAGTGCAGCAGGAACCATAGGCACACTCCAAGCAGAAGACGGTCTGACTGTCTTTTGGCCCAGATGTTGGAAATTTGCTTTTCACACAAAATCAAATTTGAAATTGGTAGTGTTTCTAACAAAGGGAAAAACTTAGCCAGAGTTTTACATATGGTTCCTGCTTCCCTGGGGAGAAAAACAGGGAAAGGAAGTCCCGCAATAATGGGAAGGACATTGTTACTTATAGAGGGAGCATCAGCTTTGCTGTGGGATTTTCCTTGTTTCCTTATTTTTTAAAAAGTGGAAGCTATCATATTGCAAGGTTCTATGAATACAACCTTGACTAAACAAGTAGCAGGACCAGGGCCATCAGCATGTAAACACCAGGTGTCCATCGGCTCCACACACTCACATCATGTGGTGTAGACACACTGAGTTCCCCACAGGGGCACTTCCCGCAGTGCCATCCGTGACCTTTGGCCGTCAGTGCCTCTCAGGGCTGCAGGATCTTGCTGAGGTGAGCTCAATGTGGCTTCCCCCCATCTTGGCTCTGTTCAGCTGACTCTGGAGCAGCAGCAGGCTCTGGAGCAGCAGCAGCTTGATCCAGAGAAGGGAGGAATGTGTAATGCAATATTAATCTGTGCCCCTCCGATTGTCCTTGGGGCCCCACAGGCTGCCTCAGCAGGAGAAATCCACCCAGTCATCTGTCTGAGAGGTGGAACAAAACCCCTTTGAAAGTGTATCTAAAATAATGTTTAAAGCAAAGGAACTAAAACCTAAAACGTTTTTGTGTTTTATTAATATTTAAAGGGAAGTAGAAGAGAAAGTCCCACAGTGGAATCAGGATTAAGTGAATTTTTTAAAATCAATGCACACACATGTACCTCGCACATTCTCTACCCCCCTCTCAAACACAGCACATCCCCCCTTCTCTCTCCCTCTTCCTCTCTCTCTCTCTCTCTCTCTCTCTCTCTCTCTCTCTCACACACACACACACACACACACACACACACACACAGGCACACGCTGCAGATCTTCCCCAGCCATCTCCGGGAAACATGGAGAAGGGGCTCTGTGGAAGGCTCTTGGTCATACTGATCACACTGCAGCCTCTGCGATCTGTGACTACAATAGCCAGGCTGATTTAATGCACAACATGCGTAAACAACAACAAAACTAAACTAAAAGTACTTGCTTGTTCAAACAACTTCAATCAGTAAAACCTGGCAGGGAGGGGGAACAACTTATCAGAGTGCACAGGTCTAATGTAAGTGCAAGACTTAGAAATAACTTTCCTGGGGAAAGAACCATCGCCTCTCCCATAACAGATGCTTGATGCAGCTCAGGTCATGGCCTTTTGGCGGTGGGGGGGTGGGGGGGGTCTTTTGCCTCATTTCTCATAACTAAGTTTATCTTTAATAACACATGGCCACAAAGGGAGGCTCAATACCCCCAAGTATGTAAAGAGAAATCAGCTAAATCATGCAGAGATCTGATGCTGCTTTGAAAACCGTTTTAATTTTTAAGAATAAAACAATAAAAATAGTGCATGTGTACTTATTGCCATCCAAAAGTACCAGTTCTTATTCGGGAGCTACCCGCCATAAGGGTTTAATGACCAGTACTGCGGTCATCTCAGCCTGTCCTGACACACACACACACACACACACACACACACACACACAGCCTTTCCACCTCCAGTGGCCATCCTGCCTCAGAGGAAGTCCTGTGGGGCTCCCACTGAGTGGCTGTAGTGCTGGGAAGGAACAGATTCCTTCTCAAAGCAGAGCCTCTCACCAAAAATGCCGAGGGAGAACCAGTTCCCTGGTCCCACACCTGCCTGGACCTCTCACAGCCTCTCTCTGTTCAGCAGCTGGTCTTGGGAAGGTGACTACTTGGACGGAGGAAGGAGAGAGGAGGATGTACAAAAGGGCCCAGGCAAGGGGAAGCAGACAAGTGGAACAGCAGCCAAAGAGTAAATGCCTTCAAGAAGGCACCCAGACTTTGGAGTTCAGCTGGGAGGATTCTTTCCTCTTCCTCAGTAGGCTCCCCAGCCAGTCTTCCCATCTTCCCCCAGAAAGTATTCCCCCAAAGATCTGCATGTCCACCAACTGGCTGTCCCAGAAAGATGGGTAGACTCGGCCCAAGCAGAGCTGGCCACAGCCTCGCGGAGCAGGGCGGGGCTGGGCTAATCCCCCAGTGGCCCTCCGCGGGGGAAGGGAAGGAGGAAAATGCTGTGGGCTGCAGGGGATGGCTCCACACAGAACACAAAGTGCTTTGTTTGCTCCAGGTAATTGCTCAGCTCTCAGGGTTGCACTTCCCAAAGGTTAACCCTGTGCAGACACCTAGGAAGCGGAGAGCAAGAGGTGCCCGGACTTCGCCACTGCAGGCAGGCTGCTGCCTTTCCAACCGGCCGGGACCCACGCCACCCAACATCAACTCCATCAGACTGATCTTCTCCCTTCCTAGAATAAGTAAGTGCATTCAAAGTTCAGGGTGCCCCTTGCCCCATACCTACCCCCACCCTCACTCTGAGGGAACACGCCCTTCAGTGGACATCCCTTTTTGGCATCACAAGAGGATGGGTGAAGTCAGCAAGCAGCCAGCCCCACACCCGAAAAGCCCTCCCGACACCCGCCCCTGTGCTAAGCACACTGGGTATGGCTCCCCATCTCAGACTATCTCCACATCTCAGACTATCTCCACATCCTTAAATCTCAACTCTGCTTCCAAAGAATTCAGGGTTGAATTCACTCCTATAAAAGTCAGGCCATCAAGTTGGGGGTTTTGCTGGTTTGGTTTTGTTGCCTCTCCGAGATTTCCCCCCTCGCCCCCCACTCAAGAACTGCCCTTTAAAGTGGCAGGGACTTCGAGGAACCTCGGGTGGTCCCTGAGACAGTTAAGAAAGTATCAGAAATCCCACTGGCCAAGGAGAGACGAACAATGAACTAATTACATTTTTATCTTTCTAATGACCTGGGGATTTGTGTAAATGAGAGAAGCAGGGGGTATGCAAGAATGAGAAAGAAGAGACTTTCCATCCCCCAACCCTCCCCAAACTGTCACCTGAAAGGGGTGGAGAAACAGAAATCCCCGGTTTCTAAACTTTCTTCCTCAGCCAGAACTGCAGCTTGCCCTCCTGGGCTGAATGACTAGTTAAGGGAAAAGTTGTTTGTTTGTTTGTTTGTTTGTTTGTTTGTTTAAACCCTCATGGAACCTCTGAAAACAAAGCTTCCCCCTAGCATGTTCCCGGCCGGTATTGGGTTTTTCCCTCCTGGCGCATCCTGTCTGGGGTGCTAAGCGCTGCGATAGGGACTCGGTTCTCTCCCAGAGGAGAGACGGGCTCCCCTTTTATTTGGAGCTTTAGGCTTTGT
>NW_006292095.1:2519653-2529089 GCF_000327345.1 Myotis davidii | reverse complement strand
AGCGGCTGCAGAAGCGGGACCCCGTTTAAGGAAGCGGGGAGGCTCAGCCGTCGCTGCCGGGCGAGCCCCGAGGTCCTTGCACCTGGATCGGGAGGGGCGCTAGGCAACACCTGGGACGGACTGCAAGCTGTGAAAAATCATTCTGCACAGTTAAAGAGCAATCTCTGGGGAGCACTCCGAACTCCGGGGTGGAGCGGCAGCCGCGGGGTCGCCCATGGCAGGGGCTTTCCCACAGCCTCCGCTGCAGCCGGGCGAACCCCGGGGTCCCAAGCCGCCCCGGGCATCGGAGCGGCGAGGGCTTACCTTGAGGTTTGGAGGCTTCGGTGGCATTGGGTGGGGTCATGGCGATGCAGACGTCCCCCTCGGGGAACTTGTCACACTTGAGCATCTCGGGCCAGTAGAAGCCGAAGAACTGCATGACCGGCTCGCAGGAGTCCCGCACGGCCTCGCAGAGCCAGCGGCACGGGAAGATGGGCCGGTCCAGGCAGACGGGCGCGAAGAGCGAGCAGAGGAAGACTTGGGTGCCGATGTGGCAGTTCTTGTTGAGCAGGGGCACCCAGCTGCTGGCCTGCTGTTTCACCTCGGCCATGGTCTCGTGCTCCAGCAGGTTGGGCAGCACCATCTTCTTGTAGCCCACGTTGTGGCACAGCCGCAAGTCCGCCGGGATGACCACGCACTGCGTGACCAGGAATAGAACCTTGACCTTCTGGTTCATAGTTTGATGCTCAACCACTGAACCGCGGCCTGGCAGGAAGTTTATTCTAGCAGAGGGCTTGGAGGATTCCTGGCACCCAGGGTGCAGTACATAATGGCACCTTCTCCAGAGGCTGCAGGACTCGAGTGCCCGGTGCTCCCGCTGCAAAGCCCTCTGAGCCTCCCGCGCAGCCAATCAGCTCGGGGCTGCGGCGAGCCGCACTCATTTAGCACGTCAGTCACCCGCGCAATTAGCCAATCGCTTCACTTGCCACAGGGTTCGGTTTGCTAGAACTCAACACAGGTCAACACCCCTTAAGACACAAAATAAGAAATAAGTAAATAAAAAGAAGGGAAACAAAGAGAGGAAAAAGGGAAAATAAAAGGACGGGGCAATAGAAGTGTAGGGTGCATGAAGAGAATGTTTAACGCTGTAGTTAACTGGCGTCGGGTCGGAGAGAAGCGAGGAATTTAACTGTACTTGCAAATCCATGAGATAATGAAGACTTTTTTTTTTTTTTTACACCTTTTCCTCATTTCAAATAACAGCCTACCAGACAAGCAGCTCACCTCTTCGGTTTCGTTCTCTCTAGCTGGGATTCAAAGACAAGTCGTTTCCCGGACAAAACGGGGCTCAGGAAGGCAGAAGCCACGGAGGTCTGCTTTTAAATCCCCAGCGGGCCCAGCTGGGCTCCCCCAAAGACCAGAGAAAGGTTCGTGGTGGGGGCTGTTTGCTGGTTTTAAAATGCAGGACTCTTCCGGGCAGGATAACCGGAGGGTGGCCCTCCAACAACACGGGAGGCATTAAGTAAATGTTGTTCAGTGTGGTGGGAAATATTGTTTGCAAAGGTGTTAGCTTTGGGAGGGCATTTTTTTTTAAAAAAAAAAAAGAAGAAGAAGGAAAAGAAAAAAAGAGTGGAAAAAAACTACTCAAGTCCCAGCCCGACAGCATGTCTGTGTGTGCAGGCATATCCACATTGACATGTTTGTGGTGTAGAAAGCCAAAACATTAAAAACACATGTGCACTTATCAGGGTGGCGTGTGTAAATATCAAATCCATCACTCAGGCACACATGCTACATTCAGAGTTGGCCCAGGAACGAACCTCCAGTCAAAACCAAGAGTCCCCATTACAGCAGGCAGCAAGGGGAGAGTATTAGCAGAAACACAGCTGGGCCTTCTCACCTGGCCCCCCAGGAGCAGAAGTCTCCTTGCCACCCTCCACCTCAGCTTTCCTGGGAATTCTTTGTATGTTTCAAACACTGGGAGAGTTGGGAGTGTGACTGTGACTGACCCCAGGGACAGGAGACATCAGCACGCAGTTTAGGAAGTTCGTGGGTCTGAACTTCGTGTGCCCTGATGTGTGGGTGAAAGGAGGCAACGGATGCTGAAAACCCTGCATCTGAGGGGCAAATGGGCCACAGATCCTATTGCTTAAGGCAGACACTGTAGGAGGCGCTGCCTTGCCAGCCAGCTTGTTTGTAAGGCTCCAGGGAAGCTGGCTTTGGACTCTGCAGACCAAATTTTTGGATGGACAGATTCCAAGTAAAGCTACTTGAGTTTGTGAAGAAGCGAGACTATTTTCTTAAAGCACTCGTGCCCATACGGAGATTGTGATTCCACTGTGCATGCAAAACGGGTCTGCAGATTCTACTTCTCTCGTCATTTCTAGGCTAATGAAAGGTGCACCAAAGCCCAGAGTTGCAGATGGAGGGACAGAGATGGAGAGAGATAAAGCAATAGTTTGGATGGCAAAGGGTTAATCCCTAAAACAATTGGTAGAGCTCAGCGGAGAAGCTAGGGAAGACATTCCTCACAGAGAACAGACTGCAGGAGACCAGGCAACTGTGTTTCAACTCAAGGGGCATTTAGAGAAAAATGCTGTTGGGTAGGGGGTCCTTCCCTCTCCTCCAGCCAGGCCCTCAGTCCCACGCCAAATGTGTCTGTTTACTCCCTCCTTGGAAAGAGTTGTGTGAGTAAATAACATCCTCTCACCTCTGCATCCAGGCTTGGCTGACCTCTCATGTTTGCAGTTTCCCCAAATGGTGTGAGGACTTGAGTCTGTCCACCATTACAATTCTGAAATCCATCCAGGCGACTGCACCTCCACCAGCCCTGGAGTCTCAGGTCAGGAGTAAATCTCACAAACCCACTCATGGGAGGCCCTATGTCTGGTTGACCCCCACTGACTTTGATTAAAGTATGGTAGCAATCATCTCAGGTAGAAACTGTAGTTTAACTCTAACCCTGCTGTTTGGCTTAACAATAGAAAAGTTATTTTGATTTTCTGAATTATATAAATCATCCCATTCAACTGAATGCCTCATTGACTGTAATGTGAATAGCCCATTGATTGTGATCTTACTGGTTATCGAAGCACATTCTTCTGTACCTGGGAACCAGGACAGCACAATTACTCTAAATTGCCTTGATGGCTCTAGATAATGTGTTCCTGGTAACTCAGTGGTCCCAAGACCTGAGGGTTCTAGATAATAGGTTTCTGTCAACTCAGTGGTCCCAGATAATGTGTTCCTGTCAACTCAGTGATCTGGAGACCCAAAACTATAATTAACATGCTTAATTCTGCTTTTGTAAACTGCTTTGGGATGTAATCAATACCTTTGTGACTTTTGCCTATATAAATCTGGTGTTGCGGCCATCTTATCACTTTGAGATTTGGGAGAGCGAAATGCCCCCTTGGAGTCCCGGATTTGCAATAAATGTGACTCTTTAATTCGACTTCTTGAGGCGTCCTTCTGTGATTCGCGGGGTACATTATAACATGATCACCCACAATCCCCAACTTCCCACCCCACGCACACATGGTCTTACTGCCTTAGAAGCCTGGTAGGCCATGCTGGTGACACAACTATATCAAGGACAAACAGGGGGTGTGGGTGTAAATAAGACCCCAGAACCCTAAACCCAGTTTCTGGCTCCTTCCAAGGCCCAGCTGGAAAGGAAGGACTTGGTCTCAGTCCCACTGGCATACTTTATCCCACACCTGGACTTCTGGAGGATGATTACCAGTCAGTTCACATACTGTGCAAAGGCACCAGGCAGAAGGGCCTGAAAATTTTGTATTTTTAAAAAATATATTTTGATTGATTTCAGAGAGGAAGAGAGAAGGAGAGAGAGATAGAAACATCAATGATGAGAGAGAATCATTGATCAGCTGCCTCCTGCACACCCCACACTTGGAATTGAGCCTGCAACCTGGGCATATGCCCTGACTAGGAATCAAACTGTGACCTCCTGGGTCGACGCTCAACCACTGAGCCACGTCGGCCAGGTGAAGCTTTTGTATTTTAGCACTGCATAGAGTTTTGTGTGTTTTATTGTTGGTGGTGGTGTGTTGTGTGTTTTTTTTTGGGGGGGGGTCCTTTTTCATATTGTCAAAACTTTGCACATCAAAGCCCAGTCTCCTTTTTTTCTAATGGCAAAAATATGTGTGTATAGAGGAGAAAATTCTAGGGCAATGGTTCTTTAAACATGCTATTGATGTGACAGAGCGCCTAGAAACCAGGGTGCTTGAATATGAGAACAGGGGCAAAATACAACTTCCAACTTGTGTTTTTCATTGCAAAAAGGTTCTGATTTTCCCACACTGCCAGATGCCCGTATATGTGTGTTGCCTGTTGCTTCATAGCATCAGCTCAAGGAGGCATTCTTCATTCTCCCTGCCACCCAAAGCTGACTATCAGGCCAGGCAAGGTCACTGAAGGGCCTCCCAGGTGCCTACCTGGTGGCCTCTTCCCACCCACAGAGCTCCTTCCTGCCCTCTCCTAGAAAAACTAGGGGGAAGGAGGAGCCTTTCCACCCTGCTCCTCTGAGTCTGTTCCATTATCATATCATCACTGATTTTATGACACGCTCCACAGATATACTCAGAATCCGCTCCATCAGGAGTTGTACAGAGCGGTCTCCTGCCTGTGGCTGGGTGGTGGAGGCTTTGGTGCAATGCAAATAAAAGCATCCTGGCCCAGGTCAGCAAATACGAAGTGTGGCCTCGGCTCTGCTTACAGGCTAGGTGACTCGCACTTCATCCCCCTGGCCTTCGAGTTCTCATCTGTAAATTAGAGATGTAATGCCTTCCCTGCTACCTCATGTAATAAAATACGTGAATAATCAATAGCTAGTGTCAGTGAGGCACATAGGCTGTTAGTAAACTATGAAATGTTTAAAGTGATATTCCATATATGACATCATGAAGCACACGAGTGTACTTGCTTAGACTAGCTTCTTTTCCATGCAGCCTCTGTGGAGGTGCAGATATCATGCCTGCCTTATTGATCCCGACCTCCCCTGACTCTGCTGTCTGGGGTTTGGGAATGTCTAGGACGATTCATAAAAATTCGAAGTTGATTTGGCACCCAGAGCACCTTCATTACAGCACTTGCCTCGACCTTATAAAACTGCTTGCTTTGGGGCATCTACTACATGACTGTGAGCTCCTGGAGAGCCAGCATCTTGTCTTGTCTCGTTTATCCCTGCATCCCAGCATCTAGCATGTTGCTAGACATACAGTGGGTGCCCAATAGGGCCCTCCACCCCCTCCCCCAAAAATGCGTAAACATGCAGTAGAGGGAGGAGATGTGTGAAATATCCGGGCTAAGAGAGACACCACTTGAACATTGATTTTGCACTAGTTTCCTGAGAAGCAAGGCAGTAAGTAAGCATGAAGCACTCACATAGTTCTCTTTGTCTGCAGGGAAGGAAAATCCCGCCTAGATCTGACTCCTAGGAGAGCTGATGATTGGAGCCTTTTACAAAGACGGCGTCTGAGACTTTTGTATTGGCTCTCCTTCCATCCCAGAGCCACCTGTGGGCAGATGCCACATCCAACTCCCTGTCTCCCCAGGGCCGGCACCAGTAGACTGCTCAGTGAAGAATGGGCTGCAGAATGTAGTGGCCAATTCGGAAAGGAGAACTTAACTTCCTATAAATCCTACATGACACTGACCCCAGACTCTGATGCAATCCTATGTAAAAAACAGGGGCTGGCCTAGAAGCTGGGGGTTCTGGGAGCCTCTGACAGCACCTGGGATTGAAGTGGGGGCCGGAGAAGCTACAAGGCTGTAATACCTGGTGCCATGTCCTGGTTTCAGAGCTTGAGGCTTCGCTGGGACCCCACAAAGCAGGAGACCTCACCCTGGTAATCCGGGAGTGAAGGTGAAGTTGCACATGCTTCGGTGACCGGAGGCCCGTAAATCTGCTGAGACTGCTGTGAGGGAAGGGGGATGGGGGAGGGAAGGGGGGTGGGGGTCGGTGGCAGCAGACACATTCCCCCAGGAGCCATGTGCTTATTTACCTAACCCTTCATGGCAGGCGCGCCAGACGGCTCCACCGCCTTCCTCAAGGGTTGGAGCTGAGAACAACTTGGATATAAATGAGGTGTTGGGGGGAGGCGTGCGAGAGGGCCCATCATCACACTCCTGAGCCCTTCAGGAGAGCCTTTCCTTCCCCCTCTGGGTCTGGTGACCTCACCCTGGGCTGTGAAAGCGCTCACCCCCTGGTCTCCATCTGGGCCCAGTCTCCCTCCGCCCGCATAACACAGTCCCCATCCGAAAGGCCCTACTCAGCGGGGCTGAGGCACAGTGCCCCGTGGAAGGGGAGGCCACCTTCCCGCAGCCTTTTGTAGTTTGCACGCCATGTGCATTACCACACCGGGGCCTCCCCGCCTCAGAGCTGGCAGCAACGTTTGTTATTCCCATTTCACAGGAGAAGACACAGAGGCTCGGAGTGGTGGGGCGCAGTCCAGCCATAACAGTGCTCTGGGGCGGGACACACTCAGCCAAGAATCCCGAGCTTTGGATTCCTGTCCTGTGGACTCTGCACTAGGCCTAACTGTCTTTGTTAAATGCTAGGCCCCGGGAGAGAAACCCAGAGAGGCTTTGGCTGTCATTAACGTCTATGGTGAATTCATTTATCGCTCTTCCCACAGGTCAGCTAGATGGAGAAGACAGTTCTGAAAGAGGAAGAGGATGGAGAGAGAGGTCTGAAGGTCCTGGCGGTGCATGAGGGGTCTTCCTGTGAGGTCCTGTGAGGGAACAAGAGTAGCAGGAAGTAGGGAGTGCCTGAGGGGTGCCCGGCCTGGGTTGCAGAGGTGACCACAGTACTCTGTGCTGGCAACTGCCAATAAACCATGTGTCGCTGAGCTGCCATCACATGGATGCCCAGAAGAAACCTTCTATGGAGAAAACATTGAGAGCCATGCAAAGAGGGGGGGCTTGCTCCACACCCAGGAGAGAGGGGGCAAGAGAACTGTACAAGAATTGGTCCAGGGTGTAAGGCAGGAGGGCTAGTCACGATCCTCTCTAGGACCTGGACATGTTGAGACTTCCATGGTCTTTTGAGGGGTGATATTAAAAATATTTAAGACCTGTACAGCACAACCAATCAGATTATATGACAGAGGAAAAGCACCTGTGCTGACCTACAGGGGTGTGAGCGCTGGATCCCAGCCTTAGGGCAGTGCTAACAGAGTTGTGAGTGGATATGCAGTTCCCAGGAGGCACCAGGCTGTCTCCCGCCTCTGTGCTGAGCTCATGCTGCCCCCACAGGCCCTTTTCCAAGACTCAGCTCTCCACCTCCTCCAGGCTGGCCACTCCCCCGTGTCTCCTAGCTGGAAGTGGCCAGCACAGTCAGTCTTCTGCCTGGCCCACGCACCACAGCTATCTGAGCACCTCTCCTCACTATTTGCTTCTTTGTACGTCTAGAGCTCTTCTAGAAGCTTCTTGAGGACCAAAACCATTTTGGTCCTTTTATCTCTAGTGCTTAGCCCAGTGCCTGCCACATAGTAGGTACACATATATGGGGTCAGTGAATAAGATTGTCCTATGACCCAGCTCTGAGCAGTGAGAAGTAAGTACAGGTTGGTAAGTGGGGCACAGACATCCTTAAAGGTCCCTCCCCTCTTCTTCCTGTCTGGAATTCAGACGTGATACCAAGAGGCACTTTCTTGCAACTATGAGACCACAGCATGAGGGTAAATGCCCATGAATGAGGGTGGAGGAACAGAGAAACAGAAAGAACTTTGGGTCTTGAGGAATGACCTGAGCGGCCTACCCTGGAATTCTTGTTAGATGAGAACTACCATCTCTCTCCCTCGTTTACTTAAATCCAAAGTGATTTGAGTTTTCTCTTTCAAACAGCTAGAAACAAACCTAACTGATGCGGGTCTATAGTGTAGGGACTCTCGCGGCGGAAAAGAAACTCAAAGGTTGAAAGTTCTGATTTTGACTGTCTCCTGGCGCTGTTTAAAGTGCGATCGCAGGCAGCAGCACCAGTGTCTCCAGGGAACTTGTCAGAATGCACAATCCCAGGTCCCACCCCAGATCAATTTGCATGTTAACCAGATTCCAAGGCGAATCCTTTGTGTGTTGGGGACCAAGAAGCAACATTCTAAGAAGCTCTTCCACGGGCCTATAAGTGTGTCTGTTTTCCTTCGGTTTCGAGTCCTATGGCTGTGAAACACCTGATTTTTAAGTGTCAGTGGATTTGTCACACACATGCACCTGCATTGCTCCATATTAAACCCACTGGAAGGGTCTTATGAACCCCCACTTTTCAGAAAAGGAAACTGAGTCAGAGGTTCCTCAGGTATCCCATGTTCAGGGCATTCAGACAATCCTTTAGCAATGAAATCAAGGTCTCAGGCAGAAAGGGTGGACAGGCATCTCATAAGGAAGCAATGCTGGGGAGTGTTACAAGGGATGGGCAGTGTCACACAGCCAAAAGGGTAGGCAGCAAAGAAGCCCTACCCCTTGGCCCCTTGGCCCCTTGGCCCCTTGGAGGCTCACTGCGCAGCCAGGAGCCCACAGACCCTGCTTTCTTCCACACGGGCTGTAACCTAAGCAACTGTATGTAGATCTGGAGGCTTCTGTAATCGTCCAGCAGTTTCACACTCTATTATATTTAATATCTGCCGTCGTACAAACATTGCCTTTTCTCAAATCCTTCTAACACTTAGAGTGTTACAAGCCTCCCTCACCCCAATGAAAGCATAATTTGTCTATCAAACCCTTTTGTTCTTTCTTTGTTTTTAACTGGAGTCTAGACCACCAAATTGCTTAATACACAGTATAAAGCTCCATAAATAACAGCTTCCCGAGTACAGCCACTCGGCCTGAGAGCGCTTTCCAAGTTCTGCATTAACTCCTCGTGTGAAGGGGTTTGCAGCCATCTCGGTCCATAAATATGTAACCGGCTGCTTCCTAAATGGCCATATAATCCTTACCGCCATCACTTACGTTTTCTTTTATTACCATTATCCTTGGCACCTTGACAGAAGAAGAAAATATTCTTTCTGGAAGATAAAGCGCTCTACATCCTGCGTGATTTCAACTCACCCAAGTTCCCCGATTTTTTGTTTTATTTCCATCCCCACCCCAAGGACAAGGCCTCCTCACAATTAGGGGAGGGGGGGGATTTCAAATTGGAATTTCATTCTATCCTCTCTTTTTTTAAAAAAAAAATTGGTTTTATTGCTTAAAGTATTACAAAGAGTATTACATGTCTCCTTTTATCCTCTCTTTTCTCCTGACATAACCTTTGTCTGGGCTGGGTCATGTGGGAAAGAGAGGATATCTAAGACGGATTCCCAAAATCCTAAAATCCCAGAGGTGGAGAAGAAAGATGCACACCAAAGGTGACCGAGGGGCAGCGTGCACAGAGGGGAGGGTTGGGGAGAGTGGATGTGGGAAGGGCTTGGGCTGAGATGCCACAGTTAGGACACTGTGA
>NW_006292095.1:2512642-2519492 GCF_000327345.1 Myotis davidii | reverse complement strand
CGCTGTCCAGCAACTCTGAGAAACCACCAGACATGCTAGGCACACCGCCCCAGAACAAGCCCACCGGAACCCACCTCGCTCCCATCACGGCATCAGGCACACAGACATCCCCATCTTCCTCAGGTCAAACAATTCTGTCAGATTGAGGGACAGCTCTCTCCGCTTCCCTATCACTTTGCCCACCCCTGACTCTCCCAAACTATCCTAAGCAGTAGGCTCTCAGCCTTCTGATATCTCTCCCAAAGGTTGTGTAGCTGTCCAAGAAAATAAGTATACTTTAACCAATAAAAGGGGGTGGTGGGGAGAAAAAAAACAACAGGGACTAATAACGTCCAAAAGGGAGAGAAACCTCTGCAGTATGAGCTCACCGAGCCCTGGGGCCGGGAAGTCACATTTCCAAACCTCTGTCTAGTTAGGGAAGAGAGTTAAGCCCAGGGCCACACACTGCCTCCTCTCCTTCCTGCCCTGGCTGAGCTTCCCTTAGGTGCTCCAAGATAAGGGGAAGTTTTGGGTGGAGGCCTAGCTTGTCAAACACAGGAATCAGAGGTAGTGACCCAAGACTCACACAAACCCCTTCTTTGTGCTTGAAAGGGCATGTCTGATAAATGTGTGCGACCAGGCGCTCTGTCTCCAAACCCCTCTCCCCTTATCTTTCACACATCATATTTCTCTTGGTGCAGGCACCGCTGACCCTGCAGCCAGAGGTCTGCAGGCTGCTCAAATCACATCCCGTGACCCTTCTTGTCCTCTGGAGGAGGCATGTTCCTGGTGGGAAACAGCTCACAGAGGAGAAGGGGCGGCGGACACACATGGCATGACTCGTGAATGCGCCCTGCAGAGTGGAGATGTGGAGGTGTGAGGGGCAGGGCAGGGCATGAGCAAAGTCCACAGACTATCCCCGTAGATTCCTGCCCTTCCCAGTAGCCAAGGCTGCCTCTCCATGTCCATTCCTGGCTCCCTCACTGGGCCCTCAGCCACTCTCAACACCATCTTCCCACGCAAGGGTTCCAGATGGGGTGCCTTTTCCACGGCTCATTTGCAAGGGCTCTTCCTGGGAGGTGAGACACCCATTGGCCCCTGGGCCGGCTGGACAGCTCCCTTCTGGGGCCCAGAGTGGGCAGGACTCGAGAGTGGAGTATGGGGGAGGGAGGCCTGTGGAATGCAGCCCTTTCCCCAACACTCAGAGGCCAGCCTGAGGGGCATAATAGAATACATTAGTCCCAAGGCCCATTCAGCTTTGCCTCTTTAAGAACAATGGTGGCAACTGAGCTGATTTTTGCCAAATGACTGCTTTTAGTCCACTCGGAGCAGAGTGGAGCCCCTGAGACAAAGTCCAAATTCAGAGCATCAGGAGGGGCTGGCTAATGGGCACAGAGGTACCAACACCACGCTACTTCCTGGAACTCACACTCAAAGAATACTAGCGCCAAGAGGCTGACACCAACCACTGCCCATCCCTAGACAGAGCCCACACAGATCCTGAGGCAGGTGAAGACGTTACTGCTCTGAAAATAGGCAAGACAGGTGTCGTCACTAATTTGAGAAATCTGGTGCCAGTAATTGACTGCAGAACAATTTTTATTGTTTGGAATTTTATGTGGGAAAAACCAGGTTGGGTGCTGGAAGGGAATGATGCTGTAATTACAACCTGTGTGAGACACCGCTGTTGTGCATGGAGCACTAGACTCAGAGTCTAGTTTTCCAAGCTGAGCTAACTGAGTGGCATTCGCAATCTCTTTACCATTCTGAGCCTCAGTCCTTAACTGTGAGGAAGTTGGACCAGACAGACTCTAGACCAGCGTTTCTCAACCTGGGGGTCGCAACCCCTTTGGGGGTTGAACGACCCTTTCACAGGGGTCGCCTAAGACCATCGGAAAACACATATATAATTACATATTGTTTTTGTGATTAATCACTATGCTTTAATTATGTTCAATTTGTAACAATGAAAATACATCCTGCATATCAGATATTTACATTACGATTCATAACAGTAGCAACATTACAGTTATGAAGTAGCAACGAAAATAATGTTATGGTTGGGGGTCACCACAACATGAGGAACTGTATTAAAGGGTCGCAGCATTAGGAAGGTTGAGAACCACTGCTCTTGACTCTTTCAAACTTTGAAATTTTATATAAATAGGAAACTCTGGCCACCCTTTACTTTGCCACCTCATTCTGTATCAAGAACTCCAAAAACACCAGGACTTGGAAAATTGAAAAGACCAGTGCAAATGTTACTGATAATTATAACCTTTGACAAAGATCAGTGTGAACAGAGCAAAGCCTACATGTAAAATTGAGCTGTTCTGATGGGATTTTTTTATTCCCATGATGCAGTGTGTTACAGTGGAAAGAAGAGAGAGCTAGCACATTGGTATAGCTGTGACGAGCAAGTACCTGCAGTATCACTTCCGACCCACCCTGCCTTCCCCCAACTCATTCTCTGTTCTGCCATGGACACACTGTGATCACTCTGAATAAAAGACCCAGGACTTGGTCATAAACTTTCAGTACTTTTCTTTGCATTTTTCTTCATATTTATTGCATTATTAATATGGCTGATACAAGAATTTGCCTACAGAAAGCGCTCTTGAGAAAGTCATTCTAAGCACCTGAAGATTGGATATTGGAAATGAAGTATTTTAGGATAGAATATTGCCCGGCCAGTTGGGACTCAGACATCACCTAGTTCAGCGGTTCTCAACCTGTGGGTCACGACCTCTTTGGTGGTCGAACGACCCTTTCACAGGGGTTGCCTAAGACCATCCTGCATATCTGATATTTACATTACGATTCATAACAGTAGCAACATTACAGTTATGAAGTAGCAACAAAAATAATTTTATGGTTGGGTCACAACATGAGGAACTGTATTTAAAGGGCCAGGAGGTTGAGAACCACTAACCTAGTTGGTGAGGTCTTTCCTAGTTAAAACTGTACCCAGACCTCTCCACCACTTGCTATCCCTGTCTACTTTATTTTCCTACCTACTTCTTATGATCTCCTAACACACTACATATTTGTTCATTTATTTTACTTTCTGTCACCCTATCACCAACACAACCAAAATGTACTAAGCTTCCCCAAAGGCAGAGATTTGTATCAGCTTTATTCACAACTATACCTCAAAGTACAGTGCCTGGGTACCTTTCAAACACTCAATAAATAAAGGCTTGCTGAATGAATAAGTGAATGAACAAATGAGTGGCACATGGAGAAAACAGAATACAAACATATACAATGTGATTCAACTTTCAGAGAAAGAAGAGAAGGAGAAAGGAGAGAGAGAAGGAAAGAAAGAAGGAAAAAGGTTAAAAAATTATCTGCAAATAAGTACACTGAAATGTTAAGTATCTCTGGTTGTTAGTATCGTCCAGATACTAAAGTTTTCTAAATTTTTTACAATGGCTATATAGCACTTTTTAAAAAAAAGATAAAAGTATAACTATTAATTTTTAAAGAAAGAAGACGGGCAAATGGAACAGCATAAATGTTTTTCTCAGGCAGAAGGAACAGGGTGAGTCTCTAATATTCGCCTCAATTACCTAGGTTCTTAAAAATCCTGCTTCATTTGAAATGTCAGGTAATTATTGCAAAAGATTTAGTGTGGGAGGGGGGGTGAGCGATGGCTCACATTTTCTGGATAATTGCCCCCATTGTCCAGGTCACGCTGCCTATGGAGTCATGTTCTACATCTTCCTTCCAGACCACACAGAAGTGAAATATGGAGAGAGAGCTCTTAGGCCAGCAATCAGTCAACAAATACTTAATGAGCTCCTACTACGTGCAGGGTTTTGTACAGGATGGGTGTCCTCGCTCTCCCTCACACACACGCCCTCCCCAGCCGCTCCTTGTTACCTCTCACCACCCCAGTGTGCTTTGTTTGGGCCTCCTGCCCTCTCCAGGGAATTACAGGCCCCGTCTAAGCATCTATTCATTACATTACATCATGCATCCCCCGAAGAGAGGAGATTCTGAGCTGTTTCCTGAGCAGAGAAGGGTTTGAAACAGACTCAGAGAAGTTGAACAGCCTGTTCCAGGTCCTACTGTAGGTCATTGGTGGACACCAGGCCCCTAACACCCTAAAAGCACACTGACCTCTGACCCTTCCACCCTCCTGGCCACATTGGGCACAGAAAAAATGCCTCCTGAGGTAATCCATCCACAAGGTGGCCATGCCAAGAGGGGAAATTTGGAAGGTCGTGTACCTGTCGTACCAGGGGAGTTCTCGGCAGCCGCTCTTTCAGGGCTGCAGGAATTCATCCTGTAATAACTTGCCACACAAAACACACCTTTCCTCTGTGGACTGGACCCTGTCCCAGGACTGGAGAGATGGTGCAAATGCTTGCTTGAGTGCCACAGAGAGCACCTGAGCTCCTGCACAGGCCTGGGGATATTGGCTCTGAGGAAATGCTGGACAAGCTGTGTCATCCCCGAGAGAGCTTAGTGGTTCAGACATCCGGGAGTGTGTCTGGGCATGTGCAGGATCCAGCAGAGCTTGCAAGGATTTCCCGCCAAACTGATGAGGATCCTGGCAGAGTGCGGTGATCACTGGCAGGAATCCTTGCTCTAATTGGGATCCAGGCTTGGCCCCCGGAGGGCATCAGCTTGTGAGTGCTGAGCCTTGTCCTCCACCACTGCATCAGCATCTGGCCTCTTAGTCATTCATTCAGCTACTCTGGGCTGGGCCCTGTACTGGACTAGGGGGATCAAGGTGAACGTCAGACAGATCCACAGTCAAGATACCCCGCCTCCTGGAGAAGACCTCATCGCCTGTCCAACTGAAATAAGGTTCAGACTCTGATTCAACTAAGATTTACTACAGAACGCCTTCCTGTGTCAGACACTTTGATGATTGTTTATCCACGATTAGCACAATATAATCTTATCAGCGACTCTAGAAGGTAAGTTTGTTCTGAAGAAACTGAGGGTAACTCATTAAGGGATTTGCTCACAGCTAACAAATAGAAGAACCCAGATCCAGGGCTCAGACAAATTTAACATAACATGAAGGTGGGGTGGGGGTGGGGGTGGAGGAGAGGAGCTTTAATTGAAAAGTTAACAAATCATTTTGAGCCCCCATTTAACTAAGCTAGAATTAAACTAAGCTGTAGAGATCTTCATGTTCGCACTGAGCCACACTACACCCAGGACTCAATCTCTTGCTAGGATGGGTGCCACTTCCCCCACCACTTGCCATAAAAGTTACCCCAAGGCTCCCGCCTCGCCCCCCACCCCCACCCCCACTGTGGGGCCCAGCAGAGGACCATGCACCCTCGGCATTTCTCAAACAGCTGTGGTTTGCAGAGCAGGGTGACACCTTCCTCAAGGGGCAGAGATGGACGGTTTGGAACCACTTTCCAATCTGTGTGGCTTTTTCTTTTCTGTGTGTCTCTCTTTCTTTCCTCCTTTTGAAAAAGCAAGCAAGGTCTCTATTGTATCCTATTGTGTGTGGCTGCCTGGCGGCTGGTTTTTTTCCGCCTTGTCTCATTAAGATGGATGGGGCTGCTGCCTTATTAATAATTGGGAAGGGTGCTCTTTGTTCCCCTTTCCTCTCCTAACGATGCCTGTTCCACTGGCTCCATAAAGAGGCTTGCAGCCCCCAGGGCATGCTGGAACACCTCCCCTGCACACAGGGCACCGGCTGCCAAGGCAGGTCCATTGGCCAAGCCAGGGAGTCCCAAATGCTCCCATCTCCAGAGCTCTAGAATCCTAGGAGGAAGGGCCTGGAGTGTTATACAGCCACAGGGAGAATGGCCCACCTGCCCGGAGTCACCCACCAGGTGGATTTAGGAGCCCAAACCCTAACCCTGGGCCTGCCCCTAGCCCTCTCTGCACTGCTCCATCCTTTTCTCTCCTCACGGTGCTGGGTGCTGCCGTTAGCTTTTTCTAACCCACCAGCAAACATGCATTGGTTACTATGCTACGGGGAAGGAGGATTCATTCATTCATCAGTTTATTCAACACATTTTTTGAGGGTCTACAATCTGCCAGGCACTGTTCCAGGCTCGGAGCCACCATAGGGAACAGGCAGGCATGTTCCCTTCTTGCCTTACTTTCTAATGGAGAGAGATAAGAAAAAATAAACAGGTGTTAGTAAAGTAGGAAGTGCTACAGACAAAAATCAAACAGAACGCTTCTATCTGAGGGCTTAGATCAGGGAAGGACTGTGAAGAAGTGGCATTTCCCTTGAGACCTGAATTGTGTAGGACAGTGGCAACTCCCAAGAGGGCAAGACACTCAGGGGCCAGGACGACCACCAGAGAAACAATTAGGGAACCCTTAGCTGGAGGTTTCAGGAAGAAGGCAGAGCCCAAGTAGGGTGACGTCTGGGTTAGCTGGAGAAGAGGCTGCCTGGTACTCCAGGTTGGGGAAGGCTGGACCTGGGACAAGGAGCAGAAAGGATGCGGCCTGCTCTTGAGACAGTGAGGGGAGCAGCTAGGGTGTGTGAAGCCACTGCCTCTTTGTTTTCTTTAGTGATTAAGGTATTACATATGTGTCCTTATCCTCTCATTGCCTCCCACACTCCCCACTCGTGCCCTCACCCTCCTAGTGTCTGTGTTCATTGTTTATGCTTACTAGTATATGCATGCATACAAGTCCTTTGGTTGATCTCTCCTCCTTCCCCCCAACCCTCCCCTGCCTTCCCTCTGAGGTTTGACCATCTGATCGATGCTTCTCTGTCTCTGGATCTATTTTTGTTCATCAGTTTATGTTGTTCATTATATTCCACAAATGAATGAGATCATGTGATATTTATCTTTCTCTGACTGACTTATTCTGCTTAACATAATGCTCTGCAGGCCCAAACATACTGTTGCAAAAGGCAGGAGTTCCTTCCTTT
>NW_006292095.1:2510999-2512197 GCF_000327345.1 Myotis davidii | reverse complement strand
TGTTAAAAAATGAACACGTCCAGGTAAAAACCAAACGCAAATTTTCAACTTTGTTATAATCAAAAGGACCATATATAGTTCTACATCTAAATTCAATTCCATTATTTTACTTAAAATGTATGCATAAATTTTAGCAATTTATAAAGGCAAACATTCCTATATCCTTGAACATGAATCAACACGAAAAAAGATTTTCATTTTAAATGGACTGCAAAAACTACAAGAAAAATTTGAAGAGCACTTTGATGATATGGATACATTTAGAGTTGCTTTTCTTTTTTGACATTTCTGTATCTTATGATGTGATCGCCACACTAAATCTAATAACTGTTACCACACAAAATTATCATACTATTATTAATTACATTCCCTTTCATCTTTTCACCCTTTCCTCTACCCTTCTCCCCTCTGTAGAGAGTCCAGAAATAAATTCTCATATATATGGTCAATGAAGGAGGCAAGAATATATAATGGAGAAATATGTAATGAAGAGAAATGACAGTCTCTTCAACAAGTGGTGCTGGGAAAACTGGACAGATACAGGCAAAAATATAAAACTAGACCACCAAATTATACCATATACAAAAATAAACTCAAATAGATAAAGGACTTAAATGTAAGATAGGAAACCATAAAAATCTTAGAGGAATCCACAGGCAGCAAAATCTCAGACATATGTCATAGCAATATCTTCACCAATAAAACTCCTAGGGCAATGGAAGCCACTGCCTCTTTGCCCTAGTCTCTCTACCTAATGTGTCTGGGTTCTTGACCATCGACCCCTCTCCTCACTCCAATCCTGCCTTTCTCATTCCAGGTGAATGGGGCCTCCTCCTGAAGGAAGGACCCATGTGGGCCTGCCTGGTCTCTGGATCCGAGCTCTTTTTGGCTAGCCCCACACGGTGGCTGCAGAGGCCGGGTTAAAGGGGAGGAATAACCTAAGTAAGACCATCAAGATCAAGGAGGACTCCATAGAGAGCGGTGGAGGCCCCACCAGCTTGCCAGAAGTTTCCTAAAGCCGTTAGCTGTATAAATTATGTTCTGCTTGCAAGTTTAGACCTCACTAGGGCCCCCCTCTCTGCTGCAGGAGCCCCCCACCCCGACCCTCGCACCCTCCTAGTGAGAACATGGGTGTTTGTTCTCAGAAAATACTTCAAGGTTCCTCCATGGGCTCAGAGGCCCCCCCCCCGCGCCCCCC
>NW_006292095.1:2495037-2510839 GCF_000327345.1 Myotis davidii | reverse complement strand
CATGCCCCTGCCACCGCTGCCTCACCTGCAGAGAAAGCAAGAAGGAAAAGGAGAGATGAGATTTGCTTTTTTATAATACTACTTGATTTTCTTCAAGTAACCCTTCTTCCAAGTCCTCCCTGACATTTTTATGCCCTGGGCTTGTGAGCTAGAGCTTATTCAAACAGCCAAAGAACACAAGGATCTCTGCTCACAGGGACAACCCGGTTTGAGAGGTCCCAGTCCCCAGTCACCAGTCCCCAGTCCCCCTCCCCCACCAGTGCCAGGTCAAGAAGATTAATGCTCTTTCTCCAACCTGGGAATGGGAGGCTGGGCTGTCATCGGCCCTCCAAGGAAAGAAAGCCCCCATGTTTGCATGGGACCAAGAGAGCTTGGCTGCATGCACACCTGCACACACATACACATACATGTGCGCACACATCCTCCCAGGATCCACCAGGGGAGGCTTTTATTCTCAACCTGGTTTTAGGGCTGCTTCACAATGTAGCATGGCATCCGAGAGAAGGAACGAGGTCGATCCTCTCTTCTATGTGAGGGCTGGCAGGCCCCATCTGGGAGGCGACCTGGGCTCAGTGTGAGTTAACCCCACAGATTTAACAGGCCTCCACAACTGCTGCTTTGGGTCCTGCTCTCCGAATCCACTCATGAGAAAAGAAGAGCAAACCCAGTGAGCACTGTCTCAGTGCCTCCCATGGCCAAGCACTACGCTGGTGTGGGGCTTCGGGGGTGAACAATGCACAGCCCCTCCCCTGGCTAGCCACCCTGCCAGGACCCCCTCAGGTCTGCCCTGATTCCCATCTGCTTAGCTCTACTGCCTCAGAGTCTGATTGGCTTTTCTCCTACTGATCTCACTACCAAGGAAGCAGTTTAGAATGGCCTTTCCACTTCCTAACTGCATAGTTACGATATAAACACTGCACTCGGCCCCTCTCCAACCCTCGTGTGTCCCCCTAGGCCCCCTCTTTTGATTTTTAACACTATTTACATATGTTTCTGAGCATGTTTCCTCAGCCTAAAGTAGTGATAATCCTAGTAGCTATCTTATAAGGGTGTATTAATGCCTTTAAATGGCATAATGCATTTAAAAAGCATACCAATGTCTGCCAAGTAATACTCTGCCCTCATCACCTGCAAAATGGTAGCAATGCTTTTTCTTCTTTGCTGGGTGGCAGAACCCTTTCAGTGCCTACAGCACAGTGACTAGGATGTATTCATCTTTATTCCCCCAGCCCCAACTCCAGCTTAGACCTTTGCACACAATAGATGCTTGCTAACTGTTAAAAAATGCTCTGTATCCATCCAGTGCTGGGCGCTGATCTCTCAGAAGCTAGTAGCCTCAGGATTTGCTAACCTAAGGAGTCTATTTGAACTGAGGTGTTAGGGACTCAACAGTTCTCAATGTGTTACTCTTCCTAGAGATGGGATTTACATGCTGGGAGTTTATATTCCTTAAACCAAAAGAATCTTAATGGTGCCCACTTAAGGCACCGAAGGGGGAGGGATAATTATTGTGGACAAAATTCCTTTCAACGCTCATTATAGTACCTAAGAAGTAAGCTGACCTTTCATTAGAAAGGACAGTCCTGCCCTAGCCAGTCTGGCTCAGTGGATAGAGCATCAGCTTTCCCACTAGCATCAGACTGAAGGGTCCTGGGTTTACCTATGGTCAAGGGCACATGCCCGAGTTGTGGGCTTGATCTCCAGTAGGGGGCCTGCAGGAGGCAGCCAATCAATGATTCTCTCTCATCATTGATGTTTCTATCTCTCTTCCCCTCTCCCTTCCTCTCTAAAATCAATAAAAATATATTTTTTTAAAAAAGGACTGTCCTGACTAGGACATTTATACCCACCCAGTGGTCCCTCTCATTGTCACTGACAAAGTTTAATTGCCTCAAACTCTGCTTCCCAGAGACTCTGAGAAGTTCTCCTGGCCAATGTTTTTCTCCTATAAAGGCTTACCCATCCCTTAGTCCTATGGCCACACCGGGCAGTACTTTCTCACTGGTTTTCCACCTTAATGTGTGTGGCATGGATTGGGCACTGCCAAGAGATATGGGACAGGAAGAGCAGGATGCCAGCTGGCAGGGGAATGGCTGGCTGGCCTAGCCTGGCCACAAGGGCTCCAGCAAGGAAAACTCGAGGCTCAAGGAGTGAGAGTGGGTGTGGACTCACCCACGGGACATCTGAGAAGAGCCATGAAGACGCCCTCGTGATGCCGTTGTCTCTGCCAGTTTTGTCATCCCAAAGCACAGCTCTGGACATGCCACACACCTACCCAGAAGTCTGGGGTGGATCCTGACTCCTCCTGCAGCAAAGCTTAACTCCAGGGCCATCCCTCCAGCCTTCCCTCCCACTCACTCCCACTCCGTGGCCAAACCAAACAGCCCACCTTGCCCTGAATAGCCACAGGCTTCCCGCCTTCCACCTTTTGCCTGCTGTTTCTGTATCTCGAAAGGCTCATCCTGTTTCCTTCATTATTTCAAAGCCCCTCACCTGTCCCTCCCTTCCTGACCCACATTGGCAAGATCTTGTCTCTGAATGCTCGTGGCAATTTATACTCTGCTACATGCCCTGCTTTATGTGTGTATTGGTCTCATCCATGTTCCTAGATGGAAGGTTCCTAAAGGGCAGGGACCTAGTCTTGTATATTTCCCCCTCAACACGTGTACAATTTCATACATGAATGGATGGATGGATAGATGGATGGATGGATAGATGGAGGAAGAGAGGGAGGGAGGAGAGGGTAGGAAGGTGGGAAGAAGGAAGGAAGAAATGTAAATGAGTGAATAAATAAAAGGCTCTTTGCCCTGGGGATCTACCAGCATCCTAGTTAGTGCTGAAGGGCCTGGCTCAGTGGAGATGGGATGGGAAAAGTGGAGGCCTCCTTTGAATGGCTTCCTCCTGCCCCTCCCCTCCTGCCTGGGGCCTCCCTTGAGCTGCATTCATCACACAGGCCTGGGCTCATTGAGGAAGAAATTTGCAAAGACAGAGCAGGGGTGGCCCTGCCCCGTGAAATCCTCTTCTTCAAGGGCCACTGCCCCCACAGGAAATCACTGAGGGGCAGACCAACCTGCTGGGCCCCTTTATCCCACGGCCCCGACACCCCGGAAGCTAACTGTGACCACACACAGCAGGAGACACACAGGATCCCCTCAGCCAGCGAGTCACTGGTTGTCACTCTTGGTGACAAATTCTCCATGCCGCACAGACACACAAAAGCCGATGCCAAGCGACAAGAAAAGCCACATTCAACAATGACGCTGCCGTTAACCAGAATGCCATGTGCTGCAGTTCTCATCTCATTGAGGTTCCTGGTTGTTTATTTTATTTGGGGGTTTGGGGGTTTTGTTTTGTTTTTAGATCTTTGTGCCCTTTCTGGGGGAAAAAGTGAAACATGCAAGAAAACAAACTGAGATCAGAATTGTGGTCAGGAGAGTCTCTGGGGAAAGGAGGGAGATGCCTTAGCATCTGCGGTTTCAGTGGCCATGTCAGTACAGGCAGCGGCCTGGCTGCCCACGCCAGGTGGTGCGGCCCCACCTGTGTCTGTTATTGATGAACCCAGTTCACAAGTTTACCTCAACGGGTCCCAGTAACCTGTCTTATGAGGCTTCTTTTCCTGTGCCTCGTAACTGCAAGATCCATAAACAGTGCTGTGACTAAAGCCACCCAGAGGCCATGACTCAGCCACGGTGCCCAGGAAAGGACTCTTTCTGCTGCGGCAGACAGAGCGCGAGCTTTGGCGTCCAGCACAGGCATGTCCCATCACCCACTCTCCCTGTGGCCTCTGCAAGCCAGGCTCCTCATCTGTAAAGAGTGGACATTCATTATAATATACTCAGTGGGTGGCCCTGAGGATAAATGGTATAATGTATATCAAAGTGTCTAGTTCCCTCTCCACACACAGTAGGAGCTAAACAAATGCTGAGTTTCCTTTCCTTCCTTCTCATTCCAAACCTCTCTTGCCACCCCTGGCAATCACTCCTGGGAGCTCTCTTGCAGCCCTGCAGGCCACAGTGCTCTGGCTCCTACAGCAATCTGGTTGGAGCCTTCAGACCCTGCGACCAGCCTGCGTGACCCTCTGGAGCTGAGGAGTGCGGGGCAGGCACCCACTCTCCCCCAGCAACCCGGGCCCACTGCAGCCCTTAGCATTCTGCCCACAGCAGTCAGCCTACAAAGTCCTTCCCCAGCCTGTCCTCTCCGACCTTCCTGCCACCCAGGCACAGTGCCAGCTCTATCACATACCTCACTTAATCCTTATAACAACCCAGTGATATAGGGACTATTACTGTCTCCCACAGATAAAGAAAGTGGGGCCCAGAAAAGCAACTTTCTCGAAGTTACACATCTAATAAGGGGTGGAACCAGCATTTGAGCCCCACAGGATCTGGCTCCAGACCCAAGACCCGCAGGCCTGCACCTTGGGGCCCTCTGCATCGTCACACCCATGGCTGCAGCCAAGAGGAGCCCCCATAGCACCGCCGTGAGAGACCACAGTGGGCAAACATTTTCCATATACTCTTTCTAATTCTCACAGTGAGCCTGCAAGGTGAGTATCATTTTTCCCATTTTGCAGATGAGAAACACTGAGGTTTAGAGACATCAAGTCAAGCTGTTAAGTCACAGAGTTTAGAAGAGGCCAAGTCAGATTCACTTGGTCCCACAGCCTGTTTTTCCACTGCAGCGGATCAGACTGTGTACCCCCAGAGGTCGGCGTCAGACACACAGAGGACGCTGAACTGCCACCTCCTCGCCGGTTGATTTGAGAGGTTATGAGACCCCATCTGTCTGAGTGCTGCTCCGTGACCCTCGGGTACAAACTAAATTCCAGCCCCAGGCTTGCTGCTCCACAGCCTTCCTGAAAGCCCTGCCAAGTGTCTGCAGTAATGAGTTCTGTTATCTGGGACGGGAACACTCGTGGTAACCGACAGATTAGTGGGGCTGCCGTTATCTGGGCTTAACTGTTGTTGGTAGAGAACAGACCCCAAAAGGATTAAGACAGGATGGGGACACTTTAATTTGGGGAGAGGGACATTGGGTGTTCAATGTCAGGGTGAGCAGGGCGAGGGAAGCCTGACAGATGGAGCGGGGAGAGTCAGAGAGAGGTGCCAAATATAAATTCTGCATTTTCTTGGCCCAAGGCAGGCGTGCAAACACCCAGCTTCGAAGTGCTGCGTTCCCTCACTTCCACTCACAGAGCTTGTCGTGCCCTGATCCCAGCTGTGGCTACTATTATCATGGTATTACTACAGTCATTATCAATATCATTTATTTACTTATCAGCATCACTTATTCATCCTCTTTGCCTTCTTTGAGGAACCAAGCACATATCCTACCCCTAAAATTTTCCCTTCACTGATGCAGGGACCACTGAGTCACAGAGCACTCCAGGAGCAGGCTCCAGCCTGACCGTCTGGGACTGTCCCCTCAATGTAACAAAGCACAGACTCCTCAGCTGGACACTCATGCCCTGGAAACTGAGACCCTGCCTCGCCTAGTAGGGACTCTTAAATGGGCAAGCAGAGGTATTGTCCCCTGGGGGCCTGCAGCAGGATAACCACCTCTGGCCCTTTAAAGACACAGGATCCTCCTGGGTGGGGGTGGCTGTGGCGCTCTGAACTGGCCAGAATGGACTCAAGTCTGCAAAGCTGCCTGGTTGAAGCAACAGGTCTCCTGTGCCCTGTGAGGGAGCCTCGGTAGGTGTCCCCCTCAAATGCTCACTTCGGCCTCTGGTGTATCCACTCCCATCAGACCTTGGAATCTGGTGGTAACTACTTACACCTTGCAGTCTTGTCCTATCTCTGACTGGGAATCCAATCAATATTTATTGTTGATTTCATGCCCAGAGGTTGTAAGAGAGCAAGTGGCTTTCAGGAAAGTGTGAACGTGATTTTAAAAAATCTATAGCAGAATTATTTGGGGCTGTAGATATGGGCATGTCATAAATTTTTGGATGGAAAGATATGGAATCCTCCATTATCACAGCCCCTTCAAGGACAATCAGAAGGAGTGTTGTATCAGGTAGTTACTACCCCAAAACAAACAACTCCAAAACATAATGGGGTCACTCACATGTCTGGTCATTAGCAGGCTGTTGGCCATGATGACAGGGGCAACTGGGCCATGTGTCTCTCATCACCAGAAGCTAGCCCAGGCTTCTTCAAATGCTGGCAGTCACAGGGTTCCAAAAATAGCAAGAGAGGACAAATCCCACTGCAGGAGTGCTGGTCAGCCTCTGCTCATTTCACAGCAGCCAAAGCAAGTCATGTGACAAAGCCCAGTCTCTGAGTGGCAGGGCAGTCAGAATTAGAGCATAAGAGGGTGTGAATCCAAGAAGGAGATGAGAGTATGACCGTTTTTGCAATCTACCACAAGGGTTAAATAAACCACCAGGCAGGCTGTCTCTTACTAACATTTCTCTTACAAAATCATCTAAAATATCTCTTTTTTTGCCTCATTATAATAGACTAGAGGCCTAGTGCAAAAAAATTCATGCACTGGGTGGGGAGTGGCAGCCTCTCAGCCCAGCCTGTGCCCTCTTGCAGTCCGGGAGCCCTTGAGGGATGTCCGACTGACAGCTTAGGCCTCCCTCTGCGGGAGGCGACTGGCAGGCTGACCCCGCCCCCCTCAATCGCCCCTCTACTGCCACCAGTCACCGCTGCCCCCCCCAATTGCTGTCTCCTCCCTCTGCCACTGGGACCCACCTTGGCTGGCCTGGCGCTGCCTACCCACTACCTGGCCCTACCCCCACTCACTGGTCGTTCCACCGTTTGGTCAATTTGCATATTAGGCTTTTATTATATAGGATGGTCAATAAATATTTTAACAGATGTGTAAGCAAATAAATACACAATGAAATAAAGAAAATGAGGGGTGAGTGAATACGGAGTGAGTTTAGAGAGTGAGTGAATATAGGTCTAAAACTCAAAGTGCCTAAAGAATACTGAGATCCTCAGGTCTGGGGGAAGATTATGGGATTTTGAGAAGTGTAAGAAAGACGCAACTCCTTACGGTACAAAATCCCTAAAGAACATGATGTTTGGAGAGAAAAGTCTTATGGGTGCAAGACAGGAAACTGAACTATAATCCTAATGTAATTAATTAGTTTATTCACTTTTTTATTTCAACATATATTTATTAAGCTGCTACTCTATGCCAGGACTAGGCCCTATACCAGCCGTGGGCAAAGTACGGCCTGCGGGCCGGATCTGGCCTGTTTGAAATGAATAAAACTATTGAAATAAAAGACTGTACCCTTTTATGTAATGATGTTTACTTTGAATTTATATTAGTTCACACAAACACTCCATCCATGCTTTTGTTCCGGCCCTCCGGTCCAGTTTAAGAACCCATTGTGGCCCTCGAGTCAAAAAGTTTGCCCACCCCTGCCCTATACTCATTATGTTGCCAGTTGGGGGTTGTTCTAAATTCGTGGTTCCCAGACCTCCTTTGAGGCACATTCCCTGCTCCTTCTCCATCACAGCATCACCATCTGCACCGGAGTCCACCAGCTCCCTCCCTAAACCTGGAGGGCTTCTCAGACTGGAAGCTGCTGGGAGACTAGGCCCAAATCTGGGTTTCTGGATTGACAGGTGGGGAGCTCCTGGCCATACGACCTCCAAGTGATTTTGCACCTGGAATGCTCTAAGATAAGAATGGAAACCATGACAAGCACCTGAGCCATATCATCTATCACCACCAAATGATCCTATGCCGTGCAGAAAGCAGATGTCCACTGCCAGTCAGCACAGGAAAGCTACTAAGAAAAACAGAAAAGCAAGACAGGATCTTCAGAGCATCCCCAAGAGAGAGCTCCTTGGCCAATCTATTCAACCATCATCCTATCCCAACGCCCAGCTTCCTCAGTAAAGACAAACAACTCAACCACAACTCAACGGAGCAGAGCTCCATACTCCAAGGAACAAATGGCAGAGGTACAAGCCCCCGTTGGAGCCTTTTGGCCTCAGATACAGAATGAAAACAGAGACAAACATGCAGAAAGTTTGACTCCACTCCCTGCCAAGCTGTGTCTTGTACCTGTCACCTCCCAAGATCTCACAGGAGCCCTTTCTGCCTACTGACTTGATCAGGATGAGAACAGGAATTCTCTCAACTCCCCTGTCCCCTCTAAATCTTTCTGGATACCCACTCATCATTTCTCATCTCTTCTTCCCGCAGGCTTTCATATCCCTTCTTTTCTTACACCCTAACTCTGTGTGTCAACCCCATTCTTTCTCTTCAGCCTTTCTCCCCACTAGCTCCTTCCCTTCACCTGCAAACATTCCAACACCTTTCCTGGTCCCCATTTGTCAGCATCATAAGATACTATTGATGATCCTTAGTGATACTCTCTCCCAAGCAGACTATCTTCCCAACCTTCCTACTCCTCCCCAATTCCCAGCTTGCAGGCTCAAGCAGTGAGGTTTGTCTTTAATAGCTCAAAATAGGAAATAACCTAAACATTATTGCTTGTGGATTCCTCCATCTTCCTTCTAATTCCCAATACACACACAATTAGTTGCGAACTTCTATTTGTTGCCCTTTCTAATAGTTGAAGATCATACCTTTCTCTTCATTCCTATGAACATCATCTTCCTTAGCTCTTACAAGGACTATCTTCTGGCCCTAGTTTCTCCACCTCCCCCTATCACCACCTTTTTTAATTTATAGCCTATTTGGGACCACCCTTGTACATGTCTATATTTGATCTTCTCACACTCCTTTAAGCCTGGAAGGATTCACCTCTATCCTGCCAAATTCTACCCAGCCTTCAAGAGTCAGCTCAGTGGGACCTACTCTAGAAATCCTTTCATCTACTATCCTGCCCCCTCTTACCCTCCCACCCTCCATGAGTTGGAAGTCATCTCAATATCCTCTCAATTCCTATAGCTCTGTCTCTGTGCCTGTCCTAACATACTATCACTTTCTACATTGTGTCCCAGGTGTTCATAGATTTTCCTGTCTCCCTTCACACAAAGATTCCTTGAAAGATGTAACTAAGTCATTTCTATCTTTATATCTCCTACAGAACTAGGATGATGCCTTTGAATAGATTTTTCCAGTGAATAAACAAATGAGTGAATGAATGAATGAACCCCTCAGCTTTCACAGAAGACAGTCACAGAGCATCTATAGCTTCTTGGGCAGGGTCTTTGGGATTCTTGCCCCAAAACAATTTGGTGATTGTAAAAAGTTATCAGTTCCATTATTTACCAGAGCTATGTCTCTTTTTTTATTATTATTGATTTTTTACAGAGAGGAAGGGAGAGGGATAGAGAGTTAGAAACATCGATCAGCTGCCTCTTGCACACTTCCTGCTGGGGATGTACCTGCAACCAAGGGACATGCCCTTGGCCGGAATCAAACCTGGGACCTTTCAGTCCACAGGTTGATGCTCTATCCACTGAGCCAAACCAGTTAGGGCCAGAGCTATGTCTCTTGACAGCCATCTACAACCACCTGTGTAGAAGCAATGAAATTAAAATCTACTGTATTGAATCAAATTCCTTGAGCAGCCCTATCTTTACCCTACTCCCCAGCCCTCCACCCCACCCCCACTTATGGAAGATGGAAAGCTGCAGCTTCTCTGTTGTTCCTACTGGAATTGTTAACAGCCACCCCACCACCCTGGCCACCCCACCCCCAAGGCCAGCTCAGCCACTGAGCTCATGTCTTCCAGCCTAATTCATTTTCTAGATAGATGGAGCAAATATCTAGCAAATATTATTTATGACTTTGTGATAAATAAGCCTTTTACAGAAGTTATTCAAGGAGTTCTGGGGAATTTCAAGGATAACTTTCAGCAAGTTTCAAAGGTCGGGTCAGCCTGGGATATTGAGCCCATAGTACTTGCCGTACCGTTCATCTGTTTTGAATTATTGGTCTTACCCAGCTTCAGTCGCCTCTCAATGGACTGGCTGTGCTTTAGCTCTCTGGCTGTATTTTATTTCAATAGTGGGCAGGGGACTTTAATAATTATTATTTGTGCTACTCTGACAGTAGGAAGAGAAAAAAGTGGCGGGGTGGGGGTGGGGGGGATCTTAATGAAATTCAAGTTCTAACAGATGTGCTGGGAAAGATGGGTTATACCTGACCAGCCACCACTGCTCATGTACCCCCACAACCGTGCACACAGATCAGTGGCATCTACTCCTTGCAGAGAGAAGGCATCATGCTGAACCTGGCAGCACAGAGGTGGGGTCATAAGGGCAAGGACTTTCCCAGACAGCCAGGAAGCAATGGGCTAGCCAGGGCCCTTTGCTAACATTTGAATGTACATCTGATCCTCATGTAGAAGCTGCACATATAGCTTCTTGGAAGCAGAGACTGTGTCTCACTCAACTGAGTCCACAGAATCTAACACTCTACCAGGCACATAGTAGGCACTCAGTATTTATTGAATTGGGTTAGATTGGAATAGATTGGATTGGACTGGATTGGGTTGTGTTGATGGAATTGACTCAAATCAAATTGGGTTCCCATTTCCCCTCCACTCTAACTGTAGCTTCCTTCCACAAAGCCTTTTATGTTTTCAGTTTTCTTTTAGTGTTGTTGGATTTTTGTGTGGTTTTTTGGGGGGGGAGGATAAGAGCAAGATTTTTTTCTGGTTAGTTTATTTATCTAGTTGTTTGAGTTTGATTTCGATTTACCCTGAGAATGAATTTGCCTGAGGCAGAAGTTTAAAGTATAATATAAAGGTTTTTCCAGATCTATACATTTCTCTCTAGGTTATTTGGCAAAATTCATTTTCCATTCCTGAGACCTAAGACTATCAGCCTACTATTCTATAAATGGTGTAGAATAAAGAATTAAAGGGTACTGCCTTATCTTACACCTTTTAGAATAGTAAAATTTGTATTGCCTTATTATAGTTTGAAGATGGCTTTTTTCGGAGCCTGCTCTACTAATTTGAAATTCTTTATTTGGCGTATTTCACTGAGCACACATAGGTTCTTGAAAAAGTAATTGGTGAAGTGAATTGACTGCAGAAAGCCGGACTTGTTCAACTCTTTGGCTGTTTGTTTTTAACTTCAGAAGGTAGAAAAATACCCACCCCCCCACCCCCCTGTGAGAAATCAATCAAGGGCTGCCTTTGTTTAAGTCTGAGGCACATTCTGCTAGATCCCCTTCCTATAAACATCTGTCCCTCTCACTTACATACTAAATATGGCCTGAAGAAATGCTAATGCTATCTTGCTTATTTTTTTAAATCAAATTATATTTAAATGCACTAGTGGACATTTGAAAACACACCCCCTGCAATATGAACAACTCTCCAATTTACCTAATAGCAAATATAAATTTTGTCATATTGAGCTTTCTAAAGGAATATTCATCTCTTCTTTGTCCTTTCAGAAAAGACAATTCTCTGCAGGTAGGTTGTAAGCAGTCTCCTTCCTAAGACATACAGACCAGTGCTGAGGCCCCATGAAGGCACATATCTATTAGCCCAGTGGTCGGCAAACTGCGGCCCCTTGAGTGTGGCTCTTCCACAAAATACCACGTGCGGGCGCGCACGTACAGTGCGATTGAAACTTCGTGGCCACACTGAAGGGGCCAAAGAGCCGCATGTGGCTTGCGAGCTGCGCTTTGCCAACCACAGTATTAGCCAGATTTGCATGTGGGTACAAATGGGATCCCAGCTCCAAAAGCGAGGTTTAGTAAGAGAGAAAGAGCTGAGATCATCAGTCCCCAAAGAGGTCATTAAATTATGAGGAAGTGTCAATTTTAGAAGATGCAAAAGGATGGAGTAACAGAGAAAAGAGAACAGGAAATAATAAATCCATTGGGAAGAGAGATTGAAAAGCCCTAATGAGAGCCTTTGATGTCACTAGCTTATACTCGCTCCTGCATCCAGTTCTGTGTTGGGCCAGGTACACTGAAAAGCCCAGGGACAGAGCTGACAGGGTTCCCAGCTTGTTTATCTGATGACCTTGGATTTTTGCAAGCCTCCCCAGCTTCTGGATGCAAGCCTTCACTTACAAGTCTCTGGCCATTAATTATCCTCCCTTCCCTTCAAGTCTGTTAATACGCATTTCCATAGGTAATGTGTGTGTGCTGGGAGGGGTGGGTTAGGGCTTCCTACCAGGGTGAATCCTTCAGATCTATTTCATGAGGAGAGAGAAATGTAGGCTTTCCCCTTGGACTTCCAAGCATTTGGGGCCAGCTGCATGTCCTACATCACTCGACCTTTTTCTCTCTTTAGCACCTTTTTAGACACAGGGATTTAGGGGCAAATGCCTCATTGTTTATTCTGGTTAACTTGTTACTTAACAAACCACTCTAAAACTTAGTGGTTTAAAACAACAATGTATTTTATCTCCCATGCATCTGTTGCCTGGGTCAGCTGGGCAGTTCTCATTAGGATCCTTCATGGGATTGTAATCTGATAGAAGGGGACCAGGGCTGAAATCATCTAAAGGCTTGGCTAGACTGGACATCTCATATGGTTTACTCACATGGCTGAGAACTGATAGTCAGCTGGAGGTCAGCTGTGGTTGTTGACCAGCGCACCTCATGTGGCTTCTCCATATGGCTTCACACAGTATGATGGCTGGGTCCGGGAAGAAGTGTCCCAAGAAGCTACCATTCCAAGAGATGCAGATTGAAGCTGTAAAGGTGCTTATGACGTAGCCTAAGCCCCTGAAAGCCACTTCCACCACATCCTATATTGATCAGGCAAGGAATGAAGGTAAGCCTAGAATCAGGAGGAGGGGAATTCTATTCCACCTCTGGATGGGAGGAGAAGTATGCAAGCACAGAGAGGGAGGAGCTTGATGGCAGCCATGCTTGCAAACTCTACCACAGAGCTGTGCCATAGTCTTCTCTTACTCTGAGAGTCTAAAACCACTTTATTCACTTCTGACACTAGGCTGCCTCTATCCCTTTCCCCTTAAACTCACGATCCCCCAATTAATGCTTTCTGTTGGGAACCTATCTCCTATAAGTCACTGAAAAGGGTTTGACAGCTTTCTTTGTAAAGCCACTCCTAAATTCAGCACAGTGGCTTTTGATTCAGAGAATGGCTTCCTTAAAACCACTAGGAAGCTATTAGGTTATTGGGTTTTTAAAAAAAATAATCAGAAAAAGTCCATGGGTCTCTACAGAAATTTTCAGGTGTTCCCACCATACTTTACTTGGTTTGTTTGTTTGTTTAGAAACCAAACAACAAACCACCTTCTGCGTTTCTTTGGACTTATATTTAAGAGTGAAAAATCAAAAGAAAGGGGAAAAAGACTCTGTGGAAAAGTTAAAGTTCAACTGAAAATAATGATTCTTGAGAGTTTGTGTAATTCTAAAACCTTTCCCTTTGAAAGGAAAGGGAATCTTCCTAGGCATGAAAACTCTGTAGAGAACCAGTGACTGAAAATCTTCACACCCCAATCTCACTAATGTCCCCTATCCTTCCACAAGCAGGCTGCAGGTGGAAGGAAGCCTGCCAGAAGTAGAGATACTAACCTGTTCGCTTTCCCCTATGAGAATAGGAGGCTCACCTTGACTGGTGTGGCTCAGTTGGTTGAAGCATCATCCTGGACACGGAAAAGTTCCCAGGTTGCAGGTTTAATCCCCAGTTAGTTGGGATGAAGTCACTGATTATTGATGTTTTTCTCCCTCTCCCTTTCTTTCTAGTTAAAAAAAATCAATGAAAACATATTCTTGAGTGAGGATTAAAAAAAACAAAGTAAGTGCGATCTGCTCTGGGCTCCCAGCTGAACCTTCTAAGGACATCTCTATTCTGAGGGTTAGCTCTATTCTGAGGGTGTCCCCCACCCCCAAGAATGACTCCCTGGGTCCCCATCCATACATGAGACTAAATATTGTGTGAAGCCACTTCCAGTTTCTTGTAGGCTTATGTGGCAGTAAGGGGGCTAGAAAACAGAGGCAGACATGGTTATTTGTATTTTACCCTCATATATATGTTTTCCATTCTCTCCCAGAAGGCATCATGGTTTGGGGGGAAATGCACTGGATTGGGGGTGGGGGACACAACCTAAGATCTACTTTATGCTATTTCTCTACCAACAAACTGTGTGGTCTACTCTCCAGGCTCCGCTGGAAAATGAGATGGTTCTACTACCAAACAATTTTTAGGGCTCTTCTGTCCCCAGATTTTCCCTCAGGAAAACTAAGGTCAGAAAGAATTGATGACACAGAAAAGTCACGTCACTAGGTTGCACAGAGAAGCAGGATGCACCCCAAGCCAGCAACCACCATTTGAATTGGCTTACTTGTCCCAGCCCCATTTCAGGCCATGGTGGGCAGCTGGTAAGAAGAATTTGCAAACTTGCTACCGGAGATAAAATCCACATGCTCTTTTTCTAAAAGACACGCAATGGGGGTTGGGGTTGGGGTGAGAGTAAGGCCTGTATTCTCAGATCTGGGGATCTCTGCATTCTTTAGCTCTTAATCATTAGATCAGAAAAGGGAGCGGGGAGGGGAATGAAGGCAGAGGGGGAGGTAAAGGGGAAGAAAAAAAAATCAACACCAACAACAACAAAAAAGAGACAGCCTCACACTCAGGTCCTCTGGGACCAAGAACTCCATTCAGAGTTTTCAGAAAATAGGGTCAGGCATGTCTTGTGACCTGAGACCCCAGAGCTCCTCTGTTCCCCATAATTATCTAATACAGCACTCTCCCTGCCAAATACAATGAAACAATTTGTCACTTCAATTATCTGTCAGTCAACACGGAGGCCTTTTCAACAGGCCAGCACATGTGTTTGGAGAGCTTGTCAGTAAGGGCTGTCTAGCCAGACCCATAACCATGGAAAATGGAACCTTTGTTAATTCTGGTTCTTAGAAAAGTAAATCCATTCAATTTCTCTTCTCTCGCTCTCTCTTCTTTTCTAAATGCCTTCAGTTTGGAATTTGCACAAGGAGCTGAATTGGTCCTGCTCTGAACCTTAAATGACTGGCCAAAGGATTTGCATGAGGAAGCAGAAATTAATTATTCCTCTCGGGGCTTTTTCCCCCTGGTTTTCTGTAATTCTGTGTTTAGAAGTGAGATTACACCCTGCATTAGCCTCAGGATGGGGGTAGCTCAAGGGGATGGGGTGGTGGGTGGTGGGTAGGAAGGGGGTGGGGCAGGAAGGTGCTTGCATTTTGTTAGGGCTTCCCAGCCAGTGGGCTTCCCTCCCCCTTCCCCTTTCCCTTCCTTGGCTCTTGTGCAGAGGAAACCCCTTGGGGGAAGAGCCCTTGGGGTTCTTCAGACTCTCGCTTGAAGAAGGAAATCCCTAGACCTGAGATCAGTAGCTCCTTCTCTCTTTCTCCTCTCTGTTCCCTTCTCTCTTTTTCCTTCACTTTAAGGGGACCTGGAGGGAGCACTTGGTCTGTGGCTGAATCACTGCGGCCTACGTGATTCCATGGTTTCCCAGAATAGTCTAATTTGAAATAATCCATCCCAGGGTTAGACTGTGTATGAAGCTCTATTTTGGGCAGGAATATAACATTATTATAACACAGTGTGCCAGTAACAAAGCCCAAGGACCGTTCAGGGTTCTTGAAGGTGCACACACACACACACACACACACAGGAGTGGCTAACAAGTTTTGAAGGTGGGAGCTGGGAGTGGTCACACATGAGTGCATTCATGGTAGTGTTAGGTCGACACTTCTATCTGCATTGTTTTTACAGTGATTTTTTACATACATTGTCCGATAGCAAATCTCTATATAAAAGGCCGGTGGCTGTCATGCCAAAACGCCATCACAACCGAACAAGCAGAGGCTCTCAAGGTGGGCGGTGCTGGGCAGCAAGCTACTAGTGGCAGAGAGCTATGAGCAGTGGGGGGCAGGGCCAAAGCCA
>NW_006292095.1:2491793-2494790 GCF_000327345.1 Myotis davidii | reverse complement strand
ATCCCTCCTTATCCCTTTCCTCCTGTCTTTCATTCTCTCTTTGCCCAAGAATTTCCTATCCTACTTTTTCCCTGCCAGTCCTTTCTCTGCATTGCTTTCTCCTCTTATCCTTAGGATGTGCTGTTTCCTTCTCTCTTTTTCCTCTCTGAACCCTAAGAATTTCATAGCCATCCCCATAGCTCTGGGTAGTACACAGAGATAAATCACCCTTTTTTCTTCTTCTTCTTTTTTTTCTATATCGAAGGTAAGAAAATATAAGCCCAAGTAGAAAGGTCTTAAATTCAGTCAGGAACTCAGAGGTAAAGCTGCCAAATAAATAAATCAATATCACCTCCAGGTAGACCCAATCCCAGCCAGGTACCCTAATGGGGATCCCTCCTCCATCCCTCCACCAGAACACACACACAGTGTACTTTTCTCCGCTTGACGGAGGTGGCAGATTCCTCTAAGAAGGATCCTGGCAACAAACCTGAAGGCGATTCAAGAGGTAACTGAGTCCTTTTTCTCCTACGCCTTGAGTGGAGCCTCTTTTCAGCTCCAGAGGAGGGTCCATCAAGGCTGACATGAGGACAGGGAAGAAAACAGCCTTTCTTTCTAAACAGATTCTCTTGTAAGTAAACTGGGTCCTACAAAATGACTTTGAAAAGCCACTCACCCCAAATGTAGCAAGTATATATATATATACACACACACATATGCATTATTTTCTAGAAACCCCATGTTTTCAAGAAAGTTCATTTTTCAATAAGCCCTAACTTCATTCTTTACTTTTCTCAGATTATTCTGATTGATTTAGAGATTCTTCCAAATATCAGTCCTACATTTAGTATAGAAAAATTAGCAACCATTGGGGCAATTAAAAAAAAAAAACTATGTCCCAATACTAACAGCAGAGAATTTCCAGAAGAGCCGAAGTCTCGGCAGGATCGGGACAATTTAACAAGCATCTCCTGTGAACATCCTGTGTATAACGGTATATAGCGCTGAGCAAATGCCAAACCACAGGCTGAAGGAAGTGAGGGAGGGGAAAGATCAGATCACAACCACCAAGGCACAAATGCAGGGTCGAAGTGAGGGGGGAGGGAGGACTGGCCAGTCTGTTTTCTCTCAACTCAGGGACAGGCAGGGCTCTCACCTCCCCCACCTTTTCCCCAACCTCCCTACTGACCTACTCCTCCTCCCCCCCAAAATCCCCTTCACTTTACTGACACCAGTGTTTAACCTTTGACCCCTGGCAACCTCCACTGTTTGCTCCTTGGGAAACACCGTGACACGGCTGCCCTCTCTCCTGGTCACTCCCCAGAGGAAAGGGGGCAGAAAGAGCCTGGAGCTGAATGAGCATTCTGTGCGGCCACGGGCGGGGCTGTGTCTAATCCCATCTCCGGCCCTGCACAGTTGAGAAGCGTTTCCCAAGGAGCGAAGCCATTGGCAGTGTGGCCGATTCTCTGACTCTTAGGAATATCATTTTTCCAGCAGACTTTTTGATCCTCTCGTCCTGCCTTTAGATAGTCCCAACTTTTCTTTCCCACAGCCAACCTCCCTCTAAACCTAGGAAAGAAAAATATATATTTGGAGGAATGAGAACTGCCTACTGCGGTGAATTCAGGGACTAGAGCCCATCGTGGAGAAAATCTTTCCATCCAGAAGGAAAAGGAAAGGGGCACCCAGAGGAAATCAGGCCAAGCTTTGAATATGTGCACTGCTGTCCCTCTGGTCATCCGAGTGTCTCAGAGATGCCGGGGGACTTGGGGATCTCGGCCTGAATACCTAAATACCAGGGGCATTCATTTGGATAGTTAAGGCTTTTACATGCTTCCTTAGACTCTACTCCTTTAGCTTTTTCTGGTTATGATCACAAAATGTCAAAAAATGGCATTTCTCTTGGGTGACTTCACAGTATACATATTTTATATACAATTTAATCAGAAGCCCAAAGATGATTTACTGAAGGCAGCCTAAACACCAACTTGCACCCTTCTGAGAAACAGTGAGTAAAGCTTTCTGGGTTGTGAAGCAAAATTGCTGAAAAAGCAGCAATGCAAAATTTTAAAACACATAATACTTCACTGAACGCAATGAGTATAAACCACTTAAAACTATTTACACATAAGATAGTAAGCACTGCCTGCAGTAACTTCATTTAGTAACTTGCTTCTTATATTAAAATTCTAATTCAATGAAAGTGATTGATGATCACATAATTGCAGTTTGGGGGGAGGTAGTCACCAACCTGGGAACAAGGAGGAAAGGGCCATGAAGGCCAGAAATCACAAAGCCTGGGTCTGCTTCCAAGTATTTGAATGGTAACGTAGTTATTAATGATAAAGATAATAATTAATTCAGAGCGTGAAAATAAAAATAGTGGGCTGTCTTACTCTCAGGTCTGATGTAACAGATTAATGTATGCAAAAGCATTTCATAGATTTACAGATGAGCTGACCACGTGTGCAGACTTTAAGTATAGATGTATAGATTTTAAGCCCTAACCGGTTTGGCTCAGTGGATAGAGCGTCGGCCTGTGGACTGAAAGGTCCCAGGTTCGATTCCGGTCAAGGGCATGTACCTGGGTTGTGGGCACATCCCCAGTAGGAGGTGTGCAGGAGGCGGCTGATCGATGTTTCTCTCTCATTGATGTTTCTAAGTCTGTATCCCTCTCCCTTCCTCTCTTTAAAAAAACAATAAAATCATCTTCTAAAAAAAATGGTCAGAGGACCTGCATCGACATTTCTCCAAAGAGGACCTACAACTGGCCAATAGACATGAAAAGACACTGAACGTCACTAATCATTAGGGAAAGGCAACTCAAAATTACAATGAGAGCCCTAGCCTGTGTAGTTCAGTTGGTTGAGCATCATCCCAAGCACCAAGTGGTCACAGGTTCGATTCCCAATCAGGGTACTTGCCTGGGTTGTGGGCTCAATCCCCAGTAGGTGGTGTGCAGGAGGCAGCTGATAGATGTTTCTCTCTCATCAATGTTTCTCTCTCTCTCTCCTTTCT
>NW_006292095.1:2491403-2491608 GCF_000327345.1 Myotis davidii | reverse complement strand
TATAAGTAGGGAGCAAAGGACTCCAAGAAAACTAACAGGTGTTTCAACCACATTTGAAACAGCAACAGAGAAGGAAGCTGAAGTTCTGATCTGAGGAGGTTCTGAAGAACAATGCGGCCATTGGAAAGTACTTGTTGGGGCCACTGGGCTGTGAAAGCCCACTGATAGACATGCAAATGTGAAGGGGCCTGAATAGACTCAGCAA
>NW_006292095.1:2488232-2491143 GCF_000327345.1 Myotis davidii | reverse complement strand
TTCCGGTCAAGGGCATGTACCTGGGTTGTGGGCACATCCCCAGTAGGAGGTGTGCAGGAGGCGGCTGATCGATGTTTCTCTCTCATTGATGTTTCTAAGTCTGTATCCCTCTCCCTTCCTCTCTTTAAAAAAACAATAAAATATATATATTTTTTAAAGTATAGATTTTAAGAACAAAACACATGAAAGATTTTATTTTTGTCTTCAATGCATAAGTATTCATGAATTTGTATATGCTTAAATACATACACATACTTATAATAAACACATATGTGTAATGTATGCATATATGGGCATATTTATACACACACATAGACACATATATCACCCATTCATAACCACACAAGTCAGAACAAACATCTACTCAGACAGCATCTTGCCCAACTCTGTTGTAAGGCTCATTGGGCTGACCTGTCAAAATGTAGAATTTGTGGTAGACTTTACTTCATCTCCCTGAACATGGTGATAGTCTAATATGAAATGCTGCTTCACAGTATTAATGATATAATCACTTTACATTCATGTAGACTCTAACTCTGGAGAAATTTTAAGTTTATAGAGAGAGGGAAGCAAACAAGTATTTTTCATTCTCCCATCCATGTGGCAGTCCAGCCTTTTATTAATGAAATGGAAAGAAGCAATAAGGAGGATCAAAGAGTGTCATATAAAACTGTAGGGAGCTTCTAAGGACTTTGCCAAGTAGCAAATTCAAGCATTTCCTCGAAAACAGACATCTCAGTAAGTGTGGAAGGTCTCATCTCTCCATATCCTATTTATTCTGCTTCTCTGGAGAACTGAACGCTGTCTCCATGTCATTCTTTTATCGCCGACTCCGTCCACACCTTTGGGGACCCCTGTACCTGCTGGGGTTGGACCCTGGCACTCTCTTCCCCTGGTTGTTGTCTCTCCTTCCACCTTTCACATTATTTCTCATCCCTCTCATCTTTTCTCTGCTTCCTCTCACAGCCTCCTCTTTTATCTCCCACCCTTCGGCCAAAGTTCTGGCTCTCCTCACCCACTAATCACTGCTCACTTCTGACATGTGTTCTGACACCTGACCAGTCAGGATGCAGCTTCTGAGTCCTAGGGTTGTCAGCTTCCTTGTGGTCCCTTCCAAGGAGGCCCCAGGCATACACAAGACATTTCCTGGGTATTCTTTAATCCCTTGAAAGTTATGTTAACAAGTTCTGGGCAACTGGAGGGTTTCATTCTTTACAGAGGGAAATGTTTCCCATGGCTGGAGGGGGGAGGAGTGGGGAGCTTTGGGGACATAGACGAAAGCATATGCCCTCAGCCAAAAATAACATTTGCACTGTAAGGACTTTTAGGTAGAGCTGAAATGAGCCATTGAGCGCTTTTTTAAAAGTGCCATTGGATTCTAAAAGGGCAGTAATAATGCAAATTTGAAGTTTGCCTTAGTTAATTGGGTCGAGGATTCATCAATTAATCATAGAGGCAGAAAACTATTGTTTGGTCTCACTGATGAAATGCTTTTAAAAAAATACTATATTCAAACAACTGAATCTGACAACCTGAAAAAAGTAGGAAGGCCTTTTAACCTCTAAAATTCACCTGAGCTGAATAAATAGCTGCAAGCTATAGTTTAAGGTTGCATTGACACTCAGCCACAGGTTAGAGTCCCTAATTCCTGAACCTATTCTTAGCCTGGTCTCTGAGGGGACAGCAAAGAGCTGGGCTAATGCCCCAGTCCCTTCCCAGGCTCAGCCCTGAGAAACATCACTAAAGGAGTGCAAGGAAGGCCCCCATCACGATCTGAAGGAATAGCCACTAACCTTAAGTTCAAGGACAAAGAATGAAGAAAACCTTCCTTCTCAACTCAGATTCTGAGTGTCTGATATTAAACTGATTATCCAGAATGTTGGCTTCCTGCCCAGCAAAATGAAAATTTAAAAACGGCAAATGTCTTTTTTATTATTAATAACATTTTTATTGATTCAGAAAATACACCTGGTGTATTTCTTCTTGACTTTTGTGTTGACATTTGTTGAAATTGTTTTAGTGTTGTGTATAGGTTCCTGTCTCAAATGAAGGTGTAAAAAGAATTTTCAATAAAAATAATAATGTGTGGATGAGAAAAGCAGAATGTGAATTGGATCTGTGTAAAATGAACTAAATAATTTTTCAACTTTTTTTCTATAAGGTTCACATGCAGTGACATAATTCTTTCTAAAAGTAAGAAATCATTTGAAACGTTTCAATAAATATTTTGACTGAAAATGTATTTCACACAGAGAGATAAGGTCTGTATTTTTTGCAAAGACCTCCGACAACCCTACCCTAGACTTGCTTTATAAAATAAGGGCCTCCTGAAGAAGAGGTTGGAAAACCTCATCTCGACCTTCTTTGTCTTCCTCCTACTCACTACCATCCAGAAATAAAACAGTTAATCTTCCAGCTTCCAAGTGTGGTCTGTATTACTTGGTTGGATCTTGTTTCCCTCCACTCTCTCTGACCCTCCTTCCCAAACGTTCTATATCCATTCAGAGGGACATCAAGGCCTGGAATGCAAGAGTCTGAGAACCTAGGAAGTGCTCTACTGCATCTTAGGAGGTGTAGTCCTCATAAGTAACTTGAAGTCAATCTTTAAAATGCACAAGTTATAAATAGAGAAGAAAGAGCAACTTATTGAACCTCGCCTGACAAGGACCCCTGAAATTTCTCCTAAGGATGTATGTAGATTTCAGTTCTGCCTTTCCCATCAGTGGATCCAAACATCTGGAAGAAAGTGACTAATACTGTTTACATCTTTGTATGTATTTGTTACTTGATGTAATAAAGCTTATTTTCATTAACAAAACAAAAAAAGAAAGAAACTGAAAGATCATGCTGATGATTAAGTGCACACAGTTCCTCATAGAATGGCTACATACTGTCCATTTCTATGAAGAAA
>NW_006292095.1:2481072-2488047 GCF_000327345.1 Myotis davidii | reverse complement strand
ACTGAGCAGAGGTCCCCCTGTGGGAGCACACTGACCACCAGGGGGCAGCTCCTGCATTGAGCGTCTGCCCTCTGGTGGTCAGTGTGTGTCATAGTGACCAGTTGTTCCCAGTGGTTCTGCTTTAGGGTCAGTTTGCATATTACCCTTTTACTATATAGGATAGAGACCTGGTGCATGGGTGAGGGCCAGCTGGTTTGCCCTGAATGGTGTCCTGGATCAGGGTGGGGGTCCCGCTTGGGTGCCTGGCCACCCTGGGTGAGGGGCTGAGGGCTGTTTTCAGGCTGCCCACAACCCCTTCAGGGTGGGGGTCTCCACTGGGATGCCTGGCCAGCCTGAATCAAGGGCTGAAGGCTGTTTTCAGGCTGCCCGCACCTCTTTCAGGCTTGGAGCAACCAAGCCTCCTATTTGCTTCAGCTGCATGGTGCCGGCAGCCATCTTGGTTGACAATTTGCGTATCACCCTGATTAGCCAATGGGAAGCATAGCGGAGGTAGGGTTAATTACCATGTTTGTCTATTATTAGATAGGATTATGATCAATGGAAAAAAAACAAAAAACAAGTGTGGTGATGTCAGAATTACCCAAGCACGCCCTAAACCCCTTCACCTGCTTAGGCGCCTAGGATCCCTTTACAGCTGGGCTGAGCCGAGTGCCACCCAGTGGCCTAAACACCAGGTCTAACTACCTCTCTGGTTTGGCCCAAATATCTGAAGTTCGCATTAGTTGCCAACTTAAGAAATTAGAGCATTCACGTAAAATCAGGATTCCCCACTTCTCTTTCCAAGGTGGCCGATTGGGCTACCAACCAAGGATGGTCAGTGTCACTTCAACCCTAAGAGGAACCCCTAGCTTGGGAGTGTGGTGAGGAGGAAGATATCCGTGCAGACAGTTCAGTTGTGTAAACTCCTGCTGACTGTGGCACAGCCCAACAGTGTGGCCGCTCAACTGCAAGGCAGCACAGCCATGAAACAGTGCGGGTGTTAAATGAGGCCCCTCTCCAGCTTTCAGGGGGCTCCACCTGCTCCAACCCAGTGCACCCCACTCTGCCCCAGTGAGAGAGCCTCAACCCACTCTGCCCCAGTGAGACAGCCTCAATGTTTCAGCTCCAGCAGACAGAACATGTCCCAACAGAAAGGAAAAGTGTAGCCCTGGCTGATGTTGCTCAATGGATAGAGTCTCCACCTGAGGACTGAAGGGCCCAGAGTTCAATTCCCAGTCAGGGCACATGCCTGGGTTGTGGGCTTGATCCCCAGTGTGGGGCGTGCAGGTGGCAGCCAATCAGTGATTCTCTCTCATCATTGATGTTTCTATTTCCCTCTCTTTGAAATCAATCTATACTAATAAAAGGGTAATATGCTAATTAGATCGAACAACTTCCGGATGACTTTCTGGATGTCCTTTTGGACAAAGCCATGGTGGTGGGGCCGGGGCAGAGGCAGTTAAGGGCAATCAGGCCGGCAGGGGAGAGCAGTTAAGGAGATCAAGCTGGCAGGCAGCTGAGCGGTTAGGAGCCAGCGGTGCCAGATTGCAAGAGGGATGTCTAACTGCCAGTTTAGGCCCCCCCAGGGATCGGGCCTAAACCGGCAGTCAGACATCCCCCAAGGGGTCCCCGATTGGAGAGGGTGCAGGCTGGGCTGAGGGAATCCCTCCCCCTGTGCACGAATTTCATGCACTGGGCCACTAGTGTGTGTGTGTGTGTGTGTGTGTGTGTGTATTTGATTTCAGAGAGGAAGGAGAGAGAGAGAGATATAGAAACATCAGTGATGAGAGAGAATCATTGATCTGCTGCCTCCTGCACACCCCCTACTGGGGACTGAGCCCACAACCTGGGCATGTGCCACGATGGGAAATCCAACTGTGACCTCCTCGTTTATAGGTCAAACTGAACCACTGAGCCACACCAGCTGGGTGAGAATACAGATCTTAATGATGTCTGGTTAAAGATGGAGGACTGAACATATATATTATTCGCTTCTTCCTATATTCCATAAGACAAATATTCTGGAAAGGAATGACACAACAAAACATTGGAAGCTGGAGAGCAGGTGGATGAATGTGTAACTGACTAAGCAGTCTCCAGATAATGAATACTAAGAGAAAACTGGAGGAAAAAAGAGGAACAATCCAGTTTACATCATGAAACACCCAACAGTTAGCACCAGATACCTCTGGAAATGGGGCAGGGAGGGGAAGTAAAGGTGGAGCTAAAATCAGGAGAAAAGTCTAAGAGATTTCGAGATCTCTAGATGCCACTGGTGACTGCCCCTTCCTTTACCCTACCAGAACACTGGAGATTTGTTAACCAAAGAAGGTGAAAATTAGGCTCTTAGGACGATAGAACATCACTGCATATTGGGAGAAAGAGGAAGTACCATAATGAAAACGGGGAGTTACATGAAAATTTAGGTTCTCCGTGTTGAGGCCCTTACTCTTATTCTCCCTTTTGGCATTGAGATCACAGACAAGCAGACATATGACTCTTGAGGAAGGAAATTGGTAAAACCTTCTCTGGGAAATCCACTCAGAGCAGGAGATAAGACCTAAGCATACTGATTTGGGAAGCTCCCTAGTGAAGCAACACAGCCAAAACACCTTAGAGTAAAACCCACAGGAAATAAACTCTGCCCTCTCACCCAGGGCTTCCAGTAGCCTTTCGATGACCCATTGTCAGGTATGAAGCGACAGCCAAATATGAAGAGATCTCTGAGGAAGACCTATAATATAAAAGGCAGGTGCCAAAACAAACAGATGAAAGCAACTTGAACAAAAGAGTTGTAGGGCAAAAACTGAATAAGAAATAAAATATTTCATCCATGAAATAAGAACAGGTAATCTTTTTAAAAATATATTTTTATTTATTTTAGAGAGGAAGGGAGAGGGAGAGAGAGATAGAAACATCAATGATGAGAGAGAATCATTGGTTGGCTGCCTCCTGAATGCCCCCTACTAGGGAGCGAGTCCACAAACTGGGCATGTGCCCTGACTGGTAACCCAATCATGATCTCCTGTTCATAGGTTGATGCTCAAACACCGAGCCACACCAGCTCAGGGCAGAATAGGTAATCTTAAAAAGCAACATTGAAAGGACAAAAAGGAAGATATTGGAAATTTAAAATATGATACCAGAAATGAAAAACTCAATGTAAGAATTGAAATACAAACTTGGAGACTTTTCCTCCAAAATAGGCCAAAAAGACAAAGGGATCCATGTAGAGAATTCCCTTGAGAAGACAGAACATGATGGATATAAATAGGAACTTCCTTTCAAGGAAGAAAGACTATGAAAAGGGAGGTAATCAGAGTAACATTACTTTGGAGAAACCTCTCCAGCACTATCTCAGGTGATCAAGGTTAACATCAACAGTGCAAAGTCATGTTGATAAGTAGTATGTATGCTGGAGATGATATGATGAGAAGGAAAATTTACTTCTGTGGTCTTTCTCCCCAAAACATATACTAGTAACCTCTGTCTAACCATGAGGAAAACATCAGACAAATCCTAGTTGAGGGACATTCAAAACTATGTTCACAAGGTCATGTTGCTATTTCCAAATTCCAATCCAACACCTCAGGCTTCTTTATTTTCCACCCCTCCGCCCTTGCCACACTGTAAGTCCCTTTTGGTCTCTGTTTCTCCCTGTGTGTCTGCTTTATTCATCTTTTTTTCTCTCTCTAGATCAGCTTTCTCTACTTCTTCAATCCACATGATAGAAAGCATGGCTGTGAACAATTCCCAAACTGTGTATTACAGATTCAGTGAACTAGAGAGAAACAGATTTCTCCTTGTTAATTTCAAAATGCCTATGAAAGAGTGAATGGCCTAGTCTCTGCCAGGTTCCCTAACAGTGGCCTGAAGCGGGGAATGTGGTCTGAACCCGGTACTTTGGTGGAGTGGGGAAGTGTTAGCTCCCAGAAGAGTGGTGAGAAGGTCCTAAAAGAAGTGGGGCAGTGAGAAGGAAAAACAATAGCCCACAGACTGAGAACAGAACAGCAGACCTGAGGAGGGAATGGGGAGAATGCTAGAAGCAAATCTCAAAATCCTTTGGCAAGCTCTGAGTCAACACTGCTATTATTCATAGAGATTCCAGAGGGGGAAAACACACACACACACACACACACAAACAAATGAGGTCTATGAAAAATATACAGCAGAATGAGAGGAAACTCATTTCAAAAATTCAGGGACAGAACATACTTCTTAAAATTATTTAATGCAAGATTCAGGAAATTAATTCATAAAACATTTTGGTATTCTCAAAAAAAATACAAAGACAGAGGCAGGTCATCTTAAGAATAAAATAAGAAAAGATGAAAGGATAACAATATGAGGTGAAAATACATGTGATTGAGACAAGAATTGCAAATAAACTCAAATATATCAATTAAACCAAAATATAGAGGAAAAATCTGAAAGATTTCTGATAAAAAGTATGTTATGTACATATGTCTAGATCAGAGCCCATTGCAGAATAAGTCCTTAAATATCGGTAACACAAATAAATAATCAAATCTAAGGATTATTTCTCATGAAAAATGAGAACTGGAACTGAAGCAATAGCTTTATATGTATATAAAATATATGTAACTAAAATATATTAAAAAGACAAATAAAAATGGGAGAATGGGTGTTGAAGGAGTAACGTACATTTTAGGCAAAAATCAATAAACAATGACCCAAACCTAAAATATAATTTAGGATATTTAAATTATCAGATGCAGATAAAAATTCTCTAAGATCCAAAAATTATATATATACACATACATATATATATATATAAAAGATTATCTTCAAAGGAATAAACACTAGACTGCTTTAAAATTCTATGCTGCAGTACTAAATGTCAGATGAAAAGTCTACACAGTTTTGATAAGAAGAGGTTGTGGCCCAAGAATTACTCCCAGGAAATGTATCTCCATTATGAAGGAAAGATATGATCATATAAGCAAAACATATGAATAAATATAATTTTTCTTAAAGAGTCTTAAAATAACACTGAACTAAATGAGAGCTGGAGGAGTTGTGGTATTAAATGACAGTGAGCGATTGCAGCAGACAAACAAAGGGCTCAGTATGAATAGCTATTGCAAACCTGGTTAAATAACTAATTGCAAATGTTTTTAAAATTACTTCTAAAACAGAAGATGCATAATTTAAAAATAACAATTTAGAAACAATAATGTGATGGTTTCACAAATGAATTCTTTCAAACTTTTAATGAACAGATAAAACTCTTTTATCTGCTATTTAAACCTTTTCAAAGCATATGAAAAAATGGAAAACTTCCCAGTTAATTTTACAAAGTCTGCATAACTCTCAAATCAAACCTAAGAAACCAAAAAGGAAAACTAAATGCTAATCTCACTTGTTATTTTAATCTAAAAATCTAACTAAAGTATTAGCAATGGAATCCAACAGCATATTGAGTAATATTTGATGACCAAATAAAGTTTATTCCAGAAATGAAGGATGATTCAATCTTATTAAATCAACTAGAGACCCAGTGCACAAACTCATGCACAAGTGGGGTCCCCCAGCCTGGTGATCCAGGCCAATCGGGGCTGGCCAGCTGGGGGAAGGGACCACAGGAGGTTGGCTGTGGGAGCACACTGACCATTAGAGGACAGCTCCTGCATTGAGCATCTGCCCCCTGGTGGTCAGTGCACATCATAGCGACCAGTCGACTAGTTGTAATGGTCGCTTAGGCTTTTATATCTATAGATATACGTTAACACAATAAGTCAAAGCATATGAATAACTTGAGGGGAACTAAAAGATATTAAAATGACTTTACAGTTATTTCTAATTTCTTTTAACAACAATAAACTAGAAAGGATACTCCCTTAACCTAATTAAGAATATTTATTTTGTAAACTGATGAACCGAGTGGATCCAAAGACATGGAAGCATGGAACAGAGTGCAGAGGGAAGGCAGGGGATGGTGGCTGAATGGGCATTGACCTAGGAGGTCATGGTTCGATTCTGGTCAGTGTACACGCCTTGGTTGCAGGCTTGGTCCCCATTATGGGACAGGCAGGAGGCAGCTGATCAATGATTGTCTCTTAACATTGAAGTTTCTATTTCTTTCTTCCTCTCCCTTTCTTTCTCTCTTTCAACAATAAAGATTTTTAAAAATAATAAATAAAATAAAAAGAATATTTCTTTTGGATCAAATTCCACTATCATATTTCATGATGAGACCGTAGATAAATCTTCTTTAAAGTTAGAGACAAGATATGGATATTAGCTATCACTGTTAACATGAAAATTCTAACCTATGCAATAAAATAAGAAAAGAAAATTATATAAATCATATCTACACAGAGGAAGATAAAATAAATTATCTGAAAATCATTTTACCTATTATCTATAAAATAAACTTTAAAAGTAAGGAGAATTATTAGAAAGGAAGGTGTGTAATTACAAATATGTGTATATAAGACTGAAGAGAAATACAAAAGGGTGAGTTGAAGCTATGACCTGCTGGGCTTTCATCCAGGCACAAGTGATACTCCAGAATTCAGCTCCTTATAAATAAAGAGTACTAAAAGTGCTCTATCCAAGAAGGGACAGAAGCCAGACTCACTGCATGAAGACAAGAGACAACAGAGTAGTATCTTTAAAACCCTAAGGGAAAATGATTGTCAATATTGGATTGTAACCAGCTAAATCTTTATTCAAGAGTGAGGGCAAAGTAGAACATTTCAGACCTACCAAAAATTTTAAAATTATACTTAATAGTCCTGCAACTAAAGAACTACTGGTATAAATAATGTAATTCAACAAAAAGAAAAACAAATCCAGAGGGAAGACATGAATTTAGAGAAACAATAGGGAGCACTAAAATGGATAGATTTGTTGGTAAATTAACACTAGCTATATAATATACAACTATACTGTGCGTATATACACACACATACTAGGAGCCCGGTGCACGAAATTCGTGCACTGGGTGTGGAGGGGGGTGTGGGGTGTCCC
>NW_006292095.1:2479046-2479674 GCF_000327345.1 Myotis davidii | reverse complement strand
CCGCCCCCCCATGTCTGCTGCCTTGGCTTCATTCCCTTCTCCGCCGCTTCGCTCCCTTCTGCAGTGCTTGGCTTCCTTCTATGCTGTTTTCAGTCTTTGCTTTGTGCCTGTGTATGCAAATTAACCACCATCTTTGTTGGGTTAATTTACATACTCCCCTGATTGGCATAGCGAGGGTATAGTCAATTTACATGTTTGTCTATTATTAGGTAAGATATATATATATATATATATATAACACTATATAATACATACACATATATACTAACCTTATAAACCTATATTATAATTTTTATTTAAATTACCGATTTTAATGTAAATTATTAATTTTTATGGTAATTATCTATATCATAGGTAATAATTACCTATATTAAATTATATATATTACTAGAGGCCCAGTGCACAAAAAATTGTGCACTCGGGGGGAGAGGGGTCCCTTAGCCCAGCCTGTGCCCTCTCGCAGTCTGGGACCCCTCTGGAGATAACGACCTGCTGGCTTAGGCCTGCTCCCGGGTGGCAGAGGGCAGGCCCAATCCCTAGGTACAGCCCCTGGTCGGGCTCAGAGCAGGGTCGATTGGGGAGTTGGGGCACTGCCCCGTCATGCACAGAGCAGGTGTTTGTAGAAAAA
>NW_006292095.1:2465209-2478449 GCF_000327345.1 Myotis davidii | reverse complement strand
TTCCTCCATCACTGAAGCAAGCAAGCCTCATGTTAGCTTCAAGCTGCCTGGCTGCCGGCCACCATCTTGGCTGGCAGTTAGTTTGCATATCGCCCTGATTAGCCAATGGGAAGGGTAGCGGACATATGGCTAATTACCATGTTTCTCTGTTATTAGAAAGGATATTCTTTATCTCCATGAGGAAGACTTCAGTCCTAGGATTTCAAAACAAACAGAAAGTGTATTCTGACTTTGACAGGGTGTCATTAAACAGCTATCAAAGTGTGGCCTGGCTTATAGCATGGATCTGAAAAGAACTCAAAGTGGAATTGGGTAGGAAGTAAAAATATTGGACCTAAAGATGTGAAGCAAACTGAGTGGGAGGCTGCAGACTTGATATCAGACAGTAGAATACGAAGTAATGGCATATCTTAACCTTAGAAAAGTTCAGTCCCTTCCAAAGGGTATGGACTCAGGGTCCCTGTCTTTTAGTAACTATCAAAAACTGAGTCAACGTGTTGCTGAATAGCTTGAGGAGAATACAGTGTCTGGTCCAAAATCTCTGATCTGTAGTATCTTCATTCTATTTCAATCTCTCCCCCAATTTGATTGGTACAAATCTTGTTGGCTTAGTATGGCAGTATTTTTTCATTCCTGGTTATCTTTTTAACTCTAGGAAGGTTTAGAATCAAATGTAGACATGAGTAAATAAATCAAATTGTTACATTAATATTTTTGTGTTACATTCAAAAATAGGTTTTGGTAATCACTAGAACAATCTGTCTGTATGTGGTATTTATGGAGAGTGTAGGGCTTAAGGGTTTTGGCATATGATTAAGAGTTGATTCCATTTTACAACATGCAATTGAGTAATTAATTTTATAGGTGTGGGTTGAAAAGCATAAGAGACTTTAGCTAAGTTTTTAAACAGCACCGGAATCTTTTTAAAGATTCACTGTATTTATCAGTTTGTTCTATCAGACTTAATAGAGTTGTTCAAGTACTTAGGAAGGTAATGCTTGTTACAGGTAGTTGAAGTGTTGAAAAGAAAATCAATGTTAAATTTATAAATATAGCTTAATGATGAAGGAATTTAGTCAAGTGAGTTGTAATTGGGATCAATTGGTTTAGCCTATACATTCTTTATTCATCTTGCATTAATTAAACTTACTCAAAGGAAACTTTTATATTTTACTAATTTCATGAATAGAATAATAAGGCTTGTAACTTGAACTTAAAAGAGTAAGGAAAATCTAATTTTTAAATCTGTAATTCTAAGAAATCAAATATTGATGTTAACACCCCACAAATAATCTTTTTCTATGCACAAAAGCTACCCTCAGGAACATGCAAAAGTCCCACTGATTTCTGCAAGTGTGCCCATAATGAAAAAAAAAGATCTCTCTTACCTCTTTTAAAATAAAAAATATGTACAGGTTATCTATAAGTAAAACTAAATATTTATTGGAAATTTTAAAAAATCTTAAACATCAAGAGAAATATACTTTTCTAAATGAAAAATTCACTACTAAAAATACATGGAGCCAGGCCTGTTTGGCTCAGTGGTTGAGCATGGACCCTTGAACCAGGTGATTATGGTTTGAGGTTCAATCCCTGGTCATGGCACTTGCCTGGGTTGCAGGCTCAATCCCCAATAGGGGGTGTGGAGGAGGCAGTGGGTGGATTATTCTCTCTCATCGTTGATGTTTCCATCTTTCTCTTCCTCTTCTCCTTTTCTGAAATGAATAAATACATATTTTTTAAATGTCGGTGGCTCGGTAGTTAGAGCATTGGCCCATGGACTGAAAGGTTGTGGGTTTGATTCCAGTCAAAGGCACATACCTAGGTTTCAGGCTTGATTCCTGGCCCAGTTGGCATGTGGGGGGCAACCAGTCGATGGAAAAAATATCCTTGGGTGAGGATTACCAAAAAAAATAATAAAAATATGTTGCGTATCCTTAGAATTCATAATACACTTTCTTTTTTAAAAAAAATTTTTATTACAGAGAGGAGAGAAGAGGGAGAGAGGGATAAATACATCAATGATGAGAGAAAATCATTGATTGGCTGTCTCCTGCACCCCCTACTGTGGATCAAGCCCACAATCTGGACATGAGCCCTGACCAGGAATCGAACCATGATGTCCTGGTTCATAGGTCAACACTCAACCACTGAGCCACCAGCTGGGCTACATAGTACACTTTCAATAAAAAGCACCAAGATTTTTAAATTATAAAATATTCTTAAAAAATGAGTTTTTTAAAAAATCAGAAATTATCAACATATTTTGAAAAGCTATCAGGAATGACTCACTCTGCCAAATATTAACTAGTATTAAAAAGCTCCAGAACTTTAAAAGGATGTTTCTGGCACAATAATAAAAAAACAAACCAACAAGACCTGCAAGAAAGCTCAGAAATAAATGCATATATCTGTGCCTTTCTATTCCTAATATTTCCTTCTGGGTAGAAGACAGTGCATTTTGGTGATGTCTCTGGCTTCGATCCACCTTTACTCATTCCTCATCTGGGGAAGGGAAGTGACATATATCTATTGGTACCTTTGGGAGGACAATGGGTTTGATCAACCTGACTCTGTTCTTTTTCCACTTGGGACTGAACTGTCCATGGGAAGCAGCCATTCTCTCTTACTTCCAGGCTCTCCTCACCTGCGGGGAGTCTACCCTGCTCCAGTATTTCTATACAGTGGGTGAGTCTATCTGCTTGACTCAAAGTTCCATCAGCAAGCACACTGAACTTTCACACTAAACTGCATCCTCCATCTGAACACTGATCAGTAATAAAGACTGGCCTCCATCACCTCAGTTTCCTCAGAGCCAACACCGGAGATAGACATGCCCTGCAGAAATCCCCATAGTAGGTGCAATAGCCAAAAACATTTAGAGTAGAAAGATTGTTCCTTGTGGTTACCTTGATTCCAACAGGAAAGATACAACCAAACTAAGTATGCTTTATTGTGGAATGAGGAGAGAGAAAGAAAGAAATTGGAAGTATCACAGCAATGGACTGCTCCACCTGGGGGTAAAATATCCAGAATGGAGAACCACTCCCCATCATGCAATATTTCATCTCAAGGGTAAAAGGATGTGTCAATCAATAAAATAGTGCTGAGAAAACTGACTGATTGAACAAAACAAAGTTCTGTTCCTACCTCATGCTACACAAATAAATTACATATGGAAGAAAGTGTTAAATGGAAAGGAATTATATTACCAACTGATGAGTATATAGGTTAATATTTATCCCACCTGGAGTTTGAGATGGAATTAAGGCCAAAGAAAACAAAAACAAAAGATTAAGAATTACCATATCAAAATGTAAGACTTCTTTACCTGAAGAAGCATCATCCTATATAATAAAAAGCTAATATGCAAATGGTCATCACGCCATCACGCCTTAAAGGATCAGACACTCAACACTGGGGGGAGAGGTGGGGAGACCAGCCAGGCACAAATGAACTCACAAGAGAGGAATGGGGACCAGCCAGGCGCAAATGAACTCACGAGAGAGGAATGGGGACCAGCCAGGCACAAATGAACTCACGAGAGAGGAATGGGGACCAGCCAGGCTGCGGCTGGGAGAGGGACAAGCCGCCCACCCTGCGGTCCCAGGTGCCAGGGGCTGTGCCTCTGCCTGCAGCCCGGGAGAGGGACAAGCCGCACGCCCCACGATCCTGGGTACCAATGGCTGTGCCTGTACCTGCAGCCTGGCCTGGGAGAGGGACAAGCCACATGCCCCATGGTCCTGGGTACCAGTAGTTAGGGCTGCGGCCCAGGAGAGAGACAAGCCATCTGCCCCCTGGTCCCGGGTGCCAGTGGCTGGGGCTGCAGCCTGGGAGAGGGACAATCTGCATGCCCCACAGGCCCCGCGGTCCTGGGTGCCAGCAGCTGCTCCTGTGGCCCAGGAGAAGGACAAGCCACCCACCCTGTGGTCCCAGGCGCCTGCGAGCAGCCTGGGCCAAGCCGGCCTGGGTCCTGGATGCCTGAGGCTGGCCAGAGGGAGGGAAGCCCAGGTCCCAGGTGCCTGCTACTGGCCAGAGGAGGGAATCCTGGGTCCCGAGTGTGGGGCGAAGCATAGGCAGTTAGCGGCGATTAGGCCAGCAAGGGAGCAGTTAGGGGAGATCAGGCAGGCAGGCAGGCCAGTGGTCCCAGATTGCGAGAGGGTCAGACATCCCCCGAGGGGTCCCAGAATGGAGAGGGCGCAGGCCAGGCTGAGGGACCCCCACCCCATGCCTGAATTTCGTGCACTGGGCCTCTAGTCCTATATAATAAAAAGCTAATATGCAAATTGACCAAACTGTGGAATGACCCATCCCTATGATGCAGGAGCTGCCCCCTAGGGGTCAGAGCACTCCCACAGGGGAAGCGCTGCTCAGCCAGAAGCCGGGCTCACAGCTGGCGAGGGCAGCGGCAGTGGCAGGAGCCTCTCCCGCCTCAGCGGCAGTGCTAGGGCTGTCCGACTGCCGGCTGTCCGACTGCAGGGAATGGGCCTAAGCCAGTGGTTGGCCAAGCTGCGACCCCTTCAGTGTGGCTCTTCCACAAAATACCACATGCGGGCACGCACGTACAGTGCGATTGAAACTTCGTGACCACACTCAAGGGGCCAAAGAGCCACATGTGGCCCGTGAGCCGCAGTTTGCCGACCACTGGCCTAAGCCATCAGTTGGACATTCCCCAAGGGCTCCCAGACTGCGAGAGGGCGCAGGCCAGGCTGAGGGACCCCTGGGCCTCTAGTTTATAAGTGAAAAACCAAGTCACTGAGTTCTGTGAGTACCCAGCAGAGACTGAAGGAGAGAAAGAGGAGGGGATCAGAGGAAGACTAAAGAATATGATCTGGAGAGTCCTTTTAGACCACAAAAGACTTTTAAAGTCACGGAGCTGACAGGAAAATTGTCACAGAGGTTGCAGTACTACCATAAAAACCTACCTCCAGTAATGATGGCTCGAAGTAGTTGGTGAAACCTTTCCTAGACAATAATAAAAATATGGGAACCAATTTTTTTAAAAAATAATCAACTATTTGAAGCAATTGGTAACAATTGTATCAGGTAAGAACTGCAAGTTTATGGTTTTGATTTGGGTTTTTACTTTTGTTTTCATTTTGCCTCAAAACACTCCCCAACTCTCGTGGCTATGGGAATTTTTTTTAATGAATCTTGCTAATTCAAAGTGTCAGAGGAAAGAATTTAGAGATGGCAGAGCAGTGGAAATTTGGGGAGTTCATCCCTGAAAGACAGAACTGTGCTGGGTGAGCGTGCGAGTTTTCTCCTTTTTTGACAGGGTACTCCCCAACCAACAAATAGCTAAGCAATAGAAAGCTGAAATCTGGTATACAGTAGGTGTTGTACAAATACTTGCTGAATGGAAATTTGCATATAGAACTTCCTACATAACATGACCATGTCCCAGTTCCCAAGGAACTTTCATCCCAAAAAGGAAAAGACGGATACTGACCAACTTAAATACAAAGATTCCTTTTTGTAAGACAATTTATTTTTTATATATATATTTTTATTGATTTCAGAGAGGAAGGGAGAGAGAGTGAAAAATAGAAACATCAATGATGAGAGAGAATCACTGCTTGGCTGCCTCCTGCACACACCCTACTGGGGATTGAACCCACAACCCGGGCATGTGCCCTTACCAGGAATCAAACCTGTGACTTCCTGGTTCATACGTTGATGCTTAACCACTGAGCATGCTGGCCAGGCTGTATGACAATTTAAATATTACCAATCGGAAATGCAGTTGTCCCTAAATACATATAGTCACCCTGATGCTCCCTCCAATGAGTAATAATTAGGCCATGTGTCTCTTTTTATTCTTCCCAAAGTGATTCTTGGTTTAGACCCTCATGGAGATGAACTTTGAGGTGATATCTAAAAGATGCAGGAAATGGAAGACTCGGGGGAGAGGCTGGCTAGTCTAGGCTGGTAGCCCAGCCCAGCCCAGCTAAGCAGCCTTCCCAGAGGTCAGTGACTCCTGAGAGGGAGCACTCTCTCAGGGGGCAGGCCAGGGCGGTGCACAGGCTGGCCCAGCACAATGACACATTGCAGGGGAGCAGCTGGTGGTGGAAGAAGCACAGGAGGAGAGCTGGCTGCATGAGGGAAAACAACTCTCAGAGAAGAAAAGTGTCTCCAACCACGAGTGACATTTGGCACTTGCAAAGGAAGCAGCCATAGACTGGGGATCGCAGCTGGTTTGACTTACAAAAAACAAATCCAATCCTGTTTCTTGCAGCTTGTCTTCTATCTGTAAACACAGACGAAGTTATCCACAGACGCGCATTCAAATTACCCTAAGGTTCCAGAGCTCAGCGTGGGAGCTTTTGGGGTGGGCTTCAGAAAGTGACTGGATGGTGTGACAGAGAAGATGACTCTGGTGACCTTCTCACGGCTTTCCCCAGCAAACTGCAGGGTGATGCATGGGGCGGAGGGAGGAGCAGCAATGAAGAAGGAAGGCCAGGTGGGGGTGATGGTTAGGGGAATGAGGCCTGACTCTGATCAAAAGACTAAGAAAGAGCAGCCAGAGTAGGGAGCTTCCCTCTTCCGGAACTTCTGGGGGTAAAGAACCCTGGTGAGTTGCTCTGGCCCAGCTGGGTGTGCACTGCTCCATGAGGCCATTGCCTTGACAGCTTCTTGAGATGCTGGCTGCTGCCAAATGCATCCTGTAAATCCCCTGACTTCATTTGTTTGGCTTTTCCTTTCTTTTCTTTTTCTTTCCCATTCTTGGAGGGATGCAAAGAGAGACAGGACTTTAGCCAAAACGATCCATTCTAGGTAGGAGAAACAAATCAAAGATTGAGTGCCACAAGTAGCCAGAACTCATTTCCTACAATTACCAAATCAAACATGGACTCCATGTCCTTGCTTCAGAGAGCAGATGCACATTTTCACAAGTTCTGCTCACAGGACAGCTGAGCTGTGGGCTGCACATGTCCAGTTTCAGAAAGAGTAACTCTCTCCACTTTCCTTTTTCCCACTGGCCCCATAACTCTGAAGATCAGGTAGGTAGCATAATTCCAAACACTTCTAGTCCTGGCAGTCAGACATCACTCTCACAGTCTGGGGCTCTCATAGTCCAGGACTCTACACTCCTTACCGCCTGCCTGCAGCAGAAGCAAGAGAGGCTCCCACCACCACTGCTGCACTCACCAGCCACGAGCCTGGCTCACTGTTTCTTAGCGCTGCCTTGGAGGTGAGAGAGGCTCCTGCCACCGCCATTGGGCTTGCCAGCCATGAGCCCGGCTTCTGGCTGAGCGGTGCTCCCCCTGTGGGAGTGCACTGACTACTAGGGGTCAGCTCCTGCATTGAACACATGCCCCCTGGTGGTCAGTGCACGTCATAGTGACTGGTCATTCTGCCATTCGGTCGATTTGCATATTACACTTTTATTATATAAGGATGTGTCACTTCCTTGGAGATTCACTTTGGGAAATCCTGGATTCCTGAGATGGAACCTGGGGATGTTTCTGTCTTCTGTAGCGAATAAACAAATCTGCACAGGGCCAGTCCGGGCTGACTCCTGCCCTTCCCCGGGCTGGAACAGACATACTTCCCCACAGGTGTTCCTTTTCCAGGTCTCTACAAGTTGCTTTGTCCACTTCCACTCACTCTCGAGGTCGAGAGGGAGAGGCCTGGCCTTGCCAACACCCTAAAATCCCTGGAACTCTGAGGGAGGCTGGGCTGGAGCCCAAGGATCCTCCCATGTTGCCTAGAGCACCATCTGGTTGAGAGGTTTATCACCCGCTGTTATCTCAGCGTTCCTCAATGCAGCTTAAACCTATTAATTCCTTATCTTGTCATCACAGGCTAAATGAAAGCATCCTTCATTATGCTTCCTTCCTTTGGAACAAAAATCTTTACCTCTTGCTCACCCCCACGTAGTTGGCCTCTGTATGTTTCCAAGGACTCCTTTTCTAGCTTCCTGGGAAGTGCTTTGCTCTAAAGAGCCCCTGGGGAGTCTGCCTGGGAGAGGAAAGGCCTGAAGAAAATGAAGACTGGCTCTCTCTCAATGTTCTGTTTGTGAGGCCCCTGGGTGAACCCCTCCGCTCTGAAATGAGTCTCCTGGGGCCACCCTGAGACCTAAGAATCTTCCATTCTACTCTCAATGTTTTGGCCAGACAGATGTTTGTAACTCCAGGAGCCCCACGTTTTTAAACTGTGAAGAGATTGTGAGGTGTAACCCAAACAGTGGCAGAAAGCAAGGGAATGAGCACAGTAGATGAGGCGGGTATCTGAGACTAGAGGACACTTGAAGGACAGGGACCAGAAGGGAAGCTGCAATTTTGCTGAGAAGGTTGTCATGCAGAGATGCCCCAAACCTGGGATATTAGATTATCAGGCCTGGGTCACCCACTTCTCTTTGCCTCCTTCCTCAGAGTAGCCGGGAGGTGAAAGGACAGAGCATGGTAGACCTCCCTGTGCTCAGCTGCACTTGGATCATCAGTGTGTCATCTCCAGAGACAACAGGAAGAAGAAGAGCATATCTCTTCCAGCTTTTCCTTTCTGGGCACAAGGATACATTTTCTCCTAATCCTTCAGCCAACCTCCCCTCTGGTCTCATTGCCCAGCATTGGGTTATGTGGTCCCATCACAATTCTTTCCCACCTGACCCAGAGTTCTAACAGGGAAGTCATTTAATCATGCTTTATCCTCATCACAATTTCTCATCAAGGTCACCAGGGACCCCCACTGTCCTAAGGCCTCATTGTTTTTTTACCTATCAGCCAATCTTGACACAGTTGATCAGTCCCTCCACTTGAAACCTTTCTTCACCTGCCTTCTAAACCACCACTCTCTCTTGCTCTCTTCCTCTTTCATTGGCCATTTCTTTTCTTTTTTAATATATTTTATTGATTTTTCACAGAGAGGAAGGGAGAGAGATAGAGAGTTAGAAACATCGATGAGAGAGAAACATCAATCAGCTGCCTCCTGCACATCTCCCACTGGGGATGTGCCCACAACCCAGGTACATGCCCTTGACTGGAATCGAACCTGGGACCTCTCAGTCCGCAGGCCGACGCTCTATCCACTGAGCCAAACCGGTTTTGGCTTTCATTGGCCATTTCATCTCAGTTTCCTCTGTTGGATCCTCCTTATCTTTCCAACCCCTAAATGATTCAGAGTCCCAGGGCATAGTCCCTAGACCTCTCTTTCCTTTTTCTTCATTCTATTACTCAGATGAGCTCACTTGTAAGGTAATATGGCTTTAAATACCATCTTTTTGCTGTGACTCCCAAATATTTATCTCTAACATGTTCCTCTCCCCTTAATTCCAGACTTATAAATCCGACTGCTTAATCAACATCTCCATTTGGGAGTCTAATAGGCATTTCAAGATTTAATGACCAAACTCCAGTTATACCTTCCAAATCTATTCAGAATCTGATCACATCTACATTTGCACCACTTCCAACTCTGAGTGTCTTTCCTCTAATACACCACAAAAGTCACACCACTCTCTCCTTTTATTTACCCTTACCACCTACAGCCAATTTCCCTTCAGCAACTCTTTTATAAGAATAAGTCTTATAAAACATAAGTCAGATCACGTGGCTCTTTTACTCAAAATCTTCCAATGGCTTCTTCTCACATAGAATAAAAGCCAAAATTGTTACAAATGGCCCGTAAGACCCCACAGAATCAAGAAGGCTTAAAGAAGCAAGGAAGGGGGGTCACATGAAGGAAGTGAGGGAGCATGCCACACAAATATCTGGGGGAAAACATCTAGGACAGGGGTGGGGAAACTTTTCTTTGCCAAGGGCCATTTGGATATTTATAACATCATTCATGAGCCATACAAAATTATCAACTTAAAAATTAGCCTGCTGTATTTGGTCAAACATTTAATAAACTCACCCCTAATGCCTTGGCAGGGCCAGACTAAATGATTTCTTGAGCCGTATACGGCCCACAGGCCAGACATTCCCCTCCCCTGATCCAGAGCAAAAACAGTGAGGCTTTGGCCAGGTGGATCAGTTGGTTGGAGCATCATCCTGTATACCAAAGGGTTGTGGGTTCAATTCCTGGTAGGGGCACATACCTAGGGTTCAATCCCAGATGGAGCATGTATTGGAGGTAACTAACCTATCAATGTTTCTCTCTCAAACTGATGTTTGTCTCTCTTTCTCTCCCTCCCCCCTCAAATCAATAAAAACAAAACAAACAAAAACAAAAAAACATATCCTCAGGTGAGGATTTAAAAATAAAAATAAAAAAAGCAATGAGGACAGAATGTGCCTAGGAACAGATAGCACCTCCTCTGCTCTCTGATGTCCTCTCCTACCACCCACCTATAATAGGGTTGAGTCGTGTTCCTCAAAATTCCCACCTATTCAGAACCTCAGAATGTAACCTTCTTTGAAAATATAGGAGGCAGATATATTAGTTATGGATTGAGATGGGATCATACTGGATTGGGGTGGTCCCTAAATCCAATGACTAGTGTCCTTCTGAGAAAAGTAGATCCACAAAGACACAGAGAAGAAAGTCAGGTAAAAATGGAGGTGGGCAGCGGTTGGATTACATTGTCACAAACCAAGGAATGCTTGGGGGCACGCTTGATGAAGGAAGAAGCAAGGAAGGATTTTTCTGTAAAGCCTTCAGAGGAAGTGTAGCCCCACTGATACCTTGATTCTTCTAGCCTCCAGAACTGTGAGAGAATACATTTCCATTGTTTTAAGTCACCAAGTTTATGGCAGTTTGTTATGGCAGCCCTGAGAAATTCACACTCTCCCTCCCTCATTCGCTTCCAGCCATATGGGTTTCCTCAAACTCTCCACGTGGATATGGAAGATGGCAACAGGATCATATCAAAATGGCAGGAGCCCTGCCCTGAGAGACTGTGTGACTTTGCCCAAGTCTCTTAACCTTTCTGAGCTTCACACAGTTTCCTTATGTTTAAGACAAGATAATCTCTACATTTCCTCTAGTTCTGAGAGCTCCGGATTCTCCTAGTCAATGATATACACTCAAATCGCTGCACTGAGAGCAATTCTCATTAGACCATCTTGGGTTTCTCCAGAGCTAAGGGACCTGCCCCAGATGTGAGCAATGGAAAAATGCTCACCTCGTAAGGCACCTGAATGCCACAGGGGAGCTGCTGGAGCTGGACCAGTCCCTGGAAAGAAATCCGGTCCACATTTGCTTAATAGAACTATTCTTTACAATCCTGTGCACACTCTCACTATGGTATCGAGAGCTATTCCTAATCAACATTCCCGAATGGGAATGGGCTGGTAATGTTATGAACTACTTACACATGGAACCAGAAAATACAGCAATCTGCAAGCCAATTGACTCAGAAACAGGCTTTTTATGCAACTATATTTTCCAAGAACCACGCCCTCTGATTGGCGACTCGGTTTTGGACAAATTAATTGAATGGGCACCTCTTCTAGACGTGCTACCGATGGCTGTCTCATGTATTCCAACAGCTTGAAACTCGCTTACGGCAGGAGGGGTGGTAGGTTATTATGGCATTTAAGAGCTAGAAGAGAGATTCTCCACCCAATCCTCTCCACCCCTGGGAAATTCCACTTCATCCTCAAATATAAGCTTCCTACATGTTCTGCTGACTGTAGAGCTCACGCTGAAAAGGCGTCTTTTTCTATGGAGCTGTTGCTTCTGCCCCACTAATAAAGTTGCCTGATTTTGCATGGAGCCACCTTATGTTTTCTAAACCACAGAAGTTAAGTTTGCAAGATTCTTTCCCTTACTTTTTTTTTCTTATGGCTCTTCAAAGACAGAAAGTAACAACCATTTCCAATCTGATCCAAGCCCACAGAATTGTTTTTAATTCCATTCATCAGTATCTCCTTCACCCCAAGAGACTATGGGATGTTTCCATATTTACATAACGGGCTCATCATTTTAAGTTCCATAGGGTCCTCTCCGACATGGTGGCAATTATGTTTCCCTGCGAGCTTCCAAGTTTACTGTAAAGGCCAAAAGGGTCTCAGACACCCAGAAAACATACTTTTTATGTTTTTATAAACTCTATAAAATTGTAATTGGATCAAACTTTGCATTCAAAAGCACATTCTTCACAAATATTTTATATGCACATAAAACATTGAGAAAATGTTAACATTATGATCTTAACTGTTTGCACATTGGAACCAGCTAAAAGTTAGGAAAATGAAATCCATCTGTTCTCTTCTTTGAAACTCGATTATTCTGAGAGCATAAAAGAGCGCCTCAGGGGGGTTTGACACTGCCCTCTCCCAACTCCTGTTATCAGGTGACAAGGGGGTGTGTGTGGAGGAGGAGGTCCCACTGGGGGCAGCTGCTTTCTGACTCTCTCTCCAAACTAAAGCCTGGCCAATCCAGGAGCCTTGGCTACATAATGGAAAATCTCCTAACAGGCTGGGCAAAGAAGGGGATGGTGGAGTGGTCTGCATGGCTCAGATTCTGGCCCCTGAGGCCCCTGAGAGTCATTTCACCTGCCTGGCCAAATTCCCAAGGGCCTGGGGACAGGGAAACCGGGTTTTGCTCCAGCCCTTACAGCTTGTTTGTTCAGAGCTACCCATTAGGTGATTATTAGCCTTCATTATGAAGTGCTAGTCACCTAATTAGTTCAAGCTGGGTGAGGGGGTTAGCAGAGGCAGGGGAAATGAGGAAACAATCCCGGCAACAGCTGACATTTGCTTTCCAGGGGAGCCCTGCCGCTCAGCTCCTCTGTTTTATCTGTTAGCACAGCAAATTGGACCCCTCATTATCACATTTCCCAAGTGCTTGGCACACACAGGGAGAAATAACCTGGAGACAGAGAGTCAGAGGGTCGAGTTGAGAATGTTGGGTGAGAAGTTGGCTACCCCATCCAGGGAGGCCACAGCCCTAGAAGAATAAAAGCTACCGTATTTGCCGGCGTATAAGACGACTGGGCGTATAAGACGACCCCCTAACATTTCCACTCAAAATACAGAGTTTGTTATATACTCGCCGTATAAGACTACCCCCTCTTCCGCACACCTTCCACACACCAAATAAAAGGTAAAACAATATCAGATTTGATTTTAACATTTTAATTTATATTCAAATGCTTATGACATGCAGGAAAACTGTCACAAGGCTGTATGTAATCAAACATATACATAAAACAGTGCAAGTTTATTACCGGTAAACATACCGGTAATTCACTAAAGAAAACACACTCTATAGACTGGTACCGTAGATGCTTCTCAGGAACACAGGCAAGCAGCCCACAACCTAGAGGGACTGTCAATGATAGAAGAAAGAT
>NW_006292095.1:2454951-2464881 GCF_000327345.1 Myotis davidii | reverse complement strand
AAAATCGCATAACAGCCGAGCATACACCCAGCAGCGCTGCTGATGCCTGAACGGTATGTGGAATGAAGTGGGCGGGCATCAGGAGGCCACTATGGCACGGGGCAAGCACTATGGGCAGTCTATCTGAAGTGTACCTGGCGTATAAGACGACCCCCCACTTGGAGGCATATTTTTCAGGGCCAAAAAATCGTCTTATACGCCGGCAAATACGGTATTTCTCTGTACTGACACCAAATGCAGAGAGGAATTTCTGCCTGAAGAGGGGAGGTCTTAGGCGGGGAGGATCAAACAGTGTGGAGAAACTATCATGGGAAGGCCACCGAGTCCCATTCGCCCTCCAAGGAAGGAGATCCATAGCCTGAGATGATTGGACCAGGCATTCGACTGCGTCATGGCAACACAAACATAAAAAGTATTTTCCCATTATTGATAAACAGAGCAAGTAGCTCCTAGTTTTCAATATGATAAGAATCACACAGAAATCCGGTAGGCCTCACCCCACCTCTAGAATCTCTCTGAGAGTATGCACAGGGATTTGCATCATAACAAAGGCCCTAGGAAACATAACATCTAAACTGGGAGGTAAAAAAAAAAAAGAAAGAAAGAAAAGTTAGCCATGCAAGAGGCACCAAGGGGAAAGAGAACCTAGACAGAAAATACAACTTATGCATAGCTTCAGAAGTGAGAGACCAGCCAGTGAATTTAGCTTAATGGCTTAGAAGGCCTGGCTGGTATGGCTCAGTTGGTTGGGCATCATCCCAGACACCAAAAGGTCACCAGTTCGATTCCTGGTCAGGGCACATGCCCAGGTTGTGGGCTCAATCCCTAGTAGGGGTTGTGTAGGAGGTAGCCAAATGATGTTTCTCTCTCTTGCTCTCTCCCTTTCTCTAAAAATCAATAAAATATATATATTTTTAAATGGCTCAGAATTGACCATAACATGTGAGGATGTTATGGGTTGTGAGAAATGGGGCTGGAAATATTTGTAAAGAGCTCTCCTGCCTGGCCGGTGTAGCTCAGTAGTTGAGCATAGCCCTATGAACCAGGAGATCGCAACTCGATTCCCAGTCAGAGCACATGCCTGGGTTGCAGGCACGATTCCCAGTAGGGGGTGTGCAGGACGCAGCCAATCAATTATTCTCTCTCATCATTGATGTTTCTATCTCTCTCCCTCTCCCTTCCTCTCTGAAATCAATTTAAAAAAAAATTTTTAAGAGCTATTCTGGTTTTGGATTTTATATAAGGGGAAGGGAAATCACTGAAGGAAACTAAGATTACTGTAGCTTTGGTTAGGTTTGAGAAGAGCAAGACAGAGACAGAAAGTCTAGTGAAAAGGTTGTTGTAGTAATTTCTCTCCTCAAACCCCAGTGATATCTGTATCCAAAGGCCCTGTCACATTGCTGATCTTCATGAATTGGACTGGTGTTCAGAAGGTAACTAACTTCTCTTTGATTCACAGAGCAGATCAACCACTAAATGACTTGCCAACTAGCCAGAGCGCCCTCTACTGGTCTGGATATTCACACGCCACACAACTTGAAAGAAGTGGGGAAAAAGAAGGCAGGCACATTAATTTTCCTCTTCTCTGGTGGGGGGATTCTTGAAAAAGGGTAAACAATGATAATCCTATACAAACTGAGAATAAACACACCATTTCCCAGTTGCAAGATGCCTCCAAGAAGTTTCCACAGGAAGATCCTTAGTGTTTTCTGTGATTGTCTCTCTCTATATAAAAGCCTAAGTGACCGTTCAACCATTCGACTGGTAGCTATGACACACACTGACCACCAGGGGGGCAGAAGCTCAATGCACAGGGATGGAGACTTGGAACAGACTGATGAATCTCAGAGGAAAGGGGGAGAGGGGAGGGCAGGAAGAGATTAACCAAAGATCTTATATGCATACTAGAGGCCGGGTGCGCGGATTCATGCACCAGTGGGGTCCCTTGGCCTGGCCTGTGGGGATCAGGCTGAAACCGGCTCTCCAACATCCCCCGAGGGGTCTTGGATTGCGAGAGGGCACAGGTCAGGCTGAGGGACCCCACTGGTGCACGAATCTGTGCACCGGGCCTCTAGTCTGTGAATAGGAGGTTGACATGGGTCTCAAGTCCCTGCCCCCACTCCATTCCAGAGTGCTCATCTCATTGTTGATTTAGTGTGCTATGTTTTTCCCTCCGGTCTCCCATCCTGGAACTATGGACACTCCCACCATTATTAGCATCAAAAATAAAAGACAAAGAGCATGAGGAGACTATACCACCTCAAAGTCATGTCCTCTCCGTAAACTTCAGTTTCCTCATCTAAGAAATGGAGACAGTTATCCATCTATTCTATTTCCTTGGTTTGTAAAGCAAAAACAGATAAAAAGTGAAAGCACACTATGTATGAATTCATGTGATTGTTACTAGTCAAACTCCTATCTGTACATAATGCTGTGTCACACAAAGAAAATGAGTCTCTAAATTATAAGACCTTTTAATCCAAAACAAAACACAGAGTATAAAGAAGCTTTAAAACGGTAATAATAGATTTAAAAATAAAATGCATTTTAAAAATGGCAATACTAAATAGCACTTTTTAGATCTTAAGGGAATTTTTCTGTATATTCTCTCAATTAAAAGATAGCATGATACAATAACATAAAGTCACACAGCCTTAGATATATATTATTATTCTACTACTTATTAGTTTGGGCAAGTTAGCTAAGATCTCTGAATGGAAATTTCTTTTTCTGTAATATGATTAGGATAATACCTACCTCGTAGGGTTATAACCAGAGCTAAGACCAGAATGAGGTAAGTGAGGCATTTGCCTAAGGCACACAATTTAAAGAGGGGCTGAAAAACTAAAAACATCAAGATAAATAACATTTTAACGCAATATTTAAAAAAATTAATGCAAAGAGATCTATGATGAACAAAATAAGATCATTTTACTAATTTTTTCCCTTTAGCATAGGTTCCAGTACAGTTCATCACAACATAGGTATGAGTTAATAATAAACTAAATCAGATAATATATGTAAATACCTAGAAGAAGGCATGTCACATAGGAAAAGTCCTGTATGAATTTTTTTTTTTTGCTATATGAATTTTTGATGAAGGAAGGAATTAATGAATGGTCATTTAATATCTCTGAGAATCAGAGTTGCTACTAGAATAAGAGATGATGACTATACAGCTCAGGTTACATAGTGAATAATATTAACTTGCAGAGATTTTTATCTATAAAACACTTCCACATGCCTCTTATCATCCTTCCACCTTCATAATGAGGTGACTGGACAGGTATAATGTGTACATTTTACAATTGGGGACTGAATTGATTAAGTGAACACCAATAACAAGCTGGAACTCCTTATGCTCTTGCTCCTAAAGGGATGCTCTTTCCAACACACTCCACTTTGCCTGTTCGAAATCTCACAGGCTCTGTAAAATTGTGGCTCTGATGGGCAGGACTGAGCATTCTGAATTTGACCTTCAGCAGTCCCCTAGGGCCTCCACCTCCCATTGCCCACTGCTCAGTGTTTGGAGGGATTTGGGAACGGCTAGACAAACTGTTCCACAGCAATGGGTGGTGATGGCTGATACGAAGGAAAGACCTTCTTTCCATATTCCCACTTGATCCCATTGGAACCATCCCGCCAGAGCCTGAGAACAGATATGGAGAATGTGAGGTGTGGGACAAGGGTTCAGTTTCTCTTTCTGAGGAGGGGATGAGAGCTGGTAGATTAAAACAAAAAGGAGACCTTGTGAGACGATGCTATGACTCTTGGTCCCTGAGAGAAGCTGACACTGAGAGGAGAGTCAAAAACACTGGCTACTCCCCTGTGGGATTGACTGCAGAGTTGGAGGTTTACTATAATAAAACAGAGTTGGAATTTTTTTTCTTATCAAAATATGTGCACCTGGATAACATAGTCAATAGGATAAAAAAGCTTATGATAAAAAGTCACACTGTTCCTTTCTACCCTGTACTATCCATGGTGCCACTCCCGGGAAACAATTCCTTTTTAAATCTGTTTTCTTCTTCTGGTGGTTACCTTATAAAGCCAAACAAAAAATGTTTCATTAAATCCAACCACTATGTTTTAATGTATCAACTGCTACTATAGTCCACTGACCACCACTTGGGGCCATCTAAACAAGGAAGCTTTAACTCACTTATTCTCATCCTCTCCTGATCATCTCCTCCCAATGTTTGATATTTATGCTATGATTTTTATTCCTCATTTATTTCCTTTGTATCTTTAAATAATATAAACATCTATTCTCATTCCATCACCTCTCAACAGTCTTTCTTGTTGACTCTTGACCCTTCTACTATAAGGGCATCAGCACTCTCCTGACTCATCCACATTTCACCTTTGGTCAAGTAACTCTGACTTGGCTTTGACAAACAGGGCTGCCCCGTCCGCCCAGCAACCACACCCATTTCTTCCATGCTTTGATAACTGTGAATTCTGACAACTAACAAACAGCATTTACATCAGTATGACCCTGTATCTATTATTCATTTCTGGGCTGAGTAATATGCCACTGGGAAGAAATATGAAGATGACAAAAAAGGCCATCAAGGTGATCATATCTGGTGATGAGGACAGAGGCTTTCGGCTACATCGTTAGTCCTGAGCTAGAAGAAAAGACATCGCAGTGTCTACTTAAGATACCCAGGAAGCTGTCTTAATTTTCAGCTAAATTTGTTTCCCTTCCCTACATGCACGTCAGAATTTAGAGTCATGCTCATTGTTTAAAATGTATTTTTATGGATTTCAGAGAGGAAAAGAGAGGGAGAGACTAATGTCAATGATGAGAGAGAATTATTGATCGACTGACTCCCGCAACCCGGGTCTGTGCCCTGACCAGGAGTCGAACCGTGACCTCCAGGTTCATAGGTCAATGCTCAACCACTGAGCCACACCGGCCCAGGTGAGTCGTGCTCATTTGTGTAACAAATATTCATTGAGTACTTATTGTGGGCCAGGGGCTGTACCAGGTGCTGGGCTGCAGAGTCCACAGAAAGGAAGATAAAAATAAGCATGGCCCAGATCTTCTTTAGTACGAGAGACATATATAAACAAATAATCCCACAAACAGATCTATAAATTACACAATACATAATGCATAGTATAATATGTAAACATTTTAAATGAAGTAACAGACTGTGATAAAGGTCATGAAGGAAAAGAAGAGATCTCATAAGAAAGACCTCCTAAATGGGAGTTTCATTAAGTCAGAGGGTCAATTTTCTCCATAGATAATCCTACACACACACACACACACACACACACACACACCTTTTTTCCTGGTATCCTTTGTTTTATACACACTTTTCTGCATCTTGCATTACTCACTCAGACATTTCCTCAGGGAAATCACTCCACGTCATCTGGTATGGCTCTAAATCTGGGTTTTTTTAATGGTTGCACAATATTTCATGGTGTGAATGTATTATTATTTATTCAGCCATTTCCCATTGACAACAAATTCATTTTTTTCCAGTGCTGGGGCACTACAAACAATGCTGCAATAAACATATATGCCCTCATGAAATTGTATACATTTGTTTTTATGCAATAAATTCCTGGAAGTATAATGCTGTTTCTCAAAGTGCATATGATATTTTAAATTTTAATAGATGTTCCCAGTTGCTTTCCAGAAAGGATATAACATTTCTCATTTTCATAAGCATAAATGTCTTATACATGTACCCCTAACAATGAGTTTGAGTTCTTCATAGTTTTGCTAATCTTATAGGTATAAACTAATACTTTATTGTTGCTTTACTTTGCAGTTCCCTGATTACTAATGAATTCTAGCATCTTTTCATATAGTCTTTTACTATTCGTTCTATAAATTGTCTATGCAAACACACTGCCTAGTTTTCTATTGCTTGGTATGTATTTTATCAATTTGTTAGAGCTCTTTATATATTAAAGAAATTGATTCTTTGACACTATAAATATTTATCTGCATTACAAATACTTTCAAAGATCTATTATTAATCTATAGACTTTGTATATAGAAATGTTTCCTATACAAAAATTTAACAATTTTATGTAGCCAAATAAGTCTTACTTTTCTTTTATTATTTCTGTGTTTCAAATCTTGGTTGGTAAGATCTCCCTATATTTTATTACAACATTTTAATGTTTTTCTTTTTACATTTGTCTTTAATCCACCTGGAATTTATTTTTGTGTTTGATATATAAGAATGGGGTCCATTTTTTTCTTCCAGATGGATATCCAGTTATGCTAGCACCATTTACTAAAGAGTCCATTATTTTCCCTCTGAATTAAACCAACGCACTTGTCTTATATTAAATTCTCATTTATCCTGACATTTAATTCTGAATTGTTAATTCTGTTCCAATGACCTACTTGTCTATTCTTACATAAATACCATATTGGATTTATTATAGAGGTTTTATAGTACATATTGCATATGCAACAATACCTTATTGTTCTCCTTTCTCATAATATTCTTTGTGTGTTTTTTTAAATCCTTTCTTGAGGATATGTTTTTATTGATGATTTTGAGGGAGGGAGGGAGGGAAGGAGAGAAGGGGGGAGAGGGAGAGGGAGATAGAGATGAGAGAGAGAGAGAGAGAGAGAGAGAGAGAGAGAGGAGAGAAATATCAATCGGTTGCCTCCCATACACACCCTGACCAGGGATTGAACCCGGAACCTTTTGGTATTCCAGACAACATTCCAACTAACTGAGCCACCAGGCCAGAGCTCTCAAAATATTCATATTCTTGAATATTCTATATGAATTTAAGATATTTTCATCTAGTTTTAAGGAAAACCCATCAAAGTTTTAAACTGCAAAGATTTATATATCAATTTGGGATGATTGTCACTTTTATTATATTATCCTCCCATCTAAGGATATAATGTGTCTATTTATTTAGATCTTATGTCTTATAGTAAGGTATTTTTATATAGATTATGGGTCTTCACTTTAAATTATTTTGTCATTATTTTAAATGATATAACACTTCCATTTGCATTACTAGATGCTTATAGTTAGAACAGTGAAAATATATGATTTTTACATAATTATCTTGCATCCCAGTTCATTTATTAAATTCAGTAGGGTTTTTTCTTCCAGATTCCTTGGATTTCACATATACAATGTTATTAATAGCAAGAAGAGATGGTTTTGCCTATTCTTTTGCAATATTTATGCCTGCTATTTAATTTTATTGCCTTATTACATTTGCTAAAAACTCTAAAATAACATTAAATGATAATGGTAATTGTAGGCATCCTTCTTTCTAGTTTTTTATTATTATTATTGTAATTGACATTGTCTTAGCACCATCTTTCACTTTAGGATAATATTTCCTCTTGTTTTTTTGGTGGTTTTTATTTCAAAAGTTTCCTTTTTTCTATTCCTACTTATATTAAGAATGACAAATTTAATTCAGTGCCTTTTTGGCATTTACTGTTGTGTTGAGATGATTTTTCTCTTTTAAATTATTTATGAGTTTATTTGCTATTCTGCTTTTTTGTTATTATGGTTGGTTTTCTATTTCAGTAATTCTCTTTTTGTTTCTAGATAGAAAATTCTTTTATATTTCCTTTTTAATTTTAATGTTACCTAGAACTGTTTTTTATTTCCAAACAGTCATTATTTGTTAGTACCCTTTTATTATTTATTTCTAATTTTGTTGTTCATAGGAAGAGACTATGTCCTATAAACTCCCACTGTTTTTTATTTTGGTCAATTTTATGAAGGTTTTTATGAGCATATGAAAAAATTATATGGACCCGACCAGCGGTTGAGCATCGACCTATGAACCAGGAGGTCATGGTTCAATTCCCGGTCAGGGTACGTGCCAGGGTTGCAGGCTCCATCCTAAGTGGGGGGGACGCAGGAGGCAGCCAATCAATGATTCTCTCTCATCATTAATGTTTCTCTCTCTCTTGCTCTCTCAATCTCTCTCTCTCTCTCTCTCTCTCTCTCCCATCTTCTCTGATATCAATAAAAAATATATTTAAAAAATTATATGGGAAACAACCTAAAAAGAAGGAAATCCTGCCAGTTGCAATAATATGGATGGACCTTGAGGGCATTATGCTAAGTGAAATAAGCCAGAGAGAAAAAGACAAATACTGTATTGTCTTACTTATATGTGGAATCTAAAATAAGAAAAATCAAACTCATAGATACAGAGAACAGACTGGTGGTTGCCAGAGTCAGGGGGTGACTGTCCATTTTGGAATGGAACGTATCATTCTTGTGTCTCACCAGCTCCAAGTCTGGTCACTAACCATCCACCCAGCTTACTCCACCCAGGTCCTTGAGAGCATTTGAGCTCACAGCTCCCATCCTAAAGTCCCAGGCCATTGTCCCCACTCTTCCTCATGGAAGACTGATCTAGATTAAACAGGATTCACAGCTGTCAGGGCAAAGCTCAGTGCATGGGAGCAGGACCAACTTCAACTCAACTTAAGAAGGAACATCTTAACAATTAGGGAGGCCTGCAATGGGGCAGGCTGTCTTGGGAGCCAGCGAGTTGGAAAATGTCCAGGCTCAGAAGGGTATTATTAAGTCCCTTCTGACCTTGAAGTATCCATTGCTATCAGACAAATGCTCCAAGAAACCAAAGGAGATATCACCGAAGGCTGGAAGACCCCAAAGAGAGGGGACATCCCCTTCGAATCGATAATAGCATATAGTAGTAGTTTCTATTTGATTGTGGAATTGATTAAAGAAAAGTTAGATTTAACTACATTTTCACAGAGACGTGCTCCTCTCACTCACTCTGCTGACGCCACATCAAAGCTGAGGGCGAGGAGGGCCTGGATCACTCAGGCGGTAGAGCCAGGGCTACCCCCACTCTCAGGAGCGGGCAGCAAATCTGGAGTCAACTCCCTTCCTCCTCAGGACAGCAGCTCCTCACTGCACTGGAGAACTGGAGGCGCCCTCTGCAAACAGCAGAATCAAAGTGGGAAAATTACAAGGCAACTTTTCTGGTTTCACCATGTCCCCTACAGAAAGAAAGTAGATTTTAATATAAGATCTAAAATGCAACATGTTTAAGAAACTGCAAAAAAAAAAAAAAGTGCTTCTGGCTAGATGCTAGCATGATGAGCTTTGGGATAAAAGAGGAGGATTTTTTAAAAAAAGAAAGACATGAATCCAAAAGGGGGCTGGAATTTACCTCCTATCATCCCACCAAAATACTCCCTAGGCAGTTGGGAGCAATCACCCTATCCCCATCGCAGATACCATGCAAATGCCAAGATTAAAGGTTTTTCCTGCTCCCTTTCCACCCAAATGGAAAAGTTTATTGCAAAAACTCTTAGTGCAAGCCAAGCAACATATAGTCCCCTTGTGATGGGACATCACGTAGACACTGACAAATCCCATTCCCCAAGTTGTGGGGCCTCTAGCTAACGTCTAGGGAGTCCGCCTCGGAGGTCAGGAATGGGAATATTTCACTGTGTCCACCCCCACCCCCAAGTGAAGAAATATTTCATTCTCCTTAACCCTTTTAGAATCTAAAGTCTAGACAGTTTTCAGATAACAGCCATTAGAGACAGCAAAGGGGAATGTGTATGCCTCCCAGAGATAAGCGGACACTGGATTGTCTAATAAGTTTTCTGGAAAGCTCTCAGGAGGCCCCTCTGATGAGCATCTGAGGGAAGGGTATCTGGCAATACATTCCCAGAGGCTGTGACACATTTTACTCATCCCTGGAGCCCGCACCCAGTTCCTAGAGACATGGCAGAAAAAGGTCATCCTCTCCCCAAAACTCGTTCAGAAACAACTGCAAAGACAGTCCATGGGAGTGTGTACCAGTGTCCATCTCGGTCTCTTCGAATTTTTTTCATTTCATTCGCTCCTCAGGCATTTCACAGGACACAAAACTGCACCTGAGTCCAGTAAAGATCCTGTTCTCCTAAAAAAAATTCCTGCT
>NW_006292095.1:2447757-2454846 GCF_000327345.1 Myotis davidii | reverse complement strand
CAAGCCTTCATTCAGAGATGGGATGATATCTAGGGTGTGCCTATTTAGAATAAAACTTTGAGATACTGTGAATCTCACTTTACTGTTTGTCCTCTCATCCAACCAGATGCTCTGCCTTCTTTCCCATGTCCATGGTGGCCTGGGGCTCATAAGAGTTCAGTGTCTCCATTTTAAACAGCAAAGGCATTCCATTCCATGGGCTCTCTGATGGCAGAGATCACACCCTACATCTTTCTCCACACTTCCTTAGTACCATGCATGGTTATGGCACAAAACAGGTGCTCAATTAAGATGTGAATGGTTACTGATTAAAGAACCTTACAAGCAATAAAAGGGGTACCTATGCCTGCCAGCTCAAGCAAACTTGATCTTTCTGCCCTTTGGGTAGAGGAGTGTTTGTGCTGGTCTACTGGTAACTCCGTCCCCTTTAAGACTGGCCAGTTTTGGCTGAGGCACTCACCATCTTTGTGTAACATCAACTCCTGCAAAAGTAACAGCAGTGTGACCAGGTGAGGTCACTCCAAGGCAGCTTTTAAGATGGTTCCATGGATGCCACTTTTCTCACAGGAAGACCTGGAAACTCTACCAAGCCTCTGACCTGATACCAGAGTCTAATTCTAAAATTTCCCTGGGTCAGCAGCTAGGGCATACATAAACTCTGGGAAAAGGAAGAAAACCATTTCCCTGAAGCTGGAAAGAATTATGTGCCTTTATTCCTGGAAAGAATATATGTGCTTCTATGCCTCTGATGAAAAGACTCAACCCTGAATCCCAGAGTGATCGCCTGGAGCAAAGGCTTGAGAAAGATTTCACCTCTTCTCTTGCCAAGATGTGGCTTTCAGAGCCTGGGTTGCTGATGAAAATGTCAACAATGCTCACATCAAGAGTAAAATGGCTGTTCCGCTCAACATTCCAATAGATCAATGGTGGTCTGAGGCACCCTTCGCTGGGCAGAGAGCGAGCATAACTTCCCTTCCCCGACCAGCCAGAGATCCAATGTGGGTAGTAGGGATGGCTGTTCCAAAGAGGCTGAATGGGGAACGGAAGCTGAGGCAGACAGTGCCTTCTCTCCTATAGGGGTCCTTAGAGGAGGCAGCAGGTCTGGGTTCCATATTCTGAGTCTCTCCAACGAAAACATGGAATCTAAGTTTGGCATCTGACCTCCCTCCACGATCTCACCAAGCACAAATTAAACTCGGTTCCAAAGGGCACTCAACTGGACCAATCCCAAATGCCAACGATCTGAATAATGGCAGAACCAACTAGAGAGAGGCCAATGTCCCTGTGGGTTTAATTAATCCTAATAAGCCCAAGACCCTCAAGTGAAAATATATATGAGTGATTCCAGGCTGACAGACCTGACCGCCAAAAGAGGATTAAGAATGAGCTCACAAGCCTGGCCGGCATGGCTCAGTGGTTGAACGTCAATCCGTGAACCAGAAGGTCAAGGTTCGATTCCTGATCAGGGCACATGCCCGGTTGTGGTCTCAATCCCCAGTGCGGGGCCTGCAGGACAAAGCCGGCCTGCATTGAGCATCTGTCCCCTGGTGGTCAGTGCACATCATGGCAACTGGTCATTCTGCTGGTCATTCCACAGTTCAGTTCCTTTCCTCTCTAAAATCAATACACACACACACACGCACACACACACACACACACACACACACATATATACACATATATATATATTTTTAAAAAGCGAATGAGCTCACAAGACTGGGATACTGAATGTGCTGGAATAGCTGAGGGAGGACTCAGCTTGTTTGTCTCCACTAAAGTGTCCACTTGCGGATTAACATTACTACCAATGGAGAAAAAAAGTATTGAAAAGCAGCAGTGATACAATCACTGGCTTTGCAGTGATTCTGGAAAAGGGGCTGATACTTGTTCTAGAATTAGCCATGTTCTTCCACATCATCTAGTTGAGTGGTTTCCAAACTGTGCTGTGAGGACACGGAATTCCAGAGACATCTCGGGACTTGCTTTAGCTGAAGTAGCTCCACTTGCATCTATTAACTAGGACTGAGGTTCTGAATAAGATTTGTTTAAAGAAGTGGTTTTGCTGCTTGTATCAGATAGGACACTTTTAATGGCAAAACTCAGAAACACCAATTTACACACACACACACACACACACACACACAAAGATTTAGGAAAAAATAAAGAAAAAACTAAGGCTATGCGCTTCTAGTATAGCCAAATACAACGTCTAAACAACATCAGCAGGACTGAGGCACTCTAGACTCTGACCCTGCTTCCTGATACGTCGGCAGCATTCAGGCAACCCTTCCCATACAGTGGCAAGGTTCAACTCCCATGGTCTCATCTCACAAGTCCAGTGGTTCTCTTCCCTAATAGCTCTCCGAGAGTTAGCCTGCCAAGTAAAAGGAAACTCAAAATGACAACTGTTTAAGCAAGATGTTTATTCTCTCTTATATCAAGAAAGTCCAGAGGTAAACAGTTCGGGAATGAATGATTGCTCCATAGCCTTCAGGAATCCAGGCGTCCTTTTTGTTGCTTTGCTATCTGCCATAGGTGACTTCTAATTCATAGTCTCATGTGGCTGCTTGGGCTCCAGCCATCTTGTCTGTATTCCAACAGCATAAAAGAGGAAGGGAATGAAAAGGGCTTGCCTCCCTTCCTTTAAGAACACTTTGGAGAAGTAATATATGATACTTCCTCTTATATCCCATCGGCCAAGTTCCACCTGCCTCCCTCTATTCCTCCCAACATCCTCCCTCTAGCTCCAAAGTATGGTATCTTTGTTGTATCTACTTAATGAGCTTGGTGCAAACATTGGACATCTGGGGTTGGGGGGACAGTTCTGAGGCTAAAGTAGGCTTTCTCTAAGTGCTCTGATTGATTCGCCAGGGTGTCAGACAACACAGAGTAGATTTCCAAGAATATTAGACTCCTTCACTCCCTCTCTGCGGCAGCCTATGCACCCACGTCTTCCCTTGGTGATTAGCTCCTCGTTAACTTTTACCAAGCGGCACTGTGGAAAGAGTACTCCAGCTAGTCTTTGTCTTTTGGAGTAAGGTAAGAGGAATCTTGCTCCGACATTTGGGTTAGCAAAAGCACCCGGGAAAAAGATGGACAGCCCCACCATGGAATGTGTCCAGAGCCCTGGAGGCAGACCAGGTGCGTGGGGAGCTAAGCCATTAGTCCCTCTGTCTGATTTCCATCTCTCTGCCTGGCCCTGGTGTCAGGAGAGATTGATTGGGCCCATGCCCTCAGGATGGGACAGCAGTGTGGGAGCAGGGAGGGAAGGATGAGTCAGACAGATGGGGTGTCATGGGATTAACCAACTTGCCTTCACCAAAAGGGAATTTGGTGGGGGAGGGGGCCCAAGGGGAATGGAGCCTCTGCCCTGTTGACCCCTTCCACAGCAATTACCAGAGGGGGCACGATCCCTCTGATACCTCTGCAATTAAACAGATGCGGCTGTGGCCAGCATGCTAGACCACTTTCTTCTGCCAGTGCGCTAATGGGTCCTAAGTGGCTCCCAGATTCTCAGCTGCCAAAGGGAGGTATCTGCCAGCATTTCAGACTGCCCCAAGACAGAAAGGGGAATAAAGAATGGGGATTTATTTTGGGAGGGGTCTCCATTTTTCTGATGCAAACTGGAAAGAAAAGCCAAAGCTCACAACCAAAAAGTTATCAAAAAAAATTTTTTGCAGGCACACGCAGTGCAAAATAATGAGTACACATGATAAAAATGCTGGCAATCAATTAATCAATGGCTACCTTAGTGACCAATTCCTCTGGTCCCAGAGAAGAGTTGGATTAGTGGTTCTCAATCAGGAGAGGACTATATATATGTATTTTAATTCTGAGATTTTACTTTTCATCTTACACTCATCTTTGTTATTGAAACTAATGGCCATGAACATGTAATTATTTTTTTTATTATGAAATATTTATGTATTAGTTTTTAGAATAAAAGCTACTTAAAATATACAATAAGAATTTTAAAAATTAAAACATTATTGGTATATTAGTTATTAAAATATATAACAAAGTTAAAATAATAAAAACATTATAATAATTAGCTCATTAATATGATATGCTATAAATGAACAGATCAGTGTTACTGACTGTGAGTCTCAAAACAAATCAAAATATATGTAAGTATTTGGTTTAAGATATAGGTGTCATCTGGGAAAATAAATGACCAATAATATTATCAGGCTGAGTAAAGCATGAGGGTGGAAAAAAGGAAAGTTAGATCTCTGCCTTATAACTTACCCAAAATCCCAAATATATTAAAAAGTTAAATGTAATATGACTGGAAGAAAAAACTGACTGGGAATAAATAGGTTTACATAATCTATTATAAAATAATGTTAATATTATGTAATAGATTATGTGATCTTAAGATAAAATAAGTTTTTGTAAGCTTAAACCAAAAGCAAAAGAACAAAGGGGAAGACCAATAGATTTGACTAAGTAAAATGTTTACACTTCTGGGTTGTTTTTAATCCTCACCCGAGGATATGTTTTTATTGATTTTAGAGAGAAGAAGGGAGAGAGAGAGAGAAACATCCATGTGAGAGAGAAACATGGCATGCACCCAACCTACATATGTGCCCTGACTGGAAATCGAATCCACAACCTTTGGTGTACATGACCGTGCTCTAACCAATCGATCCACCCAGCCAGGGCACACTTCTGCTTTTAAAACAAGAAGAAGAAATAAAATTGAAATGTAAACAACTAAATGCAAATAATATTTGCAATGTGCGTAACAATAAAGAGCGCTTAGAAACCAAAAGCAAAATATTAACATTCCCATACAAAAGTGAACAAAGAATATTAGCTGGCTATTCACAAAACATTTTTAAGGGTCAATAAACATATGTTTAAATTTTCAGTGTCAGTAACAGTCAATAAAATACAAATTAAAACTATAAAAAATAGTATTTTATAGCTATCCTATTGTTAAAAAATATTTAAAGATAATACCCAGTCTTGTCGAGAATGCAACATCTCATAAATTTCAGATGGGAAGTTTGACAATCTGTATGAAAAGCTTTTAAATATGCTTGAGTTTTATTGACACAACAAGCCAATTCCTATAAGTTTATACTAAGAAATTAAGAATGTGCCTAAATATTTGTGTACAAAATATTTATCAAAGCATGGTTCACAAAAGTGAAATTCTGAGGAAAATGTCCAAAAATGGGGATTTGCTTTAAAAATTAGAGGACAATTTTATTCTATAATTTGTATGGAAGTGAGAGGGCCTACTATAGTCATAACAATCTTGAAGAAGAGCAGCTGTATTGGCTGTATTTAGAACTTTTTTTTAAAAGAGATTTCTAGCCCTGACCGGTTTGGCTCAGTGGATAGAGCGTCGGCCTGCGGACTGAAAGGTCCCAGGTTTGATTCCGGTCAAGGGCATGTACCTGGGTTGCGGGCACATCCCCAGTGGGAGATGTGCAGGAGGCAGCTGATCGATGTCTCTCTCATCGATGTTTCTAGCTCTCTGTCCCTCTCCCTTCCTCTCTGTAAAAAATCAATAAAATATATTTTTTTAAAAAAGAGAGATTTCTAGAACTAATAATAACAGGCTATTAACATTTGGTAAATACATGTAATAGGAACATGAATATCACATTATTTTTTGAATTTTTCTATGTTTGAATATTTCACAATTTTAAAAATCTCTAGTGAAAGTCGACTTGCTCTCAATGTACCACTTGAAGGACCATGCCCCTTCTGGTCCAACCACCTTATCAGTTGATGGACACCTATTGATCTGACCATTACCAGTTGGTTCCTGTGGATGGAGTGATGAGACAGATGAGCTCCAAGGACCCTTTCAACACTGAAAAGCCCTATTTCCATGACTATAAAACTGGGATCCCTGAAACTGGAAAAAGATTTACAGTAACAAATCTAATTTTTGAGGGACAATGGTGAGCTTGTGTTCATGTGTCTTACAAGTATATAAAAGTAAGACCCAAACTCATCTAGAAAAATAAGAAGGATTGAGGAAGGAAAGGACAAGGGAGAAAGTAGACTCAGAAAAACATGAGCAAACCTACCTTGGACCCTCAAGATCCAACCAAGGTAGATGTGGTGAAGAAATGAGCATCGACAAAGGGGAAATTGACGGTCCCAGGTTATGAAGAGCTCCATTGTGAAATACTTGGCTTTGCTTGTTTCGGTTTGATTGAAATATTCTTAGCAACCGAAGTGCTACAGATCAATTGGCCTTGTGTAAGTGAAATGTTTCCCCTGGGCAATCTCATCCACTGCTGCTGAGAATTCAAATATGCTCAATTGTTCTGGAAGGCACTTTAGAAATATGTACAAGAAATTTTTAACTTTTACATAACCTTTGACCCAGCAATTCTATCTATAAATTTTTTCTTAGGTGATCAAAAATGGCCTTAAAGATTTGTGTATAAGGATCTTCATTGCAGAGAACAATGAACATTTAGAAAAATCAGAGAAAACAAATACAATACTGAGAGATTTGTGTTACAAGAATAAGGCGGGTTATAAAATAGTATATATACTCAGATTCCATTTTGTTAAAAAATAAAATAAAAAGAAAAAAGGGAAAAAAGGAAGAGAGACAGGGAAGGAGGAAGAAAGGGAAGGAGGGACTCAGAGGGACAGAGAGAAGAAAGAAAAAGAATCCCCACTCACCCTGTAACCTTGAACAAGTAGCATATCTTTTCCAAATCTAATCTACCACTTCTATAAACAACTATTTAATCCTATTCCTTGTAAAAATTTAATGACTAATATGTAGGTCAGAGCTATTTTGTAAACTTTGTCATAGTGCAAATTAAAGGTGATGGGAGATGGTGGAGAAAAAAACAAGTTAAAAAAAATTAGAAAGCACATATGCTCTGACCTGGGATTTTCTTGGCAAAGAGTGAACATTAAAACCTTGAAAGTCATGTATGCATTTACAAACTAGTAAACAATGAATGCTCAATGTAGCCTACAAGGCCCCAGACCCCTCCATGCTCACCTGGCTCAGCCCTCTCCCTCCTCCTGCATCACACCCTCCCAGGCCTCCTCCCTGCTCCTCTCACCCTCCATACTCCTCCATTTCCCAGGCCTCCCCTC
>NW_006292095.1:2440681-2447415 GCF_000327345.1 Myotis davidii | reverse complement strand
TCCCCCATTTCCCAGGCCTCCCCTCTGCTCCTCTCACCCACCATACTCCCCCATTTCCCAGGCCTCCCCTCTGCTCCTCTCACCCACCATACTCCCCCATTTCCCAGGCCTCCCCTCTGCTCCTCTCACCCACCATACTCCCCCATTTCCCAGGCCTCCCCTCGGCTCCTCTAACCCACCATACTCCCCCATTTCCCAGGCCTCCTCCCTACTCCTCACCCACCATGCTCCTTCGTTTCCCAGACTTTGGGCACACTTTGCTTTCTTGACCTGGAACATCCTTTCCACCACCACCCCCATCTCTTTTCCTAGATAATTATGGCATGTCTTCCAGAACTCTGTTCAAATGCCACTTCTTCAAGGACTCCTTCTCAATATAGGTTGATTCCCATAATATGCTCTTGTAGAATCTTGTACTTCACCTTGATAGCTCTTGATCATAATTATTATTTATTAATTTCATAATTTGTCTCCCATCTGCCCTCCCAGCTAGAGTAGAAGCCATCTTGCTCTCTGCCATAGCCCCTGCACTGAGCACAGTGCCTCACACATAGGTAGGAAGCTATAAATATGTGCTGAATAAACTGTACAGACTAGAACAAGCTAGGTATCCAGAGAACATATGAAGCATCCCTGATATACACTGAAATCCTCGGAAGAGATTTAAAACATAACCTTGCCCAAGCCTCAACCCAGAAAATCTGGCCTGGAGTGTACCTGGGCACAGGTACCAGCTGAATTTCTCTGGGTGAATCTGAGATGCCACAGGTGGAAATCACTGTTGACAATCCAGGATCAGTCCCAGAGCAGGTGATCATCTCTCTAGTCTGGTCAAGTGGACTCAGTGCAGAGCAGAAAGCCTGAACCTTGAGCGCACCTCTTCTTCCTTCCTCACTCACCCTATGTGACATGTGTAGATGTCTAGTGACCAATGTGACACAGCTCAGGCCCTAGGGCCAGGCAGAGAAGAGGTTCGCTTTAACAGTACCAACATCTGGCAGAGTAAAATCTGAAGTTGGAGACTATTTACATCCTCCTGCTGTTGTTTTTTTTAATTACTTTACTGATTAAGTTATTACATATGTGTCCTTATTCCCACATTACCCCCCCATCCCCCCCCTCTCATCCCCTCACCCCTTTGTTGTCTGTGTCCATTGGTTAGGCCTATATGCATATAAGTCCTTGGGTTGATCTCTTCCCCTTACCCCCATCTTCCCCTACATTCCCTCTGAGGTTTGACAGTCTGATCGATGCTTCTCTGTCTCTGGATCTGTAGTGTTAGAGAGGATGTGGAGAAAAAGGAACCCTTTAGAATGCAGACTGGTGCAGCCACTATGGAGAACAGTATCGAGTTTCCTCAAAAAACTAATAATGGAACTCCCATTTGACCCTGTGATCCCACTTCTAGGAATATATCCCAAGAAACTAGAAACACCAATCAGAAAGGTTATATGCACCCCTATGTTCATAGCAGCACAATTCACCATAGCGAAGATTTGGAAACAGCCTCCTGCTGTTTTTCTGGCATTCCGCTTTGCTAAAAGGGCACTGTTCCCTTTTCGGGTCTTAAGGAGGCTATATTGACACTTGTTATGCTAAACAGAAGCATTTCAGGGTCCAGAGCAAGCACACACACAGCTGGCTGCTCACTTTCATTGAAACTATTTCTTAATAATATCATTAGATTCATAGTCCATTTATCTGTAGCATATGGATTTTCCTGATATATAAACCATCTCCGAACTGAACCATCTCTCAGCAAAAGCTATTTCCTGTTACAGATGTTATTTCCACCTCACTCCAAAACAGATTGGCAACATCCCACAGCAGCAGAGTGGGTAGGATCATGGGAGAGCCTGGGAAGGTGCTGTGGTGGCATGCAGGCCCCTCACATCCAGTGTGGTCTTCAGACCAGCAGCATGGATATCACTGGGAACTCATTAGAAATGCAGAGTCTCAGGCTCCCCCAGGACCTGCTGAGTCAGAATCCAAATTTTCATAAAACCCCCCTGGTGATCCATAAGCACACTTACAGCTGAGAATAACTGGTCTTAAATTCATAGTGCATTGGCATCACCTGAATAGTGTTTTATATTTTGTAATTTCAATGTCTAACCCCTACTCCAAGAGATTATGGTTTCATTGATAATAAGATGTGGCCTGAGCAACAAGATTTTAAAATTCTAATGTAAAGCAAAATGTGATCATCTCAGCCAATCGCCTCTTTCTGCTGAACAAACTAAAGCCTGGGGAGGTAAGTGACTCACCCAAGGTCTCACAGACAAGACTCAGAGTGGGTTTGATTGCATGACAGCAGGAGAGCTGAGGTCCATGGTAGATCTGAGGTCCATTGCACAACCACTAAATTGTGCAATATTTGTTGTCAGTGTCTGTAGTGGGTTGAATAATGTCCCCATAAAAAGATATGTCCAAGTCCTAACCTGCTGGTACATGACCTTAATTGGAAATCAGGTCTTAGCAGATCTCGAAATGATCCTAGATTCAAAGCGGGCCCTAAATCAAAAGATGAACATCCTTATGAGAGAAGAACACACAGAGAAGAAGGCAATGAGAAGATGGAGGCAGAGACTGGAGTAAAATGTTTATAAGCCAAAGAACACCAAGGATTGCCAACAACCACCCAAGCATGCGTCTGTTTCTCCCTCAGCGCCTCCAGCAGGAACCAACCCTGGGACACCTTGATTTCAGAATTCTGAACTTTGAGAGAATGAAGCTCTGTCATTTTAAGCAGCTCAGTTTGTGGTGATTCCTTCCAGGAGCCTTAGGAAACTCATACACTCGAGCTTAACAGCTCATCTAGTAGCAACATGGGCACTCCAAAAACCTGTCTGCATCCAGCCCTGAACCAAACAGTTCCTGACAAGCATGGCAGCCCAGAGAGCACCCACTGCTCAAAAACATTCAAGGGCTCCCTGTTTCTAGAGAAATTAGTGCTTTATGGCCTGTCATTTGTATAGGTCTCTGCAAGGAGCCCTGGCAATTTTGTTTTCATAATTTTATATTCTAGTCTTAGAGTGAGACTCTCAAATTATATAAGATTCAAAAAAAAAAAAAACAAAAAACTTGCATCTCTCCTTGCCTTAGCTGGATAGTCAAAACACACTGCAACCCAGCCTCAACCTATCTCTCCAAACTCATCTCCCACGTGCCACCCACACAAGCCTTTCCTTCATGCTCCCTGAACGTGCTGCATGCCTCCTGGTTTCTAATCTGCACCTCGGCCAGTTTTCTGCTTCTCTAAGTGTTGCTTTCCACAAAAACTGGCTAGTTCAAGGCCAGTTTTGCTGAGATAGCATTCCTGACCCTCCTCCCAACCCAGCTAATGGAATACAGCTTTCTCTTGCAAAACTCTCTACTTTATATTGGGATTACCTTATTATACAGTCATCTCCCCTATAATTGGCCAGTTTGTTTCTCCAAATCTCCAAGCATTGGGAAAAGGGCAAGAGCAACAGATCTCTTGGATATGGCCCACTCTGCACCTCCGTCACCTTCTCATTTCTGCCTCTCCCAGATCTGTATGTTTCCAAAGTCTCAGCCCAAATGTCAATCCCCAGGCCCCCACATGTCAGGCCAGTAATTTCTTATTCTCTCTACTATTGCTCTCTTGGTAAAGTTTGCATCTTGGGCTTCAAGGAAACTTCAGTATCTATCTGCATATTCCAGAGCTATCTAGAACCTCCCCAAAGGGTGGGGTCTGGGCATCCCAAATGCGAGCGTACACACAATCCAAATCTCTCCTGCCTATGAGGTGAGAGATGAGGCTCCACCACCGCCAGCTCTGTGTCTCCAAACCAGACGGAGGACATCTGGCTCCTGGAATGGACACACCATCTCGGAATAACTTCAAAAGGAAAGATGGCCCAGATAGCTTCACTGAAGGCATTTGCTTAATTAGTATACTTGGTTCCTGTAGGAGCCAAAGAATTTCTTGTTGGCCACATCATTTCAATGAGTAGTTAAGGAAAAGATGACCTTGGAAAGCTAGAATAACTGGGGACATCTGGGATGACCTAAGCAAAATTCATTTGTGGTCCCTTGTGAGCTAGACTATAAAGATAGAAAATGGATAGAGATAGCTAGCTTTCATTTTGCATTTCTTGTGGTTCCATAGCATCCCCTTAATGATTTGAATTAGACTGCTTTCTTTAGCTCATATTTATCAAAATGACAGTTTGCTCTTTCCCCCCAAGTCAACTTCCTCACAGATATGCATATTGGATTCTTGCTGATCGTCCTCTTCTCTGTGGGAATGATCCTGAAATGTTACCATTTGCCTCAGTGGATGAGTATGAATGGCCCAGGAGGAATAAGTTTAAGTTATTACTGCTCATTTATTTATGCCCCAAACTGTGACAGTATAAAGATGCAGACTTTACTCTCAAGGTACTCTTGAAGAGCTCACAGTCTAGTGGGGAAATCTCATAGTGCACTGCCATCATTTTGTGTGCACATGTCTAAGTGCTATAAAAGAGCTATAAATCATGAGTACAAAACACTTTGGAATCACAAAGGAAATAGCAACTCACTTGATCCCCATGGATGAATCAATCACATTCTTCCCTAAACCAAATGTTCATACAGGGAAGGGAAGGGAAATGGGAGATAAAAAATTATAGAAGAATTACATGATTCAGAGATTGATGGGATCAGTAATATGGCACAGAGTTCAAGTTTATTTCAGAATGTAAGAGTTCAATGGTTTCTAACCTTGGTCTTGGTTAGGATGATTTTAGAGAGAGAGGGAGGGATAGAGAGACATCTATTTGTTGTTCTATTTATTTATGCACTCATTGTTTGATTTTTATATGTGCCCTGACCAGAGATCAAACCCACAAAATGGCATATTAGAATGATGTTCTACCCAATTGAGCTACTGGGTTAGGGCATGAATATTCTTGATATATGTGAGTAAACAAATTATAGTTGACTTGAACAACATGGATTTGAACTGCAAGGGTCTATTTATATGCAGATTTTTTTCAATAAATACAGTCATCCTCCATATCTGTGTATTTCACATCTGTGAATTCAACCAACCCTGGACTGAAAATAGTATTTTCTCCACAGTTGAGAATCCACAGATGTGGAGGGCCAACTGTATGCATTGTTCCATGCCATTTTATATATAAGGAACTTTAGCATCTGCAGATTTTGGTACCCTCTGGGGGTTCTGGAACCAATGCCCCTTGGACACCAAGGGCTGACTGTAGTTAAGTTTGGGGGCATCAAAAGTTACATGTAGATTTTCAATTGCACAGGGGTCAGTGAACCTCCATGTTGTTCAATAGTCAACTGTATACACTATCAACTCATATCTAAGTAGAGGGATTTTAATTACCAAGAGGTCAGGGAGTTAGCATGAGTAGATGATTGAAAGCCTGAGCAGTGACCCTGGACAATAAGGGAGTTGCTCAAATAGTAAAAATTCATACTCCATTCAGCAGAACTGTGCTTGCATGAAGTATAACCACTAAAGTCCAGTGTCTAGGATATGTTCAGAATTCAAGAACACAGAATAGCAAAGACCTAAGCTTTTGGAGAGAACACAACAACAAAAGATATGAATTAAAACAGCAGTGGACTGTAATTCCTATGTGTAGTCTAAGATCACTTAAATTATAAGTACTAACTTATGAAATCTACAAATGATAGTTTTGGATAGTGTGACTTTTCTATGCAGGGTTTAACATTAAAAATTCTTTGTTCAGTTACTATGTTCACTGACAATTATACAAAACCCTCTTACTTATTATATCCTACATTACTCTGTGCTTTGATTTTGAGACACTAAGCACTTGAAGGAGGAAACAAATAGATATTAGCTAAAGAGTGGCAAAAGGCTTTGAGAAGAGCCTGGCCAGTGTGGCTAGGTGGTTGAGTTTCGACCTATGAACCAGGAGGTGTTTGATTCCTGGTCAGGGCATATACCTAGGTTGCAGTCTTAATCCCTGGGTGTACAGGAGACAGCTGATTATGTCTCAATTATTGATGTTTCTATCTCCCTCCCTCCCACTTCCTCTCTCTCTAAAAAATCCATAAAACCATTTTTTCAAAAAGGCTGTGAGAAGGAAGTTGGGGCTCCTAGTATCTACCCTGAAAATACAGCTCAACAAATATATATTTATTCTCTATGAAATTATCCGTAATAGCAAAAGGTTGGAAACAATCCAAATATCCATAAAAAGGAGATTGGTTAGCCCTAGCTGGTTTGGCTCAGTGGATAGAGCATCAGCCTGTGGACTGAAGGGTCCCAGGTTTGATTTCGGTCAGGAGCACATGCCCAGGGTTGCGGACTTGGTCCCCAGTGGGGGGCATGCAGGAGGCAGCCAATCAATGATTCTTTCTCATCGTTGATGCTTCTCTCTCTTTCTCCCTCTCCCTTCCTCTCTGAAATGTGCCATATATATATATATGGGGTTATATATAATGTGCCATATATATATATATATATTTTTTTTAATTTAAAGGAGATTGGTTAAACTATGGTACATCCACCCAGTGTAGTTTTATGCAACCTTGAAGAAATGAAGATCTCTAATGAATGGATGTGGAATGATTTCCAAGGTCATTATTAAGAAAAAAATCAGGGGAACCAAGATGGCGGCATAGGTTAATGCCGGAGATTGCTGCCTCGAACAACCAATTCAGGGATACACCTAGAAGACGGAACGGACATCATCCAGAACCACAGGAGGGCTGGCTGAGTGGAA
>NW_006292095.1:2424342-2439261 GCF_000327345.1 Myotis davidii | reverse complement strand
AAAAAAATAAATAAAATACAGTTAAAAAAAATAAAGAGACATAAAAACCAAAAGTAATCTGTTAACCTCAATTAAATCCTGGTTTAAAAATAATCATCCAAAGCTGTCATTGGGATAGTCGGGAGGAAATATATTTGTATAAAATTTTTATTTATAATAGATACAGAGGCAGAGCTGCCTCAAACAGATTGTCAAACTGCAGTGGGAAGGCCAGGGAGGGTTGAGGGGCAGGAGGGAGGGGGGTAAGAGATCAACTGAAGGACATGTATGCATGCATATAAGCATAACCAATGGACATAAGACACTGGGGAGTAGGGGAGGCCAGGGGATTGTCAAGGGCGGGGAAAATAAAAGGGACAATGTAATACTCTTTGTAATACTTTAAGCAATAAAACAATTAAAAAAATAAAAACTGTCAAGAGTAAAAACACCAGAGGCTTCCATCTCCACTGTACGGAAGAAAAGGGTTAAAAAGAAGTAATTAAAATAAAGTAAAATAAGATAAAATGAAAAATAATAGTAATATATAAGTAATATTATATATATATATATATATATATGATGTATGTATGTGTATATATACTGGGTGGGGCAAAAATAAGTTTACAGTTATCTGTATAGAAAATAATACAACTAGAAACACTGATCAGAAAGGATATATGCACCCCCTATGTTCATAGCAGCACAACTTACCATAGCTAAGATTTGGAAACAGCCTAAGTGCCCATCAGCAGATGAGTGGATTAAAAAACTGTGATACATCTACACAATGGAATACTATGTTGCTATAAAAAGGAAGGAACTCCTACCATTTGCAACAGCATGGATGGACCTGGAGAGCATTATGCTAAGCAAAGTAAGCCAGTCCAAGAAAGATAAGTAACACATGATCTCACACATTTGTGGAATTTAATGAACAAAAAAACTGATGAGTAAAATAGATCTAGTCAGAGAAAGATAAATATCACATGATCTCACTCATTTGTGGAATATAATGAACAACATAAACTGATGAAGAAAAACAGATCCAAAAACAGAGAAGCATCGATCAGATGGTCAAACCTCAGAGGGAAGGTAGGAGAGGGTGGGGGTAAGAGGGAGAGATCAACCAAAGGATTTGGATGCATGCATATAAGCATAACCAATGGACACAGACACCAGAGGGGTGAGGGCATGAGCGGGGGGAGGGGGGTAGGGAGGCAAAGGATAAGGATACATGTGTAAAACCTTAATCAATAAAGAAAAAAAATTAATACTCTGAAGAAATCAATTAAATCCTTCTTAAAAAAGAAAATAATACAATAATCCTATATAATAAAAGCCTAATATGCTAAGTGTCCGGTCGACCGGTCAGCTGTTCAACCAATCAAAGCGTAATATGCTAATGATATGCTAAGGCCGCTCAACTGCTTGCAATGATGTGCACTGACCACCAGGGGGCAGACAGTTGACCAGTCAACACTGGTTGCACTGACTACCAGGAAACAGATGCTCCAACCAGTAGGTTAGCTTGCTGCTGGGGTCTAGCCCTGGAGCCCTCCTGTAGTCCCTCCCCAGCTGGCCAACCTCCTGCATCTCTCCCCTGCCCCGATCATGCACCAGTGGGGTCCCTTGGCCTGGCCTGTGCCCTCTCGCAATCTGGGACCCCTCAGGCATTGTTGGAGAGCCAGTTTTGGGGGATCCACCTAAGCCAGCAGGCAGACATTCCCCGAGGGGTCCCAAACTGCGAGAGGGCTCAGGCTGGGCTGAGAAACCTCCCCGCCCCCAGTGCATGAATTTCGTGCACTGGGCCTCTAGTTAGTAAATAATAATACAAGAATAAACTCTGGCCCAAACCGGTTTGGCTCAATGGATAGAGCGTTGGCCTGGGGACTCAAGGGTCCCAGGTTCGATTCCAGTTAAGGGCATGTACCTTGGTTGCAGGCACCTACCCAGTGGAGAGTGTGCAGGAGGCAGCTGATCGATGTTTCTCTCTCATCGATGTTTCTGACTCTCTATCCCTCTCCCTTCCTCTCTGTAAGAAATCAATAAAAAAATATATTTAAAAAAAAAAGAATAAACTCTGTGTTTTGCGTACTCACAACTGTAAATCTATTTGCCCCACCCTGTATATCGACATACACACATGTACACACACATACACACAGAAAGAAAAAATAATATAAAATGCATAAACTGACTACTTCAACTGATCTCTCTGACCAATCCAAAGGCACTTGAAAGGTGACGAAGGGATTAGATCAGGGGTGGGCAAACTTTTTGACTCGAGGGCCACCATGGGTTCTTAAACTGGACCGGTGGGCCGGAACAAAACCATGGATGGAGTGTTTGTGTGAACTAATATAAATTCAAAGTAAACATCATTACATAAAAGGGTACGGTCTTTTTTTTTTTTTAGTTTTATTCATTTCAAACGGGCCGGATCCGGCCCGCGAGCCATAGTTTGCCCACGGCTAGATTAGATGATACGCCAGAGAGTGACGAGTTGGTGTAGTCTGAGCTAACATAATCATTATTCCAGAATTGGGTCTCCCTTTTAACAGAAGCTTGGAGGAAGTCCCATCATTTCTCAACTGCCCTTTTCATAAAATTGAAATTAGAATCGCCAGCCTCAGTGCAGAGCTCTGAGGCTTCACCAGTTGGCATCTGTAAATACTGTGAGGCTGAGAAGCATTATGAAAATCATATGTGCAAATCCACACATGCCTGAGGTATGCAGAGAAACCAGGATGGGTCTTCCACACATCAAGCAGTGGGTGTTCAAAGGACCTAATTCTAGTGGTGGCTCTTGTGAAGTTCTCATTGGAACTTGCCCTTGGGAGGGTATGACTAGGGAGGGAGACCCCTGCCAGGGGCACAATATTTAGTCTCAAAGACAGGCCACGTGATGTGGGAAGGAGTCTCGAATTACAGAATCAGAAGATCTGGATGGACATTCTAACTCTGCCACAGTTATGGCCTGGAGCCTTCGAACCAGTATCTGGAATAGTAACCCATTTTCCCTGTGTCAGATTCAAAGTCGTTTTGTTTTATCACAAGTCTTGGCTGGGCATTAACCAAAGCTGCATAGTTTAATGAAATATATGTACCAGAAAATGTGGTTACAGTTAACCAGTTCATCTTTCTAGCTTTCTAAAGACCCATGTTTGCCTCAGGCAACTCCTGACTTCAGCCCTGTCCAGCCCTAGTAGTACATTACTATTACTATATACCAACTATAGAATCAGAAACTAGTATAAAGGATTTTAATTTTTTCAAAACATTTTTATCATCATCATCTCAGTTGATTGTCCCAATAGGCAGAGCAGAAAAATAAATGAATTTTGCAAGTACATAAACGGAAGCTCAGCCTATCCTGGCCAAGGCCACATAACTAGAACATTACAAAGCTGTGAACAGAATTCAGTCCATCGGGCTATGTGCCACCATGACCCTGGGCCTCACAGTGCCTTCCTGCCTTCATCACATGTGGTCCTGATCTGTAGCTAACCCCCAAGCCAAGCCCACTCTGTGCACCATCAACAGCCTGCCACCAGCTCCCCTCACGACCCAGTCTGTCCTGGGAAGCTTTAAAACTTCCAGAGACAGGTGAGGGCACGTGCAGGCAAATAAATTAAATAAATAAATAAATAAATAAATAAATAAATAAAATGGAGCCAACATCAGTGTGTGATGGAGATGACAAGATTCTATTGCTCATTTTCTTCTAAGCTCCAGCCTCCCTGTTAAAGGACGGGGATCAAAACCTTTTGTGTGGAAGCACGGAATGCTAGATCAAGCAGAAAACTTGGAGATTATCTAATCTAGTGGTTCCTAAACCTGGCTTCCCATTGGAATCTACTGAAAAATTTGTTAAAAATAAAAATTCCTGCCGAAACCAGTTTGGCTCAGTGGATAGAGCGTCTGCCTGCGGACTGAAAGGTCCCAGGTTCGATTCTGGTCAAGGGCATGTACCTGGGTTGCGGGCACATCCCCAGTAAGAGATGTGCAGGAGGCCGCTGATCGATGTTTCTCTCCCATCGATGTTTCTAACTCTCTCTCTCCCTTCCTCTCTGTAAAAAATCAATAAAAAATTCCTGCGCACCACTTAGAGAGATTTTGGTTCCGCAGTACTGCAAGTGAGCCTGAAAATCTATTTTTGGCTAGTTTCCTTGGACCCCCAGCTGGAGGGGATGCACTAAGAGCAGCTGGGAGCCACTGTCAGAGGGTATCAAGGGATCTTCCAGGACAGGACACCGATTCCCAGAGACAATAGAGACTTGCCCAGGCTCGCACAGCTAGACAGTGATGTATAGGTTTCTAATCCAAGTCACACACATTATCACACTGCGTCCTCTTACAGTCTTACCAGGTGAGTGAGAAACTGCATGTCCTACTCTTCTTGGGAGAGAAAGAAGGGCCTTTTGTGCCCTCGAAGCAACCTCTTCATGTTAGTTTGCTGGAGTAGACAAAGTGCCACAAACTGGACAGCTTAAACAAAGAAATTTATTCTCTCATAGTCCTGCAGGCTAGAAGATCAAGGAGTTGGCAATGCCAGTTTCCAATGAGACCTCTCTCCTTGGCTTGTAAATGGCCACTTCTTGCTGCATCCTCCTCTGTGTGTCTGTGTCCTATTCTCCTCTTCGTGGAAGAACACCCACCAGTAATATTGGACCTCATTTTAACTTAATTTAACTTAATTACTACTTTAAAGACCCAATTTCCAAGTCTCCTCTAAGGCAGTGGGGATTAGGATTTCAACATATGAATTTGGGGGAGAGACATAATTCAGTCCACTCCAAGGCACTGAGTTGCTACTTGATTTAGACTAAAATCAAGGTAATTAGGAAATAAAATCTAAGCCTTCAAGTTTAATAGTAATTATTTTAATGCCTTTTAAGGTCCAAAATATCCCATGTTTTAAATGCAATAAAGTTTCTAAGAAATGCTAATTTTAAACCCAAAGGCTTAATCTGTGTCAAAATTCATTATCAAAGAATGCTATAATTCACAAATAATTAACATTGCCTGTCTTTATAAAAATCTGATGAGTTTTGATTTAAAAAAGAAAACCTCTAAAAATAGACACAGGAAAAGGAATAAAACACCACATTTTGAAGCAGCTGAGTTGATGGAATAACAACCAGCTTAATTTTTCATTGAACAAAATAACCTTTGACCTTGCTTGTGTCTGGTGAAGGCAGGATTCTGGAGGTCAAAGGTTAATTAGCCTGAACATGATAATATATTTATCAGCAAAATAAACTGAGAAATAATGTGTGAGTAAAGGTCAATCTATTCTCACTGTCTCAAATTCCTAGGAGAAAACAATGAAATTGACAATCTGTATAGTCTTTGCACACCAAAAAAAAGAGACATTTTTCCTTCTTTTGTGGACTGAAGATGCCTGTGCCAATATAAACTTCTGCTTTTCATCTTCTGAGCAGTCAAGGGCAACAGTGCTATCTCTGACCCAGGGACATATTTTTAGAAGCATTGGATCCTCTTCACACAAAATTAATTAATGGTGTATTTTCAAATCTTCCCTGTGTCCCCTCCTTGATGCTCCCAATCCTACTCCCACCACAGCTTGCTAAATAAAGGGGTTCTGCAAGATTGGGCTGTGCTAGGACACTGTGAGGATCCAGTCCATTGGGAGTCCACAAAGATGAGTTCTAATTTCAGATTTACATCCTTCTCTGTGATTTGGGATAAGTTCATCCAATTCTCTGGGCCTGTTTTCCCATTCACAAAACCACAGAGTGAGATTCAATGACTTCTTAAGTCTTCCCAATGATTTGTTTTTTTTAAAGGAAAGGATATGAGTTCTTGAAAATGTATTCAAGTCTTATCTGACATAAGAAGAATGAAGAGATGAAGGAGGAGGAAGAGGGAGGAGAAACCCAGCAGGAAATGAATGAACTTTCCTTTATGCAAGCATTCAGTGGCTGGAGCACCCTAGGAGGGGAGCACTGGACAATGGGGTCCCTGCAGACACACATTAACCACAAGAGGAGAGCATTCTAAGCTGAACTGGGACCAGAACTTGGGTCTTCCAACTCAAATCACAGTGTTGTCACTATCTAGCTGTGTGACCTTTGCAAAGTCACAGAAGCACCTCCGGCCCCAGTGTCTTCATCTACAAAAGGAGGGAGTTAGATTAGATGGCTTCTCTCTTCTCTGGGATTGCATTAGTGAGACAGCTGGTATTGTTAATTGATAAGGAAACAGTTCAAAGAGGATCCATCTGTTTTTAATTAAATTCCATTTGAGACATCTTTATAAATGCCCTGGGTCTAGGAGATAACATATTAGGAGACACTGAGAACATACATATTGAAGCCATATGGCAATATATAAAGGACAGACCCAATTATATAGAATTAAACCAGTGATGGGTGAGAACCGGGAAGCCTGTGCTTTCAGAGATTTGGGGAGGGAGTTAAAGTTCATTGGGCACCAAAACAGTAAGAGAGTACATTCAATGGAAATTGGACGTTAGCAGAAACACATCATTATAGGAAATTGATATTCCATGGTCTCTAACATAGTAAAAGAAAGTAAGAAAAATAAGAAAACATAAGCCAGAGGTGAAATAGGAGAAATGGCTGGGAATGTTATCCACGGGGATGTGGAGTGGAAGGAAGAGGCACAAACCCTGAAGCAAATGACAGTTTCTACCCACAACTCACAATTATGCATGGATTTTGGGTTTTTTTATTTTTGTTTTTTAAATCAATAAGCTTTCTTATTTTAGAGTAGTTTTAGGTTCATAGCAAAGGTGAACAGAAAATAGAGTTCCTACCGGTCCTCTGTCCCCACACAAGCACAACCTCCTATCAACATCTGTACCAGAAGGTGAATTTGTTACAAATAATGAACCTATATTGACACATCATTATTACCAAAAGTCCATAGATGACATTAGTTTTCATTCCTGGTGTTGTACAATGGACGTCCTAAAAATCCTCTCTGCTCTGCCTATTCATCCCTAACCTCCCACTCACCCCGGGCAACCACCGATCTTTTTACTGTTTCCATAGCTTCACTTTTCCAAAATGTCACATAGTTGGAATCATATAGTATGCAGCCTTTTCATAAGGGCTTTTTTTCCACTTAGTAATGGGCATTTAAGTTTCCTCAATGTCTTTTCATGGCTTGATAACTCATTTCTTTTTAGCTCTGAATATTATTCCATTGTCTGGATGTAGCACAGTTTACTTATCCACTGGCCTACTGAAGGACATCCTAGTTGCTTCCAAATTTTGGCAATTATGAAAAAAGCTGCTATAAATATCCATGTGCAGGTTTTTGTATAAACGTAAGTTTTTCAGTTCACTTGGGTAAATATGAAGGAGTGTGACTGCTGGATCCTATGGTAAGAGTGTGTTTAGTTTGGTAGGAAACTTCTAAACTGTCTTCAAAGGTGGCCATAACAGTTTGCATTCCCACCAGCAACGAATGAGAATCCTGTTGCTCCACATCCTCACCAGCATTTGGTGTTGTCATTGTTTTGGATTTGGGCCATTCTTAGGGATATAGTGGTATTTTGTTTTAATTCACAATTCCCTAATGATAAATGATGTGAACATCTTTTCATATGCTCACTTGCCATCTGTATATCTTCTTTAGAGACTTATCTATTCAGATCTTTTGCCCGTTTTCTTACTGTCGGGTTTTAAGAGTTCTTTGTATATTTTGGATAACAGTCCTTTATCAGATGTGTTATTCGCAAATATTTTCTCCCAATCTGTCTTCTCATTCTCTTGACCATATTTTAAAAATAGTCAACATCTGGTTAAAATGAATGAGGGGAACTTTGAAGAGGAAAATAAATCACAAACCATACCCCCTGAAAGGAGCACAATGGAAGGGTGGCCAATAGGGAGAGAAGGGAAGAGTAATGTATAGTACAGTCCTGTCTCAGAATAAATGTTCTAGTATATATACCCAAGGTGTGGGTAAAAGTACTAAAAGAGCTTCCTCACACCATGTAGGAAAACTCATTTTACAGAGTATACAGAAGTTTCAGATGGGTGGCTGGTAATGACTGGTACCATTTGCATTCCTCTCCTCTTCTTGTTCTTTTCATAATTCATCTAAAACAGTTTTGCAGGAGGAAAGGAGGAGTCCTTATTACACCAAGTTTAAATGTTGCTTCTTTCAGGAGCTTTAGCTAGCCTTCCAAGCACTGATTTGATGCCCTGTTTTTGTGAACTCTGTACTATGCTAATCAGAGACTTCTCACTTTATTCTGATGGCCTAGACCAGTGGTTCTCAACCTCCTGGCCCTTTAAATACAGTTCCTCATGTTGTGACCCAACCGTAAAATTATTTTCGTTGCTACTTCATAACTGTAATGTTGCTTCTGTTATGAATCGTAATGTAAATATCTGATATGCAGGATGGTCTTAGGCGACCCCTGTGAAAGGGTTGTTCGACCTCCAAAGGGGTCGCGACCCACAGGTTGAGAACCGCTGGCCTAGACACTTGTCATAGCCCTCAATAGAGCATAGGTTCCATGAGATAGGAACCACCTGTTTTATTTTCAGCTACATTCCAAAATCTAGTACAGTACCTGGAATATTATAAACTCTCAACAAATATTTGTTGCATGAATAAACTAAGTAAGTACTGGAAAATGAGACAAAGATTCATTGTATTAGTCTGCTATGATTGCCATAGCAAAGTACCACAAACTGGGAGACTTACACAACAGAAAGTTATTGTCTGACAGTTCTGGAAGCTAGAAGTCTGAGATCAAAGTGTCAGCAGGACCATGCTCCCATTAAAGATGCTAGGGAAGAATTTGTTCCAAGACTCTCCTAGCTTCTAATAGTTCCTTGGCTTGTGGCAACATAATTCCAGTCCTCACTTGGCATTGTGTGTGTGTGTCCAATACCCCCTTTTATAAGGGCACCAGTCTGATTGGATTAGAGCTACCCTAATGACCTCATTTTAACTAGATTACCTTTGTAAAGACCTCATCTCCATATAATGTCCCATTCTGAGGTATTGGGGGTTAGAATTCCAAAATATCTTTTTGGAGAAACAGGACGCAATTCAATCCATAACACTCATCTAGGGATTTTGAAATTTATCCTGTAGGGAGATAGGCCCTTTAAAAAGAATGTGACACAATCAAATTTGCATTTTGGGGAGTTGGGAGAGGTGTGAAAGATGAGATAGAGGCATTCAAGATTAGGGAAGGAAGCTGAAGTAGGTCCTGGGGAGAGAGGTAATGAGCCCCAAACAAAGGCAATAGTGGTGGAAATGAAGAATAATTTCAGAGGGATTTTGGACATAGAAAGGCAAATACACAATGAGTAACTGATGGTGACTAATTGAAGAGGGGATTCCTGTTACTAATTTAGAGAATTGCAGAAAGGGGAGCAGGTAAAAGAAGAAAAAAATTAGTTGAATATTCAGCTTGCAGGGTTTGAGGTATCTTTCACCCCAGTATCTGTCTCTCTAGATCTCAAGCTAGTCAATGAAATGCAGAAGAATTTACAATGCCCTCGTGCAGCAACACCTAAAGACAAAGGAATAAATACACATGAGGTGCTACTTAACAAAGAGGCCCTAGTATTTTAGAAGTTTTTTAACTTTTTATCTTGAAATAGTTATATAAAAAGTTGTTTTAAAAGTCTTATATGTGTGCCATAGCCAGTTTGGCTCAGTGGATAGAGCATCAGCCTGCAGACCAAAGGGTCCCAGGTCCGATTCCAGTTAAGCCCGCGTACTAAGGTTGCAGGCTCCTCCCCAGCCCAGGCCCTGGTCAGGGCACGTGCAGGAGGCAACCAATTGATGTGTCTTTCTCACATTGATGTTTCTCTCTGTCCTTCCCTCTCTCTTCCACTCTCTCTAAAAATCAATGGAAAAATATCCTCAGGTGAGGATAAAAAATAATAATAATAATAAATAAAAGTCTTATGTATGTTTCACCTAGCTTTCTCAAAGGCTACCATTTTACGGGATCACAGTATAATTATTGCTCATACTATTAATTAATACTATTAATTAACATAATTAATAATTGTATTATTAATTGGTTGTATTACTAATATTGACATGTAATATTCACAGGCAATCTAGTAGTTTTTTTTAAGGCAATAATTATTTAAAGAAATTCAGAACAGTGCCTGAAAAACAGTAGCTACTTCACAAATATTTATCTCTATATATAAAAGGCTAATATGCAGTGCCCCTTCAGGAGTTCAACCAGGAGACGGGGAGTTCGATTGCTCACTATGACACGCACTGACCACCAGGGGGCAGCGTGGAACATGGCAGGCAAGGAGCGGCCCCCTGGGCCGCAGGCCAACCTTCTGGTCCCTCCCCCTGGCCAGCAGGTTCCGATCGCCTGATCAGGGCCAGGCCTTGGGCTGGGACAGGGAACCAGGGTGGCAGCAGACATGAGCAGAGAGAAGGAAGGGAGGCAGGGAGGCAGGGAATCTGATCTGCCTTGATTGCTGGCCAGGCCTAGGGACCTGTGCAGAATTTTGTGCACTGGGCCTCTAGTGAATGAATAAATAAAGACTAACATTAGAAGGGGAAGTACAGTAACATGTAGTGAATTACTGAGTTATCTCATTTCATATCATTACAACCTGTGAAGCCAGCAATTTAATTGTCACTGATATCATACAAGGAAATTAAGGGTATAAAGTTTTTGCTTATTGAAACATGCTGGATAGATGGGAAAGAAAAAAAAAGAAAGACAAATCTCAGAAGATAGGTAGAGCTTACACTACAGGAAGCACTCTCCTCATCCACAGAAGCCAGGAGTGTGGGATGAAGGGCCCAGTTTCCTCAGGGACACATCTCACCTGGCAGGCCGTATGGCATATCAGAGAATACAATGGGGCCTTGACTTACGAGTGTCCCGACTAACGAGTTTTTCGAGATACGAGCCGTCTCTCTGCCGATTTTTTGCTTTGAGTTGAGAGCTAAAATTCGGGTTACGAGCCAGCTTCAGATGCCCCACCGCTAGTTGGCTCAGCGAACGTCACAGTGAATGCCACAACATTAGCCCAGCATCACGTATCTCACTCGTTCACTTTTTGATTTGACATACGAGTAATTTGAGTTACGAGCTCCATCACGGAACAAATTAAACTTGCAAGTCAATGCCCCACTGTAGTTGGTTTTTAACACCTGCAAACCTGTCCGCCCTCTTCAATTCCATGAAATTCTGAAGCACTTTTGAAAGACATGCTATCAGTTGTAGCTGCACCATGCCAATAAAAGTAAGAAATATCTGTCTTAAGGGCTCCCACCTGCTATTTTCCCTTCCCTGGTCCTCCCCCTACCTACCTATTGGAGGTCATCACACCAAAGCCGGCTACTTCAGACCTCTCCCTTCTTCCTCTGCCTAGTCCAGGCTCACCTGGCCTTTGTCCTGTTCTTCCTGACCCTGCCTGGTGACTGACTAATCTGACAGCTACTAAGGGACAGTGGAGGAATGTAACTTCTCTGCAGTTGCTGCATAATATAGGGCCAAAGTCTTGTCCTGGACAAGCTCTTAGCAAAAATATGAATGTGTGATGACATCCCAGATAAGCATCCACTTCTACCTATTCCTGCCCTTTCCTAGGAACTCTAGGCAGCCCGGGGACCCTAATGAAACCCTCGGGGAGCCCTCTTGGGTTATTCCCTGTGCCCCAACTATTTCCTCCCACAGTTCTCCATAGAAAGAAAACTCATCCATATCCTGTAGTAACCTCCAAGGCCCTCCAGGCTTCTAAGAAAAAGAGAGATTCAGTCTAGGCTAACACGTTCATAGTTATAAATATGACTCAGGAGAAGAAATTTGCATCTCATCAATGTGGCTTCCTGGTTAAGAAGTCTGAGATCAAAGAAGCAAATCAAATAGTGGAGATGTATTTTTGGTAAGAGAGCCTTGGGTTATTTCTTCAGTTGCATAGTGATTTTTTTTTTATCACTATTACTCAATGACCCTTCCTTAAATGAGAGAGCAGAAACCCTGCTGGGTAAATGAAGGGAGTCACATTTTCAAGGTTAAGACAGAGCTTAAACGAGACACTATGCAAGTCTGACATTAAAAAACTAAAAAACATACCACAAACAATATGGAGATCACATGATTCACATCACCCAGCAGGGAAGGTATGAGGGGTTCCGAGGGCGAGTTGAGCATGCAGTGCTTTATATGAAGCAGCGTTCAACAACATGTGTAGATGGATGGTTTAGAAAGTGGAGAGTTCTAAAATACTCAGCAGAGTTCTGAGTCTGTGGCCACTAAAGGAACCTCAAAAAAGCATCCTTCCCATTTGCAACGGCATGTATGGAACTGGAGAGCATTATGCTAAGTGAAATAAGCCAGTCAATGAAGGAAAAATATCACATGATCTCACTCATTTCTGGATAATAAAGACCATTATAAACTTATGAACAAAAATAGATACAGAGGCAGAGCTGCCTCGAACAGACTGTCAAACTGCAGCGGGAAGGCCGGGGAGGGTAGGAGGGCAGGAGTGGGGTAGCGAAGAGATCAACCGAAGGACTTGTATGCATGTATATAAGCATAACCAATGGACATAAGACACTGGGGGATAGGGGAGGCCAGGGGATTGTCAAGGGCGGGGGCGAAAAAGGGGAGACATATGTAATACTCTTTGTAATACTTTAAGCAATAAAAAATAAAAATAAATAAATAAATAAATAAAGCATCCTTCCATCTTCTCTTTTATTTTTCAGGAGCTTCTTCTTCACTTCATTCATTCCTCTTGATTCTCTTCTCGCCCTGAGATGTCCAACTCCTCCCTTCTCTATAATAAGTCTCTGTGGCCAAATGTCAAGAGAGTAATTTTACTCCCCAGAAAGCAAAGATCTGGTCTGCATCATTCCTTCAACAATGCTAGTTTTCAGAGGAAAGAAAAGCCTTAAATTATATACAGACAGCCTTAATTCCCATTTTGCCAATGCCCTGAATGCAGATTATTATAAAGATACCGTAGTGATTAATCCTGTGTGATTGACCAATATTTGTGTTTTATAGGAAAGCCAGGCATGACCGGCAATGGATTTGAAAGGATCTCCTGGGAGAGTTGTGAAATCTTTATCTCTAGAAGTCACAAAGATCGTTTAAATAGTGCCCTTCACTAAGAAGGACACTTGGAACAGATACTTGCCAGGCCCTTCCAACTCTAGAAAGATGCATATAATTTTAAGGAAAATTATCTTTCTTCTTGACTTGTCAAAACTCACATTGAATCAGGCTCCACAGAGATATGGACGCTTAATCATCTATCCCAGATAGTGATGGAGTGATGGTGTGTCCCCGCCAGATGCCTTCTTATTCTTCCCAGCCATGACCAGTTACATAATATGTGAGTGCAAAATGAAAATGTGGATTCCCACGTTCAAAACTTAAGCATTTCAAGATGACAACAGCCGAACATTAAGCCAAGCATGGGGTCCTTGTAAGTGCAGAGCCCCGTGCAATTGCATAGGCCTCAGGCCCACAAAGTCAGCCTCGCTGCCAGCTCTATGATTGTGCGCTTGCTGGTGAAGAGGGAATCCGAAATCTCCAAACCCTCTGCTACCACTAGCCACTTCAGATATAAAAGGTCTGCAATACTAGCCCAAACAATAAAGGCAAAGGACCCTATTAATGACATTGTTTAATCCACTATTTATGTCCACAATGAAAGAAACAAAAATGCAGGCAAGGCAGTAAATGTGTCTCTCTCAATGGTTAGAGTGCTGGCCTGCACACCAGAGGGTCGCGGGTTCCATCCCAGGTTAAGGGCACATACCTGGGTTGGAGGTTTGCTCCCTGCCTCTCTTACATCGCCCTCACCCTCGCCCTCGTCCTCGCCCCTTCCCTCCTATTCTCCCTTCCACTCTTTGTGAAAAGTAATGGGAAAAATATCCTCTGGTGAGGATTCACAAAAAAGAAAACTTTTTAAAATGCAGTCAAGAACAACTCTTTCATGAAGAAAGTGTTTAGTACAACTGTTAGGCATCTGTTCAGCCTGTTTCCTAAAACTGGGACACATGTTGCTTTGGATGGCGGGGCTTTAAATGGGAAGGAACAGATGCTGCCAACTCAGGTATGTTAATAATGCTATCTCAAAATGCAATAAAGACGTACAAGCTCCTGAAATAGAAGTTCTCTTTAAATTACCAACAAATGCATGAAAACAAAGAGACAGTGACTCTTGGAGTTCTGTCCACTGTTCAAGTGCACCCAAGAAACAAGAAATAGAAACTAAGAAAATGGATCTGATCTGCCCATCTACCCCTGCTTTAGAAGGAAACAACAACCAAAAGCAATGTCAGATGAAATAGGGCTTGGTGAGCAACATAAGCATGGCCAAGAAGACCGTTTAAGATGTCTTTAATACGCCCAGCAGGCATAGCTCAGTAGTTGAGAGGCGACCTGTGAACCAGGAGGTCATGGTTCGATTCCTCGTCAGGGCACATGCCTGGGTTGTGGTCTCAATCCTCAGTGTGGGGTGTGCAGGAGGCAGCTGATTAATGATGCTCTCTCATCATTGATGTTTCTATCTCTCTCCCCCTCTCCCTTCCTCTCTGAAATCAATTAAAATATTTTTTAAATAAATAAAATAAAATGTCTTTAATATAAGTACATCTTTCAATTCAGTTCAAATCCTTATGAAGGACTTGGGAGGAAGTAATTGGACACAAATAGGACAAAACTCAGGAGGGGCAGTAGCTGAAGAGAAGAAATAAAATGCAGCCTGTTTGTAATGGGACAAAAAAGGATCTCTGGGTCAAAAGCTGAAAATGATACAGTGATACAGAATAAGACCCTGTTTTATTTATTTATTTATTTATTTATTCATTTTTTTATTGCTTGACTGAGAAATTGCGGGTTCAGATAGCTTAGAAATAGAAGCTTCCACTTTAGACCCACGACCTTTAGCAGATTTAGGATTACTTGATACACTC
>NW_006292095.1:2412676-2422361 GCF_000327345.1 Myotis davidii | reverse complement strand
ACCTGCCCCTGGTTCTGCCCTGGGCGGTGTGTGCCTATAGCCCACCTCCCTGGAGAGCCAGCCTTTGCCAAGCAAAGGCGTGTTTATTTCATTCCTTGTTAAGTGGCTACAGCCTTGGTTTTGTCCCACATTTGCTGTGTGACCCTGGGAAGGTCACCACACCGCTCGGAGCTCCGTCAGGCACCACTGCACAAGACCCTGTTTTACTTTTTATTTTTTTTAATATATTTTATTGATTTTTTACAGAGAGGAAAGGAGAGAGAGAGAGAGTCAGAAACATCGATGAGAGAGAAACATCGATTAGCTGCCTCCTGCACATCTCCTACTGGGGATGTGCCCGCAACCCAGGTACATGCCCTTGACTGGAATTGAACCTGGGACCTTTCAGTCCGCAGGCCGACGCTCTATCCACTGAGCCAAACCGGTTTCGGCAAGACCCTGTTTTAAAAAGCTCAGTTTGCTCTGATTAAAATGACTTTAAAATGAAAGGACTAAAGTCCAGTCTCTGATAATATTCAGCACAGATTAATGTTCTTATTGGAGTTCTGTACCTAGTTTTAAACATCATAGGGTTCCAAGAGCCACACAAAAGACTGAAGCTTTGGAAAAACGATCCTGCCATACAAGACAAAAGGAAGTGGTTCATTTACCTTGAAGAAGAAATAATAGTAAAGGTGTAAGATTTTTATCACTATCTCTCTTTTCTATTAAAAGTGTTTTACTCACAACCCCACCCAAACAGATACCAAACTCTGGTCAGTCCATGTATATTCATCAGAGTTCTCCAGAGAAACAAAGCAGATAGACATAGACACAGACACAGACACAGACATAGACATACACATATACTACACACACACACACACACACACACACACACACACAGGTAAGCTTCCATACACAGGTAGGCTTACAGTTGTGAGTACATGAAACACAGAGTTTATTCTTGTATTATTACTTATTAATTGTTGTATTATTTTCCATACAAACATAAGGTATTGACTCATACAATTATGGAGGTTGAGAAGTTCCAGGATCTGCTGTCTGCAAACTAGCAACCCAAGAAAGCTGGTGATATAGTTTGAAAGCCTAAGAGCCAGAGAGCAGATGATGTCCATTCCATTCGGAATCTGAAGCCTGCAAAACAGGAGTACTGAGAACAGATCAAGATCAATGTCCCAGCTCAACCAGTGAAGCAGAGAGAAAAATACCACCTTCTTCCAAGTTTTTGTCCTATTCAGGCTCTCAATGAGTTGGGTATTGCCCACTCATATTGAAGATGGAAATCTGCTTTATTCAGTCTACCAATTCCAATGTTAATCTCCTCTAGACACACCCTCTGAGGCATAACCAGAAATAATGTCTAACTGGTTTCTAGGCATCCATTGGCCCAGTCAAGGTGACACGAAATTAATCATCACACCAGGTATACTCATCATTCCCTGGCTTCAGGCTGAAACATCCAATTATCTCTCCATCTGCTAAAATCCCTCTTCTGTTTGAAGCTTACTTATTGGCTATAACCTCTCTCCTTCCACCATCGTAGCCCCCATAAGGATGTGAACTTTGATAGGACTTAACCCATGCCTCTTTTGATTAAGGGTTCAATAAATGTTGTTGAATTAATTCATTTTAAAAGTACTTCTTAAGACAGTTATCATAGACACAGTAATATAATTGATAATATGTAGGGTTCAAAGAAACTTGACTCTATTTTCAAAAAGGAGGAAAGAATAAATGTTTAAGACTATACTTCAGTAACTGTTGGGGAGCACAGGAGATTTGGTTGGAAAGTTTGTATGGAAGACATTCTGATAAAAGGGAAGTGTATGGAAGGCCACCTGTCCTGTTTATTGGAATTCTAACTTAGGGAAGTGCCGAAGGTGGAGACCCTAATTATTATTTGACCTTTCCAATCAAGTCTGTGCACAAGCTGACCCCCAGCTGTTTATTGGAATCCTTATGCTTAAATCTTTGGGTGTCCTTTCTTAAAGGTTGCTATAAACACGTGTCCTCCCAATATTATTTACCTTACTGATTGTATCTAAAAGATAAACTTTATCTCAAACTGCTGTTACAATAAAAGGCTAATGAGGCAGGCAATCGAGGCTGTCTGTTCCCTTTGGCCAGGCAGTCCCTTAGTCCTCTGTTTTCACAGTGTGTCAGAGCAATTTGTTTATCTGACATTCAGGAGCTGCTGGTCAGCCCCAGGGAGCAGCTTCACTTAAGCTCAACTATCTCTGATGATATAACAGTAGTAATAAAAAACAATTACTACCATTTATTGAGTATTTATTGTATGCCAAACACATCTTAAGTGCTTAGCATACAATATTACATTGAAGCTCCACAAGGTAAGTGTTCTGGATTAAATAGAGTCCCTAAATATTCATGTCCACAGGAACTTCTGACTGTGTCTTTATTTGTAAATAGGGTCTTTGCAGATATAATCAAGTTAAAATGAGGTCATACTGGATTAAGGTGTGCCCCAAATCCAATAATTGGTGTCTATAAGAAGAGTGAGATTAGAAGGCATGGAGGAGACACAGGGAAGAAGTCCATGTGAAGATGGAGATTGGAATGACAAGGATTGTTGGCAATTATCAGACTCTGGAAGAGGCAAGGAAGGATTCTTCCCTAGGGCCTTCAAAGGCAGCATGGCCGTGCCCACACTTTGATTTTGGACTTCTAACATCCAGAACTATAAAAGAATAAATTTTTATTGTTTTAAGCCACTCATTTTGTGGACATTTCTTATGCTAACCCTAGGAAACTAATACAGTCAATATTATATTTATTTACAACGAGGAAACTGAGATGTAGAGAGGTGACACATCTTGTGCAAGGACACACAGCTAATAAATTACAGATTCCAGCTCAGATCTGTCTGACTCCAAAGCCCCTGCTCTCAACATGTAAACGAGTACACAGATTTACAGCTGGCTTATCTTTTGCCATCCATGAATGCTAATCAATATATTGATATCAACCTGAAGAGTTCTCTAATGATTTTCACTCATCAGTCATTCATTCATTTTTATAAAGGTGAGAATGTGGCCTATCCAGACCCTTTCACCTATTAGTCAATATTATCAATAACAGCTAATGTTTATATAGCACCTACTCTATGCCAGGCAGGATTTAAGCACATTAGGTATTTAACACCTTCATTTCTCAAATAACCCCATATGAGGCAATGTGAAGATCCATTACAAAAATGGTCCCAATTCTTCACCTCTCCCCATGTGACTTTGCAGCTCCGCCCATGAAGAAGTGATGGAGCATCTTTCTCATCCCTGGAATCTGAGCTGGTCCTCTGACTTTCTTTGGCCAGTAGAGCAGTGGTAGTGACTGTATCAAATGAGAGCCTCTGCCTCAAGAGGCCCTGCATGCTTTTTCTCTCCAGGCTATCAAACAAGCCCAGCTGGCCTGCTGGAGAATGAGCTGATGCATTTCAGCAGATGGCTAGCCTACCCCCAGAAACAGGGCTGCCTATTTCACCCAGAGCTGAGCAGACAAATGAAGGAGACTACCTCAAGCCAGAAAAACTGACTAGTAGAGCATAACTCAAATTGCTAACCAACGAGTTATAAACTAAATAAATGATGGTTGTCTTAAGCCACTAAGTTTCAAGGTGGTTTGTTAGCTAAAGGACACAGGTAGGTATAATAATAATAGTATAGTATTATTAGTTTCTCATTTCACACCTGAAGAAACTGAGACACAGAGAGGTTTAGTAATATGCCAATATTATGTAATATGCCAATATTATATAACTACGAAGTGTCAGGGCCAGGACTTCAACTTAACCCCTAGAGTGCCAGGGAGCGCAATCGCGCTCCTGTCTTTTGCCAAAAGTGCTGGGAGCGCGATCGCGCTCCTTCTGTAGTGTCACTATTAGATGCTAGTAGTTCACTCTTTATGTGGGAAAAAATATTTAAAAACCTTAACTCAAAATGCCTTGGCAATTTTAGCATGGTTGGCACTCAAAGGGTTAAGAAATGTGGCCCCAGAGTCCATTCTCATGATCACCACAAGATCCTGCTCTCAATCACTTCCACAAAGTCACAGAAAGATTGCTTATAAGATTGGCCAATGACATTAAGCCAGAAAGGATGACTAATTACCACAGATGACAGAATCGAGATTCAGAATACTCTCAACAGGCATGACCCAAAATCCATTGATCTGAAAAATAAAACTTCACAGGAAAAAAATATATATAAAGTCCTGCATCTGAGTTTTTAAAAATATACAAATAAAAAACAGGGAGGCTTAACTTAAAAGCAGCTCATGTGAAAAATTAAGAGGGGTTTTAAAGAAATGAAACTGAGTAAGAATCAATCATGGGATGCTGCATAAGTGAGGGTCTGGTGCCAAAGGGAAAAAAAAAAAAAGCCCCAGGAAGCAACAGTGCTGCTGCACGTAGTATGATTAGAGGGATGTTGATGAGTTGAAGTACAACAACGTTACACAAAAATCCTATTATATGAAAAAGTAAGCATATTTAATCTGACCGGGGTGGGGAGGGGCACGAGTCTGTGAGCTCTTAAAATACCTAAAGATTTGCCAAAATGTTGATGAGAAAGTAGACTGATTCTATGATACTTTGGGGAGAAGAGAGGGATCAGTGATTGGAAGTGTTACAGCTTTACTGGTGGAAGAAAAAATACTTTTAATCTTTCTCCCGCTGCCCCTCCAAGCCTGCTCTCTGGACTTGTTCTTTCCTATCCCATAATGAAATCTCCAGCACCTCCCAGAATGTTCTGAGCCTTTTAATCAACAGTTTCATTTCAGTAATTAAAATATGCCTCCAGTGAAACATCAACACTCCAAACTCATTTAAACTTAAGGCCTCTTTCTTCTTCCAGCTTGACAACCAATACAGGGGAAGTTTGGGGGTGGGGGGCATGGTTGGCTTAGGGCAGGGGTCCTCAAACTTTTTAAAGGGGGGCCAGTTCACTGTCCCTTAGACCGTTGGAGGGCCAGTCTATAGTTTAAAAAAAACTATGAACAAATTCCTATGCACACTGCACATACCTTATTTTGAAGTAAAAAAACAAAATGGGAACAAATACAATATTTGTATTTGCATGTGGCCCGCGGGCCGTAGTTTGAGGACCCCTGGCTTAGGGTCTCTTCCTTACTCCACCTCCTACCCCAGATTGGCAGTCATCATGTTTGATTCTTTCAGGGTCAAACCCAAGGGGAGAGGAGACTAGAATAAAAGAGCAAAGACACAGAAATGGTTGTTTGAGGTGGTAGTGCCCTCTGGGGGGCAGAAAGACAATGGGGCTTCCTCCAGGCTCCCTTGACTGAGGCAGTGCCTCTTCTCCCATTTGCAGCTTAACAGCTTTCCCCTGGCCACCCACTAGTCTATTGGGGTCCCCTTGCCCCTCTTTCACAGGATCCTTTTTAAGAAGACCAAGATCAGCGCCCTTCTGCGCGATCACTGGATTCCTGGAAAACACGTACCTGTGCCACAACATCAGAGAAAGCACAGCTCCCTTCCAATGCAGCCTCTTCACTAGGTTACAAGGAGGAGACAGTCGTAGGCACAGACTCCATACTTGACACATTTCAGTCTGAGTTCCTCAAACTCCAGGGGACACGCTGAAAGCTCTCAGAATGGTCTTCTTGAATCCCTTCTAATTTGGTTTCAGAGGAAATGCCACAGTACTCCAATCATCTTTTAAAGAAAGAAGGTTCTCAAGGCTTGCAGAGGGAGATGGGTGATGTGCTAATGCAGATAGGACAGGTTTTACAATCTCTCTATTATGTCCTCACAGGTAGTCAAGCACCCAGCTTCAGCTATTATAGAATTCTGAGAAAGATGGAGTTTCATTCTAACATACCATTACAAAAGTTACAGGGAAGCAGATTTCCAGCCAGCAAATCGTTATCGATCTAACAAAGTAAAGGGATTCAGGCCATAAAGTTGTAGTCCATCAGGCTCTAAAATTAGTGTTCAAACAGAGGTTGTAGAAGAAATTTCTGCACGTAGTGGGAGGTGGTCAAGTAACATCTAACATTTCCTTTCCCGCTCTAGAATTTCATTATTTCTATAACTGTGCTCATCCCACACTTAAGAAATAAATATATTTAAAAAGAACTACCTAACGACAACCACAACTAGTTCTTCAATGGAGCATCCCAAGCGGTGAACCCCTTGAATTTGGTAACAGTGCCTTTTACGTAGCCCGTCTTCTCCCTAACCCAGCCCCTAGAAATCACTGATCTGATTTCTGTCCCTATAGTTGTGCCTTTTCCAGGATATTATATAAATAGAACCACACATCCTGTGACCTTTTGAGGCTGGCTTTTTCCACTTAACATAATGCTTTTGAGATTCTTCTATGTTGTGGTGTGTGTGCCAGTAGCTAGTTCCTTTATATTGCTGAGTCATATTCCATTGTATGGATGTACCACAATTTTTTAATTAAATTATTGGGGTGACATTGGTTAATAGGATCATATAGGTTAGATATACCACAATTTGTTTATCCATTTACATCTCAGTTGTTCCTAGGCTGAGCAATTATGAATTGCTATAATCATTCAGAAAAAAAGAAAAAAGAAAGTAATCCCAAAGGGACATGAAAGAGAATGCATGACTAAGTAGCATAAGTGGTATTCAGAAGTCTCAGGGGAATTCAAAAGAAGGAAGGTCTTGATAAGGTAGAGTTTAGTTACAAAGGATTTTTCTGCTTGTAGTACTTTTTAAAAAAAATATATTTTATTAATTTCTTTACAGAGAGAAAGGAAGAGGGAGAGTTAGAAACATCGATGAGAGAGAAACATCGATCAGCTGCCTCCTGCACAAACCCTACTGGGGATGTGCCTGCAACCAAGGTACATGCCCTTGACCGGAATCGAACCCGGGACCCTTCAGTCCGCAGACCGACGCTCTATCCAGTGAGCCAAACTGGTTACAGCTCTGCTTGTAGTACTTATCCCACATTTTTATAAATTTGTTTTTGGTGTTCTTCACTACAAAGCTATCCTTCAGAAGTGAAAGACAAGCAAAGATTTTGCCAAACAAAAGCTAAGGGAGTTCAGCACTTCTAAACCTGCTTTACAAGAAATGCTGAAAAGAGCTCTTCAACCAAAAGAAAAGGATGCTAATTAGTAACCTGAAATCATATTAAAATAGAAAACACACTGGTAACATATATAATTGAATTCAGAATACTCTTATACTATAATATGGTATGTAAATCACTTGACTTGAGTATAAAGATTAATGGACCAAAGTATTAAAAATAACTATAGGTACAGTAATTTGTTAATGGGTACACAAAATAGAGAGATGAAAATTATGACATCAATGGGGGGAAGGAGTAACAGGGTAGAGTGTTGTATATGATCAAAGTTAAGTTGCTATCTTAAAATAGACTATTATAATGTCTGGAACCTTATTTGGAACCAGATTCAAACAAATAAATAAAAACATTTTTTAAAAAGAGCGAGTAAAAAGACAAGTTACCGACTAGGAAAAAAATGTTTGCAAATCATATATGCCCGATACAGGACTTTTCTCTAGAATATATAAAGAACTCTTAAAACTCAGTAATAGGAAAACAGACACAAACAAAAGATTGGCAGAAGGTTTGGACACCTCACCAAAGATGTATGGATGACAAATAAGTTCATGAAAAGATGTTCAAAATCATTAGTCATAGAAATATGAAAGGTAAAACCACAAGGATGACAAAAATGTGGAGCAACTGGAACTCTCATACACTGCTGATGGGAATGTAAAACTGCCAATCACTGTGGAAAAGTTTGGCAGTTTCCCAAAACGTTAAACATATACTTATCCTATGACCCATTCTATCCCTAGGTATTTACCCAAGAGAAATAAAAACGTATGTCCATACAAAGACTTATAGATGAATGCCCAATAGCAGCTTTATTTGTAACTAGTAGCCCGGTGCATGAATTTGTGCACATTGAAAGGGAATTAATTAGAAGAAATATTTTAATATCACTATTCACCCTTTCTCTATAATAGAAGTGTCAACCAAATTCACGATCAACAACAAATGGAAACACACACGTGTGATTGGCACCAGTGAGAGCTTTATGTGTATCATGCATGTGTGGGTCAACTTAGCCTATTATATATAGAGAATAAACTTGCTTAACTAGACCTGCTTTCTGATTTAGCTAAACTTTTTACAACACAGTGAAGCACCCCAACTTCTCTTTCAGGTAATTGTTAGCAACATAGCAGTAAATATCAACAGAAAGCAGATTATTAATGTAGACCATGCAGGGAGAATAAAGGGTAAAATATTTAACTGCAGCAGTGTTTGACTATATTCTGCACAGTGACAAAACCTGAAGCCATTTTCAAGGTCCACCATATCTTACTTCTTTTCAGTCGGGTCAAGTTCCTAAGCTTTCCAAATTTCCACTTTCCTGCTAATGAAAAGAAAATAGGATTCCACTGGGTCTCCTATCTACCTACTCCAGGACTTCTGTGAGGATCAAATGAGATGAGGCACAGAAAATGCTTCACAGACACTTGGTTAAAGTGTGAAATGTTTGCACCTGACTATAAAGCAAGTCGTGTTCCTGGGCTGAAGAAACTGTAAGGAGGCTAGTCGTTGCTAGTGAGAGGAAGACGGGCGTTGCTACGGGAAGTCATGACCCAGAGAGTGGGACACTTTGCATGTTAGTCTTTTATACAGAGATAGCCCCAAACCCAAAGCAACTCAAATGCCCATCAACAAGTGAATGGATAAGCAAACTGTGGAATACTCATATAAAGAAATATTATCCAGCAGCAAAAAGGAATTCTTGATAACCACAGATGAATCTCAAAAATAGTCTATGTGAAAGAAGCCAGACCACCCCCCCAAAGTCCATCCCGTATGATTCCTTTTTAAAAAAAATAAAATAAAATTCCGGAAATGCAAACTAATGTATGACAGAAAACAGATCAGTGCCTGAGGAAAGGGGCTGGGAGGGTCAGGAAGGAGACATTACAAAGGAGCAGGAGGAGCCTTTTGAAAGTGGTAAATGTTCACTCTCTTGACTGAAATGGTTTCATGGTTGTATGCCTGTCAGAACGTATCCATTTTTCCAATTTAAATATGTTCAGTTTATTGTATGCTGTTTATACCTCCATAAAGCTGTTTTTAAAATGCAATAAATGAACATGTTAAAAGTACCTAAAGGGCAGGATCAGGCAGAGGTGCTAACAAGGTGTATCAGCCAGACCTCACCAGATAAAGGTAAGCTAGTGTAGGCTGCGGTAGGTGAGGCTGCAGTGGCCGGGAGAGGGGAGAACCGCTTGTCCTCTCCGGCGGGTGGAGGGTGCAGGCTCGGGTGCTGAAGGACACACTTTGGGGCGGGAGAACACCCCCTCAGACAAGTTGGAGAGGCCTGACTGTGAAGTCCTGGCAGGTGCTTCGCCCTCCTTCCCGCGCCCCGTTGTCAAACGGATCCCCAGTAGCCGGCTATTTCTAAAGGTGAGCACTTTGTTTTGTACAGATGGAGTCGGGTGGTGTTCCACGTGCAAGCTGCGACACTCAATCCACAGTGAAAGTAAACCCTTCCGATCAGTAATTGTAAATTACCTCGCCGTGGCCAGCACGGAAATGACGCACCCTGGAAATCCCGACCTCAAACTCCTGCAAAGTATCATACGGCCAACTCCAGTCTCTACAGTGGTTAC
>NW_006292095.1:2399865-2412460 GCF_000327345.1 Myotis davidii | reverse complement strand
CGGGCTGGCGTCTTGGGTCCAGGCCGGGGATCTGACCCGTGGTTGCTGTCCCCGGAACCCACAGCGCGGTCCGTCTTGTGCTCGCCATGAGGCCGCAGCAGGCGCCAGTGTTCAGAAAGGTATTCATTCGGCGAGACTACAGCAGTGGCACACGCTGTCAGTTCCAGACCAAGTTCCCCGCGGAGCTGGAAAACCGGGTATGCAGCCTGGCTCCCCGCACCCACGCTGAGGCCAGGGAGGGAGGCTGCCCAGGGAAGGGGAGGGAGAGGAAGGGAAGGGGGTCTGGGCTGAAACCCGGCCGCGAGTGCCCCGGGGCTCTGGGTAGGGGCCGTCAAAGAAGGGGCGTTGGCCACAGGTGTACGAAGAGGGTCCTGGGGCAGGACCTGGTGTTCGGAGCAGGAGGAGTCGGGCCAAGCCCCCGGGGGTGATGACCTTGTAGAACTCTGCGCTGCCCTGCCCGGTGCCGGGAATCGGTACCAGCCGACTTCTTCCCCGGGGCCAACCACTCCCGCCCCGGGTTATTGACCACAGAGATGAGGAACTCATTCCTCGGGCTCCAGGCCGCCTCACTCAACATGTTGTGAGCTAGGTAGTCCTACCTCGTCACACAAGAGGAATCTTCATCCTCCTCCTCCTCGTGACTGGCGTTGGTGGCCGTGGTGCTGGCCGAACTGCTCGGCAGAAAGGATTTATGAAGTGCTGTGCCAGGCAGTGCGGACAGGCCTTCTTGGAACCTGGAGAACATAGAGCGTTAGAGGGGCCTGGACAGGGAACTGTCAAGAACAAGGCCTTCAACTCGCCGCTCCCCCTTATCACTGGGAGCCACCTGTGTTAGGTTGGCTTGCGTGTCAAAATTGTCATGAGGACCTAGGTCCTTTGGACAACCCTGCATTCAGAAATGCAAGAATGGGGTGTTTCCCTTTTCTTCAGAATTAGCAAAAATACATTTTTAAATCATTGCATCTTATTTTAAAGATAGAATGATCTAAGCCACCTGAATGTGTGTGTTTTTCTTGTGCCCACATGTGTTCACGCACCCAGAGAGAAACAAACTCTTTGGGTCTTGAGCCATGTTACATCAGTTTTCTGTTCTGAAGTCAAGTTCTGGTTAGATGGGAGCAAGTTTCGTGGCTTTCCTCTTTGACAAGAAGGGCCAGGGACTGGTAGGTGATGAGACATGCTGTGGGTGTGGGGCTAAGAAATGCTGGTCATGAAATCAGTGGGTGTAGGTGAGCCTGCAGTAGAGAAATGTGTAGCAGTCATTTAAAACCAGCTGGGAGCAAGGTAGGTGGTTTTACCTGATTTCCAAGGTTGGAAAATCAACAGTAGTCAAGGGTAGTGTCCTTTAGTTTGATTTATAACCTTGGGCAGGTTAGTGGCCCAAATCTGTTTCTTTAAATACAAATTAAAGATCAGACATGTCTCATAAAGATTACGAGGCTAGCTTGTTTGTGAAATGCCATATGAACGCTGCGTTTCCTTGTCACGATGTTCTGAGCTAACGCACCCTGACACTAGTCGTTTGAAAAAGTGGAAATTGAGCCAGTTGCCTACTGGCTAAAGCTACTGAATATTGTTCTGAAAATAATTGAACATTGCAGTTAGCATGTTTTACATGTTAGGACTTCTGTGAAATGGATCAAACGTTTTATTTTTAAGCCTGTTTTGGAAACTTTGACTTATACTATTGATGTACTTTTAAATCAGAATGTAAACTATTTTTTTTTCACCACACTTTAGATGTTACAAGATTCCTTTGTCAAACTTTGAACTCACAGTTGAGCCCAATATCCCATAATCAGACATTAGTCTACCACTGTGTGTGGTAGAGCCTTTATTTTATAGTTGGAATACAGAATCATAATATAGTCACAGTATTGCACTGTTTCTTACAGGAAGTTGGTGTTTCTGAATTCTGGAGTCCATTTATTTCTTGGACTGCATACAGCCCAGAACTGCTTGTGATTCTGAGTACTATAGGATATGGAATGTTATATGGTGCTGTACCATTGTGCTTTTTTTTTCTTTTTAAATGTTTGGGTTAGAACACTAGCTTATAATTTTTAAACTGCTTGGGAAAGCTTTGATTTTATTTTTTCCTGTGTTGAGATTAAATTTAAATTACAGGCTTAAATTTTCCTTGCTTGTTTGAAAATTGAAAGGTTTTTTCTCTCTTTGTTTCTCAACTAACCCTAGAAATTGTACTGGTTGCTCTGCCACTGAGGCCGATTTTCCTTTTGTGAGAACATCATACTTGGCAACTTAACAGAGGAGGAAACTAATGCACAAGGGTTTTGTGTTGCTTTAGAGCATTAAAAACACACACATTTGTGCTCTTTAATTTGGGAGTGAGGACAAATTCTGTCTGTTAAAACGTTTACTTTATCCATTGCCTGTTCAAATGTAATACTTTGATACCTAAATGCTTTGTTGCCAGGACAGTTCTTTAAAGGAGGCTTTATTCTCACTTTACCCAAAATACAGACATCTTAGGCACCTTTGGTCTGGCTAGAAGAGAAATGAGTGAACTATAATTGAAGCATTTGTTCCCCTATATACCTTTAAAAATATGTCTCTACATTTGATCAGTAGAAATTACCTGTGACTTGTGATTGTTTTAAGCTTCAGTCCCGTGCTTTCTACCACATACTTCAAGAAACAAAAATTCTGGGCAAATGATGAGCCTGATTCCTGTTTCCGTTATGACTTTCAATGTTTACTGATCCAAATTTGTATTTGGTTCCAACTTCACATATCTCCAGATTCTGATATAGCTTCTCTATCAGTGTCCAAGTAACTAGGGGAGACCACGGACAGCTTTTCATAGTGCCTAAAGAGAGGGGGGAATGCCCACATTTGTTCTGTTGAGGACTTGCGTGTTAAGTGTGTCCTTTGCCTTTACTGCTGCTACATAGTTTTTACTTTTTTCCCCTTTTTAAAAATAACCTTCCAAAGAAATTCTTGACTGTTTTTTTATCTTTATTTCTTTTTTCTTAACCTTTTTTTTAATCCTTCACTTAATTTTTTTTAAAATATATTTTATTGATTTTTTACTATCCACTGAGCCAAACCAGTCAGGGCTTCACTTAATTTTTTTAAAATGATCTATGATTTGCCCTGACCGGTTTGGCTCAGTGGATAGAGCGTCAGCCTGCGGACTCGGGGTCCCAGGTTCGATTCCAGTCAAGGGCATGTACCTTGGTTACAGGCACATACCCAGTGGGGAGTGTGCAGGAGGCAGCTTATCAATGTTTCTAACTCTCTATCCCTCTCCCTTCCTCTCTGTAAAGAATCAATAAAATAAGTAAATAAATAAAAATAAAATGATCTATGATTTGCTTCCATCCTGTAAAAGCATTGCAATCTTGGAATCACTTTTAAGAGTTAGTGTTGCTGATGTGATTAGTAATTCTGATCTGAAAAACATTTCTGGTTTAGATCCCATGGTTTTGAAACATATTATGTCCAAAGAAATGTAAATAATTCAAAGAACTTTTTTATCCAATCATTGAATTGTAGGTAAAGCATAGATGATTGTTTGAAATTGTTTAGACTTTTGCAGATTTACTGATGGACAAACTGGAGGCATTAACTTAGACATAATTAGGTGAACAGTTTACCTTTAATATTTGTTCACTGAGCTGTTCTCCCAAGTCTGTTTTCAGGGAAGGAGAACTCTGACATAGATTCTGCAGATGACCATTCTTGACAAACCATGTATTCAAGTAGTTTGACTCAGTGAAGGATTGCTGCCCTGGCTCTCAGTACCATTGCCACCCACCCAAACCTTGTCAGAAACTCTAATATTCTTGGAAAGTAAAAGTAGCTCCTTTTGAAAAACAGGTAGAGCCACCACCATTTTAAAGTTTATATTAAACTTTTTCATGCTATTGGCTCATTGTTTCCCCATAGGACAAAACAATGATTACAACTGCCTCTAACCCAGTGGTTCTCAACCTTGGCTGCACATTAGAATCACCTGGGCATCTTTTTAAAATCCTGATTTCTGGGCCTCATCCTCCGGAAATTGTTTCTTTGTAATGGGGTGAGGCCACAACATTAGTAAAAAAGAAACAGAACTTCCGGAGGATGGGGCCCAGAAATCAGGATTTTAAAAAGATTCCCAGGTGATTCTAATGTGCAGCCAAGGTTGAGAACCACTGCAACCTAAACAGTTTTAATAGCTTAAAGATGATGATCATAGTTTTATACTTTAAAAAATTATGTTCTTGGGAATAATTTGTCTCAAACTGTGGTATTGAGGTTCTTTGACTTCTTTTAGTTCATTTTTATATAGACTTCATAAAAGAATTCATGTGTAGGTATTAGTTTTAGGAATAAAGAAGGCCTAGAGTAAGGACAGATTAATTGTACTTTTGTTACCAAGAATGATAGTATCAGATGAAATACTCTACTAATGGGCCTTGAAAGTCCTAGAGTACAGTATTAAGATTTTAAAATGGAGAAAGCACTGTTAGAAAATAAAATGATACTGGAAGAAGAAAGTAAAAGCAGATGAATAGAGTGAAAAGTGAATGACAATAGTATTGGTATAAATGTAAAGTGATAGTGTCACTGAATAGAAGGAGGTGATAGGAATGACTTGGTGTGAGTTGTGCAGTAGTTTGAGATTGCCTTGTTCATGAGGAGCTTTTAGTACTAAATAGTTACTTTAATATTGATGAAATATTGAGTAAACAAAAAACAGAACTTTGCACCCTTTGATTCTTCTGCTTAAAATGTCCTTCCCTGCCTGTTTAGCTATTGAATTTAAGATTATCTGCTCTTTCCAGATCAGGGAAGGTCTCTTCCACCATACTTTATGCCTCTATTATAGTACTCTGTCAATTTATTGCATTTTTATATTTACATGTTTGTGCTGCTCATTTTACTGTAAACTCCTTGAAGAATGAGTCTGTCTTATTAATCTTTCTCTAAGGCCTGTCATAATATGTAATGGTAGGTGCTCAGTAAAAGTGAATATAACTGAATTGAAAGATGAAAGAATTGTATAATTTAATTAACTTGAAATTCAGTATAGAGAATTAAAAAACACTATATTGAGAATTGAAGATATCTAATGTTCATAATAGTGATAAAATTAAACAAATACTAAGCAGTTTTAGTAACTTAGGTCCAGATTTAATCACCTAAAAATTGTATGCCGATTATTAGATAGGAATGTTGACAAAAAAGCAAAATAAGTTAGTGATAGAAAGCATTAGTGAATAGCTAATCTTTTTTTCCAAAACTTATTTTTAAATTCTTTCCTGTACAGATTGATAGGCAGCAGTTTGAAGAAACAGTTCGAACTCTAAATAACCTTTATGCAGAAGCAGAGAAGCTTGGGGGTCAGTCATATCTTGAAGGTTGTTTGGCTTGTTTAACAGCATACACCATCTTCTTATGCATGGAAACTCATTATGAGAAGGTAAGGCTACCTTTACTCTATTTCCCCAAATTTCTGTCTTAAGTTCTGTCCTCCCACCTTAGTCTTTTGTTTGTGTATTTGTTGTTTTTTGTTAATCCTCACCTGAGGCTATTTTTCCCTTTGCTTTTCCGACAGAGTAGGAGGAAGGAAGAGAGGGAGGGAAGGTGGGAGAGAGAGGCTTTCCTCTACCCTAGAATGCTACTCTTCCCATGTTCAAATCTCACCAGTCCCTTAGGTCCCACTTTCATCTAAATTTTCCTTACTCTTCTAATCATAGTCTTTCTCTCCTTGGTATCCCCACAATATTTTATTTGTATCTGTTTCCTGGCACTTAACACTCTACTTTGGAATGCAAGTTTACATTCTTATTTACCCATCAAGTATGTATTTTTCTTGAGGTCAAAGACAGTGCCTTAACCAGTATATATCCCTCTTCATGCCTGACACCATGCCTTGGGTATATTAGACACTCCCTGAATGTGTATTAAATGAATGTATTTAAGTTAATCACAGTAAGCCCCTATTATTAAATTCTGATATCTATATTATATCCCACTTATAGAAATGTCCCTGTGATTGTCTTGTATTCCATGCAGTAGAGAGCAGATACAGTTGTAGCAAAAAATATTTTGAGCTAGTGTTACAAAAAGGGTATCTATAATAATAAAAGAGTAATATGCTAATTAGACCGGACAACCTTCCGGATGAAGCCAGGGCTGCAAGGGAAGCCCGGGTCCCAAGTGCCTGCCAGCGGCTGGAGGGAAGCCCAGGTCTTAGGTGCTGGCGGCCGGAGGGAAGCCGAGTCCTGGGTGCCAGAGGGAAGCTGGAGCCAGCAGCTGGGGGAAGGAAGACCTACTCTTGCACAAATTTTGTGCATTGGGCCTCTAGTATTTAAATAATAACTTCATAGTTTATGTTCTTCTTCATCCTCCTATAGAATAAAGAGGTAATATGCAAATTAACCCTCACGCCCTCACAAGATGGCTGCCTACCACCAGGCCATCAGCGGGGTTAGTGAGGGACGACCAAATGACTGAACACTAGGCTGTGTGGGGCAATCAGGCTGGCAGGGGGGTTAGTGAGGGACGACCAAACGACCGAGCTGCAGGCTGCGTGGGGCAACCAGGCCAGCAGAAGGGGGCAGTGAGTGGTGACCAGGGCTGGCCTGCTGAGGCATGAGGGGCGGAGGGGGCGATCAGGCTGGCATTCAGAGGCAGTGAGGGGTGATCAGGGCAGCAGGGGGAGCGCAGTTAGGGGCAACCAGGCAGGCAGGCAGGTGAGCAATTAGAAGCCAGCAGACCAGGATTATGAGAGGGATGTCCCCCAAAGGGTCCCAGATTGGAGAGGGTGAAGGCTGGGCTGAGCGGGGACCTCCCCCCAATGCATGAATTTCATGCACGCTGGCATTCAGAGGCAGTGAGGGGTGATCAGGGCAGCAGGGGGAGCGCAGTTAGGGGCAACCAGGCAGGCAGGCAGGTGAGCAATTAGAAGCCAGCAGACCAGGATTATGAGAGGGATGTCCCCCAAAGGGTCCCAGATTGGAGAGGGTGAAGGCTGGGCTGAGCGGGGACCTCCCCCCAATGCATGAATTTCATGCACCGGGCCTCTAGTATCATATAGAGAAGCAGCTTACTTTCATTCCTGGTTAACATTTAGAATTTCAGTCTGTTTTGTCATAGCAGCTTCTCTTTAATAATACATTTTCTGAGTGAAGGGGATAAATCCGATAAATATTTATTGAAAGCCTACTATATGCTAACCAGTATTCAGGGGATATAACTGAATAGGGCAAATGTGGTTGCTAACCTTGTGGAGTTTATAATTTAGTGGTAACAGCTGATACTAAGGAAACAAAACCAGCAAAATTGTAAAATGTGATAAGTCCCTTGAAGAAAACAAACTCTCCTATGATAGAAAATAATAGGAGAGAACTAATTTAAATTTTGTGGTGAGAAAAGGCCTCTGAGGAGGTAACATTTATACTGCTACATGAAGGATGAAAGCCTGGAGACATTTAGGCAGAGAGATCAGTGCAGGGGGAAGCTACTCAAAGGTTTTAAGCAGGAGAGGGATATGATCAGATTTTCATTGTAAAGAGATCTGTCTGCTCTGTGAAAAAAAGTTGTGAAAGTAGGGAAACCAGTTAGAATGCTCTAGAAGTCCAGGCCAAAGATGATGGTAGCTTGGACAAGGAACAGAGCAATAGAGATGGAAGGGGGTAAGCAGACTCAAGGGATATGTTGGTGATAGAACCAAGACTTGATGAAGAGCTGAATGTAGAAGGGGAGGGTAAGACTGAATTCACATGGATAAAAACTTGGTGATCCAGGATGGTCTTTTAAAGAAGTATAGAATACTGCCAATTTAAATTAGAAATACATCCTCAAGATTATTTTATTCATGCTTAGTGGAATATTAAATGCTTGAGTTGTCATTTCACTCTAACTTTTAAATTTAAGATTTCAATTAAACTTATTTACCCATGTGCATTGGCTGAAATAGATACAGGTAGCTCCTTTTGATGTCAGTTGTAAAAAGAAATTGGTAATTGGGTGACAGCCAAGTCATTTACTAATTATGGGATTATAGACAAGAGAGGTTATTCTTTAAGAGCTCATTCTGTAAAATGGGTGTTAGCATTAATAATTCCCTCATATATGGTAAATGCTTAGAAAGTGTTTTCTTAAGATAAATTTAAGAATTAAGTTAGTATATATGTATGTTTTAATCAGATATTAGTGAAGTGACATGATTTTTTAAATTTCAAGAACAAATAATCTTTTTCAGCTCTTAATTAAAATTATTTTGATTATTAATCTTGGGAGGCAGTTCTCAGTATCAAAAATATAGTAGAAATTGATTGATCCTAATTATGTTTTAATTTGGTTTCATAGGCAATATATAAGGTACTACTTTATAAGTCTAATCAAGGTCCTTTACAAAGTAACTATTATAAAGCAAGTAAAGACCAAATAAAATTAGTCAAGAAACCAAAAGTTTAAGGCATGGCAACATTTTTAAATAGGGGATTTTAACCCTAGCTGATGTAGCTCAGTTGGTTGGAGCATCCTCCTGTGTACCAGAAAGACATGGGATTGATTTCTGGTCAGGGCACATACCTACATTGTGGGTTCAGTCCCCAGTCAGGGCAGGTGTGGGAGGCAACCAATCGATGTATCTCTCTCACATCAATGTTTGTCTCACTCTCTCCCCCTTCTTCCCTCCCTCTCTAAAATCAATCAATCAATATAAACAGGTGATTTTATTTTAGAAACTGGACAAGAAGAACGGTCATACTCTCTCTATATATGTAAAAGCCTAAGCGACCGGATGGCCAACCGGTAGCTATGATGCGCATTGACTACCTGTGGGCAGATGCTCAACTTAGGAGCTGCCCCTTTGTGCCCCCTGTGTGCTTCCATAGCAGGAGGGCTGCTCAGCTGACGAATGGGCGCCAGACGCCGGGCTCACAGCTGGCAAGTGCTGCTGTGGTGGCACGACCCTCTCCTGCAGATACTCCCCCTGCGCGCCTGAGCGGGGCCCTGGCAGCAGGCCCAGTGGGGCCAGGATGAACGGGACTGGCGCCCAGCCCAGCTCGGGCTTCTCCCCTACCATCTGTTGCTTCCCACACTACTTTGTGCTGTGCGGGATCGACACAGACAGCAGGCTGGAGCCCGACAAGCTGGTGGGTAAGGCCGGGCTGCGGCGGTGGTCCACTGATCCCTGCAGGCCCAGCCAAGGGACCCCACCAGTGCACGAATCTGTGCACCAGGCCTCTAGTTAAGATATAATATACCAATACTTTTAAAAGAAAACTTTTCATATGTATATTTTTATTTTTTATAAAATAATAAAAGTATGAAAATAACTATCCTATCCCTCTCTAGTTTATCTCTTAGGAATGTTCGTGGTATTATTTTCTACTTTATGAAAAGACAGGATTGAGTCATTTAGTCTTTATTGTTTTAAACACTAAAATTTCTAATTTACAAACAGTAAGCCAAATATAATAGTGCTTACACTTTGTCATGTGGGTTAAATTTTTGAAATTATAAATAGGCCTTTGAAAACTCACTAGAACAATCATGCATTTTTCCTATAATGTGCTCTTTATTGGTTTAAAATGAAAATAAAGACTTCAGTGTTATTTCTCTATTGTTGCTGCCCATGATAATTAGGGAACAAATGGGATTGTAAAGGTTCCCTCAGTAGCTGTCTGTCTTATTCATCAACTATAAAACATCCCTTCTGCCTATGTGCTATAATCTGTAAAAGGAACACAGTTAGAAGGAACTTAGATATTTTCTGAAAATAGCTGTGATCTTGGTGTTCTCTCTTAGCCTCCCTTAAGATATTTTTTCTCAAGGGTTTAGGAGGCTTTCTCAAATTTATTATTCTCCAGGAGCATAACAGTCTTTCCTGAGGTTTGATTGTGTTTAGCTTTGTAAATATTATGCAAATTGGGGTTTGTTGAGGGTTTGAAGTTAACAGATATAAAATATGAATAAATGTCAACATAAGATTCTTAGGGGTGAGAATGGTGCTTTGTTCAGTATGGGATGCAGTATGAGTTTACTCATATTAATGCTTTCCTATTGCTAAAGAGACTTAAGAGTTTAAAAGCATCCTGTTTAGGACAGTGCTGCCTTCACCAAAATAGTATGAGGATTTGGAGCTTATACCAAAAAAACTGTTTTCTTTCTAAACTGATACCCAAGTGTTCATGAATGTTATTAAAGTTTAGACAAAAACCTGCACAACAAAGTTGTGCTTGAATCAAATAAAGGAATGCCATTTCCTTGCTACCAACCTGTGCCCAAGGAGAGAGGGAGGAAAGCTGTTCTGAAATAATCCTTTCTTTGAAACCAGCCATGCAAGCATTCTTCTGAGTGTCCTCTTAGTATTAATGGACCTCAGAGAGGGGAGACTGACTCTCCAATTTCCAATCTGTCAGGTGAGCTGAGAGGGAAATCAGAGAGAAGTTTGAGAGTACTGAGTTGGGTACCTTTAGGGGCTACTTCCTTCTATTCATTGTTTTAGCATGATTGACAAACTGATATAGAGATAGTGCCTAAAGCTTTTTTTTTTTTTTTTTTTTTGTCCAAAAGACTGAGCACTGCTCAAATTCTTTGAGAGTTGAAAATAGGAGAATGATATATGTATTACTTCAGGTAATTACTAGTAGGTGAAAAAAATCTTTTCTTTAGAAATAGTATTTCTTAATTTACAGCACATAAGGTTGCTCTTTTAGTATAATCATGCTCTTTTTAAAAAGCATAAAAGTTTATATTATTTCCAAAAATGTAACCTGAATAAACCATTTAAATTATTTTCCTACAATAAGAAAATTAGTTATACAAACCACATAGAGTTTTAAATTCTAAATCATTGTATACTAAAACCTAAATTGTAGCATCCTAAACTGTTGGTTTGGCCTGATACATTATAGACCCCACTCTTCAGTCATTTAATTTCCAGCTTTATTTTCATACAGTTCTTTTTCTCCCTTTGTGATCAGATTTATCTGTGACTTTATCATATGCTGATAGTGTGAATTTAAGAAAATATACAGTAATTAAAGAACTAGATCAAAGTCCCTTTGAACATTATAGCCAGAAGAGGGTTCTGATGGCTTTGAATCTGAAATAAAACATGTAACTCTTTGATTTTGTATATAGCTATTAAGATTTATTTTCTTTTAGCTTATCTGTCTCGGAATTGCCCTTATGAAAGCTGGAGATTTGGCAATTTCCAGAAGTTCCTTTGTATCCTATCTGGTTTTTGTCTACATTTGCTTTGACTTTTACAACCTTAATACTAAACTTATAAATTGACGTTCCCGTCTAGGACACAGGAGCAACTACAGAGTAGCACTACATGCGGTCATGGAAATGATATAAGACACTTGTAGTCATCAGAAACTCTCTGGCAGCTAACACCCACATGCCTTACAAAGGAAATAAAATGATCAGTTTAAACTAGCTGGGCTACCTTTTGTTATTGGCCAACTTTGTATCATTACTCAAAGTTGATGAAAATGTACAAAGAAGAAGCAATTCTTAAGTGTTAAAGGAGAAAGCTCAAAAGTAACCTTGATATTAGAATATGACACATTAATGACACTTTATGAGTAGGGAGAGAGAAAAGCATAACTAACCATTGTGTATGTAATCGTCTGTTTCTCTAAATCCAGGATTGAGGTGACTAGGAGGTAAGGAGGAGGTGGATTGGGTCTCATGCTTTTGTATGCATTTCTACTTACACTGCATTGAAGGTATTTGTGACTTGAAGAGTACGTCATGCTGTGCTATATGTTGTGAGTAACTGGTGTGAGCCAATTAATCAGAGCTGTATCCTTCCATAGGAATAGCCATGACTTGCTTTGAAAACTAATTCCACTGCCTGAAAATTTTGAGATTCAGCTGATACTTAAAGGGAAATCCGATGAAATTTGTAAAAAACTGCTATTTCTTTCTGTCAGGTTCTGAGGAAAGTCTCCAAATACATTCAAGAGCAGAATGAGAAGATATATGCTCCCCAAGGCCTCCTCCTGACAGATCCCATTGAGAGAGGACTTCGAGTTGTATCTTTTTAGTCCAGATCTAAATGTCTATAAAAAGAAAATGTCAGTGGTACTATTTGGCATTCGCCAAAGAGAATTTAACTCCTGAATTGTCTTTGTGAATTGCATACCGACCATAAGCCCTCTATCTCCAGCATTTTTTCTTAAAGCATGCCTCTCCTTCCTTTGCATTGTTCAGGTCTCTGGATTGTTTAATATTCTGGTTACTGTCTTTTTTGGTGGTTCTGAGGGCATCTTGTACTAATAATGGGGGTGGTATGAGTAATGCATTTCATCTGCAGAAACTCTGAACCTAAAGCTCCTTTGAAATGCATAAACTCATAAATGTGGTGAGACTTGTCATCCAAATGAATTGCAGTTCCATGGGTTCATCTGACTAGTTGAAATCAGTTGCAGCTGCCAAATGTATAATTTCATTACCTTTGACATACTGTGCATATTTTTAGAGGCAGTAAGCTTTGAAAATCACTAAGTGAATTTGGGAAATAAAATTGCAAAAAAACTAATACAGCTTGATAACTGGAGTAATGGGTAAAATAATTTCTTTAAAAAACCTTGGTCAGATAATCCCGCCTTCCTGC
>NW_006292095.1:2391047-2399818 GCF_000327345.1 Myotis davidii | reverse complement strand
CAGTAGTTTTATTATAGTCTACAGCAGTGATTCTTAAATTTTTAGAGGTCATGAACCCTCACCCAAGAAAAAGTTTTCATATAATTTCAGGGTATTTTGAACCCCTGAATTCATTACCTCTGTGGATTCTCAGTTAAAAAAAAACCCTATTCTACAATAAAGCATTCTTTTTCTGTTTTTTTTTCTCTCAATAAATAATCAGTGTTTGGGGAGGAACTGTATGTAGAATACTACAAGCAATTATATTTCTTAAATTTTTCAACGAGGTGGAGAAAGCATCATATTTAATTTAAATAGAAGAAAATTTTCATAATTTAAAAGTAAGCAAAGCAAATTAAAGTCTGTACAGACCATACATATCATCTTGCTATAGCCCCCTTTTATATGTTATATTCTATAGTGTGTTTTCTTAACAGCCATGCTGTTTAGATCGAAATTACCATTTATGAAGACAGAGGGATGAGCAGTGGAAGATAAACCATGGAATTAAAGGTAAATACGAAATTATATAATTTATATGTGGTTTTTGTAATTTTGTAGGATGTATTAATTTTCTTCCCTGCATGGTAAAAAATTGTTATATGGTGGCATGTTTTCTGTATTACTTCATATTTAAGATGTGAACTTAACCCAAAGTCTGTTTGGTGATACAGAATTTAACACTGATCTCCACCCCGCCCCCCTCCTTGCCCCCAGTATTGTTTTCAGAATAGTTTTTTCCCTTTTTTTAAAAAAATATACTTTATTGATTTTTTTTTTACAGAGAGGTAGGGAGAGGGATAGAGAGTTAGAAACATCGATGAGAGGGAAACATCAATCAGCTGCCTCCTGCACAAACCCTACTGGGGATGTGCCCGCAACTAAGGCACATGCCCTTGACTGGAATCGAACCTGGGACCCTTCAGTCCGCAGGCCGATGCTCTATCCACTGAGCCAAACCAGTCAGGGCTCAGACTAGTTTTTTTGTTTCTTTGGTTTTGGGGATTTTGGGGGTGGAAGGTAATCATGTTTCATTTTAACATTTTAAACTATTCTAGGCATTTAAGTAGTTAGGTTTTGCATATAAGAATCAGGTCAGAGGTTCCCCTGCCTGTATGATGAATGGCTTTTAAAAACCAAAGAAACATTTCAGAGTGGAGTGGGGAGAGTATGAGTATTTCATAGCCCCACAGATGAGTATTTTATCTACCAGTGGGTAGAACCATAAATTTAATTCTTTTGTTTCAAATGTTTATGTTCTTACATATCCATAAAATGTCCTTGAATAAGTGAGAAACAGATTAGGTGGTATTAATAGAAATCTATGGGCAAAATCATGTAGAAGCCATAGTATATTAGCACAGTCTTCTAAGTGACAGAAAATTGTACTACACTGTTTGTGCCAATTTCAGGTTTTATTCTTTCTACAGATAGTGTTCTGTTGCTGCGTTTTCCTAATTAACGTTGTTTACCGGCATCTATCACTAACAGGCAGCATAGAAATAGAATCTACCAAAGCAAACATACTCCTTCCCAGGACAACAATAATAATAGCTACCATCCTGAGGTACCTCATATGTGCCAGATATTAAACAAATGGTATTTCTAATTCTCACAAGAATTCTGCCAAATTTCCCTATTATACAGATGCACAAACCAAGGTACAAATAGATTAAATGATGTTCTCAAAGTCGCACTGATTGGCCATAAACCTGTTTTTTTAATACCATACTTCGTACTTGCAGTAGCAAGAATATGGAGAAAGAAAAGTTGATTAGATTATTCCAAGTGTGTATCCCCTTTTCTTTTTCAGCACTTTTTAAAAATACATTTTGTCTGCTCTTATACCACTTACAGAATCCTACACACCAACCAACATTCCAAAACTGCCTTCCTTTAGCACTAGGGAATGTGTCACCTGAATTCTTGAAAGTCAAAGGCCTAAATGATGTTATTATCTGTCATACCTTATATTTCTTTAAAATGGCTTTGCTTTGGAACGCTTAGTGGTGTTTGTTCTTACTCTTCCTCATGAACAATTTCCAAACTGATACTTCTCAAACGAGCAGTCAGGAACCTTATGTGTGGTTTTTGTTACATGCCATTGAAATAAGTTTATCAATTGCAGCTGCGTTGACTTGGCACAATGCATTTGTCATGACTCATTTTGCAGCTATTATTGCTAAATATAATGTTTTTCTGAAGTGGTGTGGGGTTTTGAGCAATTACACACCAGAGACTAATCTATCAATATTCAAACAACTGTAAAATTTTGCAATGGGTAAGATTTACATTAGGAACTTCTGGATAGTTTCATGAATGCAAATATTTTTGTTCAGCACAATTTAGTTTTTAGAGCTATGTGTTCCTCAAGCACAGGAACCAGTGTAGGCTAAAGCTTTGGAGGAGGGGAAAAACTATAAGAATAATTAATTCAATTCTGCTATTTTTCTTAAGTCTACAAGGTGCCTGCAGGTTGAAGCATTATATGAGAATTAATGACTTGACAAGAAGTACACAAATAGATCTTTAACCAAAATATTTTGTTATTTTTAAGTTGAATTTTTAAAATATCTTTATTATCCTATATAATAAAAGCCTAATACGCAAATTGACTGAACGGTGGAAAGACCGGTCGTTATAACATGCACTGACCACCAAGGGGCAGATGCTTAACGCAGGAGCTGCCCCCAGCCCACAGGCCCCAGGCCAACTAAGGCGGGTGCCAGCTGGGGGGGATGGGGGAGGGTTGGCAATCGCCCCACAGAGGGAGGCGATTGGCAGGTAGGGGGGCCCTCATCACCCTGCTGGTCACCCTGCAAATCAGCTCAATTGCCGGCCAGGCGTAGGGACCCCAGCCATGCATGAATTTCATGCATCGGGCCTCTAGTCTATATAATAAAAGCCTAAGCAACTATTGCTGTGGAATGACCAGAACGACTGGTCGCTATGATGCGCACTGTCCACCAGGTGGCAAACGCTCGATGCAGGAGCTGTTCCCTGGTGGTCAGTGCGTTCCCACATGGGGAGTGACGCTCAGCCAAAAGCCAGGCTCATGGTTGGTGAGTGCAGCTGCCACAGCAGCAGCCTCTCCTGACTCCGCAACAGCAGGCACAGCAGGCCGGGATGAGCACAAGTGGCTCTCAGCCCTGATTCGGGCTCCCCCCTGGCCACCTGCCACTTGGCGCACTGCTACATCCCCTGAGGAGTACTGGACTGGGAGAGGGATGTCCGGGACTGCGAGAGGGTGCAGGTCGGGCTGAGGGACCCTCACCTCTCCCCCACCTCACCCCCCAATGCATGAATTTCATGCACCGGGACTCTAGTTAAATATATTAATGGTGTTTTCTCTCTTTGGATTAAGATTGTCTTTATTTTAAAAATAGGACAAATCATTCTATCACAGTAAATTCATAATAAAAATAGCTAATATTTGTTGGCACTTACTATGCGCCTGCACTATTTGTAAATGCTTAATTTTAATCATCACAACCCAGATACTGTTATCCCAATTTTTCAGATGAGGAAACTCGGGCACAAAGAGCTTAAATTAGTTGTCCAAGGTTAAAAACTAGTAGGTAGTGATCGAGGCAGCCTGGCCCCAGATTTGCCACTTAACCCTGTGTTATTCTACTCTCGTGACGTGATTGGTCAGAGTTCAAAATAATCAGGGCTTAGCTTTCTATACTGTTGAGCTCTGAACTCACTTAAGCACATAGTACAGATTCAAGTATTAGATAGCCCACATATTAGGGATTCATATCAGTTGGTGTAGAGAGATGTTTTAGAGGTTATTTTTAGCATTCTTTTCTAAAACCTTTACTTTTTCCCTCTGATTATAGATCCCAGCTCCAGCTGGGAACCTCATCTCTCCACTGGCTGATCGCAGAGCGTCCCCTACCTCCTCTACAGAGCGTCATTCCTTTATATCTGCTGCCAGAGCCACGGTGCCATTTACTCCAAGGACTAACTTTCTAAAATTCCACACCTGGAGTGACCGCTAGTCGCTCAGCATCCACTTTTTGTCTCCAAATTCTGTAGGACTCTGTAATCTTTTCATTAGTTTCTGAGAAAACACAATGAAGCATTTCACTTTTTTTATTCAGAGCCATTAATGAAATATGCAGGTGGTCAGCCCAACGCTAAGTTTATTTCTTATCTGCCACCAGTACCAATGGTTCTCTTCATCCCTTGGGCCAGCTTCCCAGGTGGCTATAGACCTCAAAGTCATGTCTTAGCCAGTGTTCAGTCTCATTCCCCCAAATTAATAAAATGCTTTTCTTCAGGATTTTAGTATAGGGTAGGCTGTGTCTGTGGTGTTGCTAATGCATCTCCCAGATTTCAAAGAACTATCAGTTTTGCCATGACTCAAATCTTAAAGATCTATTTCCGTTGTTAAGTTTCTCAAACTGAAGTTCATTGGAAAAATAATGTGTTCTTTGTTTTATTATAGCAATTATTTCTAATAAAGCAGTATTTAATACAGTTTCCAGTATTTTTCTTTGGAGAATTTTGTTATCATTACATTACCTTGAATGTTGGGAAGATGTGGTATGTGTTGCTTGTTCCTTATATAAATAAGTAAGCACAATACAGTGGATGCTAAACCATCAAACACATAAATGCTCCTGGAAGTGTAATAAGCAAGTGTAATAAATATTTTAATTATAGTTTTGTTATAAATATAACTTATGAGAAAAAAAATTTGATAGGAATAATACTGTATATTACTGATTTTTAACTATCCCTACTGGCAAATCTAATGATTCATAGACTTTCCTTATATACAGTATTCATTGCACAGAAATCTTATGATACAGTAAGTTAAGTGATTTCCAACTAAAACTCTCAAGTCTGAGTCAATATTTCTAGTTCTTTTGGCTGTATGTTTTTAGTATTGGGCTTCTTATGGCTTTCATTCACCTTTGAGGTTTGAGAGCACCATATTTGGGAGAGAGTTAAATATATTAGGAGAGAATGACATAGTAACAATTAGTTTCAGAGATATTGTAGGTGCTAATACTGGATTTACTCTTTCAGATTTAATTTCTTTTATGGGTCTGTTAGTTTCCCAATAAATTCCATAGGTCTGTGTTATATTTTAATTATATAAAACACCTTTGTTACTTTATAGGCTATATTAATGTTTGTCTGCCTTTTAAACCTGTTGCAATGCAATAACTTTGCTGAAATATTAACACATTAGTAAAACTTTTCTTAAACACATTGTCTCTGTGTCATGCTTGGTGTGATTTGGTAATGTGATAAATGATGTGGCATTAAATTTGGCAGATAGTACAGTATAGCTTCGTGTTTTTAAAAAGACATCTTAACATTTATATAGTTTGTCACACTTCTCAGTTTTTGACATGCTTTATCTCATAAGAGCAGATGTGTTAGCTAAATAGATAAAAACCAAGAAATAGTACCTAACAGTAAAAAATGCATTCAACTGAAAAATAAGACATTGGAATGTTTCATTAGGAAAAAAGTATCAGAGTTATTGTTACTTTTTTGAATAATCTGACCATTTGCATTTGTAGAGATTAACAATTTAAAAAATAGGGTTTTATCAATAATCCAATTTTTCTTTTGTGAGATGTTTTTCTTTGTAAGATTTTTCAGCTTCTCTTTTCCTACTCAAATTAATAGTAAATAATACTCATCTGTAACCAGTAGTCAAATAAGAGAGCATTAGATGCAAATTAAGTTCCTTCCATATTCCACTTGGCCCTGGCTCCTAGCGTAAGCTAGTTATAGTTTCTCAAGTGTAATATGCTTCGTTTCTTGTTTTATTTGTTTTGATTTCATATAAAAGAAAGGTCAGAGTATTAGTGCTGTGTTTAATTTATATATTTATCTCCCCTTCCCCTTGCCATGCTTCTCTCCCCATCCCAACAATGGAGATTGTAAATTCCATAAGAGTGGAGATTGTTTCTACTTACCCTTGCATCCATCCCTAACCAAGTGTGACCATACATGGTGCTACATACACTTAGCACTCACAAATTTGTAAAGGGAATAAATGGATGAGACATAAGTTGACAGGTCAATAACCGTTACTTTATTACATCTTGATTAGTAAGGTGTTTGTCTGACTTGATAAGAGTGACTTGTGTCCTTCCCTTTTTTTTTAAACTTCTTTTAAAAAAAATATTGATTTCAGAGAGGAAGGGAGAAGGAGAGAGAGATAGAAACATCAATGATGAGAATCATTGATTGGCTGCCTCCTGCACACCCCCCACTGGGGATAGAGCCCGCAACCCGGCATGTCTTAGCCGGAATCGAACCTGGGACCCCTCAGTCTGCATGCTGACGCTCTATCCACTGAGCCAAACTGGCCAGGGCTGTGTACTTCCCTTTTAAAGTCTTGTTCTAAGGCTGTGGCTCAAACTCCAGTGGAGTGGATTTTTGCCTAGAGATAACTACTCTTGAGGATTCAAATGACCTTTCTTTAGATGAGAAAATCCCAGGGAAAGGAAAAAGAGGCAATATAAATAACGAATAAGCCTTCTACTCATACTTCACCCTTTTATTATTCTGTGTATCCTTGACATTGCCAGTGAGTGATGTTAAATATAACTATAATTAAAGCTAGGAAACATTTTAAACTATATTGCTCCTTAACTCTTTAAATCTTCAGATAAAAGTTTACTTTTAGAAAGTTTCACTTTTCAAACTTCTCTAGGACCTAATAAAGTGTGAATGATACTTTGTATTCATTTAAGCCCTTACTACTAGATTTCTCTATGTACAAATTTATAAGAAATTATGAAAAACGTACTTGTCACTCATTTAGCAGCTAAAATGAACTCATCTTGTGATCTAATCACCAGAGACTATTTTATAGTACAGATAATTTAAATAAGCCAAGTGACCCCCATCCTCACTGGGCTTGGTTGGAGGATAAACATCAATAGATATGCCCATTACACAGTGACCAACTTTAATCTGCAATCGTGTAAACTGGAGTGTTTCATTCTTCCACAAGACCTGAAGTACATGGTTTAATAATATTACTCCACAGTCCTCAAAACTTGGAAATGTGGAGAAGATAGAAAATGTCTGACTAATGTCTTATTTGCCATGAATTGTGAATGCCAAAATGTAGGTTCAGGACCACCTAAGTTCTAGGGCATTTTAGGAATGAAGTGATATGTGTATTTTGCTCCAGAATGAGTAAACACAATTACAAGACCAACATAAAGGTTGTATTGTACAACAAAGCTATTGTACCCCAAGTTCTTTCCATATACCTCAAATGGTGCAAATGTGAAGTTCTGTGAAATTCTGCTTAAAAGTAGGAAGCCCTGTAAGAGCTTAATATCTACATTAAAAGTGCCTGATGCAGAATGTGGATGATGTGTTACTGAGTTGTACACTTGAAAACTTTATGGTTTTATTAAAATGCTACCCCAATAAATTCAATTTTTTAAAAAAGGCTTAAAACTTTTTTCAAGCCTCCATTTTGCATAGAGACATAATTTCATAAATCAGGCACAACCAAAGATTTTTGGTTAAGTGTCATTGTCAAGGTAAAACAACTTTATGCCAGCAGAATTTTCCGATTTTTAAAAACAATATCTGAACAATATAAGTATTGACCTTGTCAGAACTTATTTAACTTTGTGCTGTCACTTTCTACCTTGGTAGTGAAATCTTTCATCTTCACATTAACAAATCACCTTGTCTTTTAAATTTTTTCTTTTTCTTTCATTTAGAGTTCTTAAAAAAAAAAGTGGAAGGGAAGCTAAGGATTGACCTATTGGTTGCCAGATGTTTTTTAATCTTCACCGGAGGAAATGTTTATTGATTTGAGAGAGAAAGAGAAACAAACATTGATCTGTTGCTTCTGGTATGCGCCCTGACCAGGGACCAAACCCGCAACCTAAGTATGCGCCCTGATGGGAGTCAAACACAGCACCTTTTGCTCCAACCAACTGAGCCACCCTGCCAGGGCTCCGGATCTGTTGTTGATCCTGATGTTCCTGTTCATGTATCTATTCTCCTACCTCATTTTCACAGACCAGCTTATTGCCAGGAAATGAACATAATAGTTTGTATTCAAAATGTTTCAGCAATTAGTCTTCTGGGAACAACCTAGTGCCAAACAACATAACCAGCAGGTCCGGTCCTGTGATTATACCAGGACTCAAACAGAGATGCAATGTAGCGTTTTATCACCAATTAAAGAACCGGCGTGCACAACTTTTGCACATCTTTGTACATCTCCTACAAAGTACAAATGTTTAGTCCATTTTCTCATTTAGATGTTGGAAGGTTTATGTGCTTGAAAAGCAACATTAGTGTAGCTGTTACTGTCTAATGTTGAAGTGTGCTCCAGTTAAACAATTGGGAAAAGAAAGGCCCAGGAGCGTGTTTGGGGCGTTTTTAATATTGCAGACAGAGATCTGTGCTTATATCTAATGATATGGAGGGACTACTTCAGGGTAGAAGTAGTCTGGTTCCATGTTATAAGTAATCAGAATTCTCAACAGCAACCATATTGACAACCAATATGGTACCATTCTCCAGAGGGGGGTTTTGATTATAACAAAAGTGGGCATTTTAATTACTGAATTGGGATTGTGTTTTGTGACTTAAAGAGAACATAGAACTTTCTTTTTTTCTTTTTTTTTTTAAATTTTATTATTTATTACAAAGGATATTACATATGTGTCCATTTTTTCCCCCTGCCCAAGACAGTCCCCTAGCCTCCCCCATCCCCCAGTGTCTTATGTCCATTGGTTATGCTTATATGCATGCATACAAGTCCTTTGGTTGATCTCTTA
>NW_006292095.1:2385134-2389645 GCF_000327345.1 Myotis davidii | reverse complement strand
ATGTTGATTCTACCAATCCATGAACACGGTATGTTCTTCCATCTGTTTATGTCTTCCTCTATATCTTTTTTCAACGTCCTGTAGTTTTCTGAGTAGAGGTCTTTTACCTCTTTAGTTAAGTTTATTCCTAGGTAGCTTAATTTTTTTGGTGCGATGGTAAACGGGATTGTTTTTATAATCTCTCTTTCTGAAAGAACTTTCTTTTTTTCAACCAAAGAATGACAAGAGTAATCGTGGATCTTCCTCAGTTTTCATTCCAGTACAGGGGAAGAATTATACTCAGTAAGTACATGTAAAAATGGACAAAAATAAAGTTACTTTATGATTGCATTCCATGAGTTACCCTAGTTGATGATATACATACGCACATATATACACAATTCATGTATTATTGACATACATATGTGGTAAGATGCATAAATATGCCTGGGAACAATGAACACCAAATGGTGGTTACCTGTAAAGGGGGGAAAGGAATGGAGTTAGAAAGAGGTGCAAGGCAACAGAGCTAGAGTGAATAAATGGCTTAGTATTATAATTGAAATGCCCCCCAAATTTTATTCAAAAAACAACCACATGTGTTTGTCAATAAAAATAACCATATCTAAATATGATGCACATCATTTAATATCTCTGGTATCATGACAAGCATTGATAATTTGGACACAATTCCCACCACACCCTGGGATCTCACAAGGCTCTCTATTTCCAATTTCCTCTAAGCCTTCAGGCCTATTCATCTAGTTGGTCTCATTGATTGTTCTCATTATACAAAAAAGGGTGGGGGGAGTGAAAAATGTGGACAAATGGCTTTTCCTGCTTATAGGTATGTGAGTAGACCTTTAAAATCCTATATAATAAAAACCTAATATGCTAAGTGTGTGATCATCAGGTCAGCCATTCAACCAATCAAAGCATGATATGCTAATGATATGCTAAAGCCATTCAACCACTCGCTATGATGTGCACTGACAACCAGGGGGGCAGACAGTTGACTGGTTGACCAGTCTCTATGACATGAACTGTCCACCAGGGGGCCAATGCTCTGACCCATAGGTTAGCTTGCTGCTGGGGTTTGGCCAATCAGGACTGAGCAAGATGGGCTGGACATGCCCTGGAGCCCTCCTGCAGTCCCTCCCCAGCTGGCAAACCTGCAGCCCTCCCTGGCCCTGATCATGCACCCATGGGGTCTTTTAGCCTGGCCTGTGCCCTCTCGCAATCCGAGCTGAGGGCCGCCCCCCCCAAGTGCACAAATTCCATGCACCGGGCCTCTAGTAAATGAATAAACTTCCAGCCTAGAAGCAGCCCATAACCAAGGGTAAAGTTCAGGATCAAGCTGAATTTTTCACTTAGAGTAAACATGTCTAAGATGAAACAAAGCAAGGATGGGTGGGAAACATATGACCTCATTTCCCCACAAGCAGGGGAAAGTCCAAAGTAATTTCAGCCTTCACAGAGCTCCATGGGTCACATCCAACTCTTACTGATTTCCAACGAGTTAGCAGCTCAGAATGACAGCTGCTCACAGCAAGATCAGCTATGATAGACAAAATGACCCAAGGCATCTGGTTCTTGGTCCAAAAACCGACAACCCAATTTTGTGACCAGTTTTCAGTATTTTCAGCTGAAATATTTCTATAACTGAAAAGAAAATAAACTGATAAACCTAGTAGTTTCTAACACTTTGGGATCCTCTAAAGATGGAATTACTATAAATAGTAAAATAACCAGGTAATGTCATGTGACATGGAATATAATTAATCATCCCATTCTTTAGCCTTCTGCTAGAGGGTGAATATTAATGTCAATTAATATGTTTGGTTTCACCAGTGAGAAACCTGTAAGAGGTGTTTGAATGAACATATCTAGACATACGTAATGCCAGAAGTTCTTAAAATGTCAAAAAGTTTTAAATTTCACATTTTTATATTAATCCGGGCCTCTTATTTTCAAATATTGATACCTCAAGAGTTGTATAATTTATAGATGCTTCATGTAGAAATGAAAATAAAATGGTAACAATTATAATATAGTTTCATCTCTGTACTCTAATTAGGGAGTTTTGAACTGAACATTTTATTTTTTAAATATATTTTTATTGATTTCAGAGAGGAAGGGAGGTGGAGAGAGAGATAAAAACATCAATGAGGAGAGAGAATCTTTGCTTGGCTGCCTCTTGTATGACCCACACTGGGGATTGAGCCCACAGACCGGGCATGTGTCCTGACTGGGAATCGAACCATGACCTCCTGGTTCATGGGTCGATGCTCAAACACTGAGCTATACTGCCGGGTGGAACTTAAAATTTTTAAATAAATCTTACTGTATTGTATATCAGCTCAAGGAAACCATGACCTATATACAGATGAATCTCCATTGTATTCTGAGGGTTGTCCCTACGCAGAAAAATTACTTCAACAAACTTTAGTCTGAAGTGGAATGACTCATTTTATTAGTTATGTTACATTCTCAAAACGTGTCCATATTTATTAATACAAAGACAGATAAGGCATTAAAATGAAAGCAATGAGTAGAATTTTGATACACACTCTTGGGCAAGGCTGACCTTTATCTTTTTCCTGTGACTATAATCAAACCTTTTCCTATAGCTATCTATTTTAAAACAAAAGCATGTAGAAATACTTAGTTTGGCCTGGGTGTCTCTTGGACCTAAAGATGGCTCCCCAGAGCAAATTACATGGACCCTAATAAACATGAAGACCTGCCCAGAACCTAGACGTGCGCTTTTCATCAGATGCCCCTGCAATAAAGGCACAAGAATCTTGATGGAAAGGTCACATTTCTCTTTGACTGTTATCCTGAAAAATCATTTAAAGAATTGTTTTATTTAATGTGCTAAATGCTGTATTGGCCGTAGGTTTTCAGAAGATAAATTTAATTTTTTAAAAAGCAAAATTCCTGGTCCCATATTCTGCAAGGCGCAAATGAGAGTACAATTTTTGTATCTCCTCTGTGTTTCTTATCCACCTCTCCTGGAACTTACTCATTATTCTTACCAGTGATGTCGCATGTCACTTCCTAAGGGAGGCCCCTATAGAATAAATATTTGTGTTCCCCTCAATTTCATATAGTATTAAAGTCCTAACCTCCTCCCAAGTTGATAGCATTGGGAGGTAGGGCCTTTGGGATGTGATTAATTCATGAGGGTAGGGCTGCCTTCATAAATGGGATTATTGCCCTAGCCGGTTTGGCACAGTGGATAGAGCGTTAGCTTGTGAACTGAAAGGTCCCAGGTTCGATTCCAGTCAAGGGCACATGCCCGGGTTGTGGGCTTGCTCCCCAGTCGGGGACTTGCAGGAGGCAGCCGATCCATGATTCTCTCTCACACTGGATGTTTCTATCTCTCTCTCCCTCTTCCTTCCTCTCTGAAATCAATAAAAAAATATTTAAAAATAAATAAATAGGATTATTGCCCTTATAAAAGTGGCCCAGAAAATTCCCTTGTCCCTCCCATCATGTGATGTTAAAGTGGAAAGATGGCCATCGGACATGGGCCCACACCAGACACTGACTCCGTCAGCTCCATGACCTTGGACATCCCAGCCTCCAGAACAAAGAGGAATGAATTTCTGTTGTTTAGCTTGGCCGGAGTGGCTCAGTGGTTGGGTGTGGACCTATGAACCAGGAGGTCACAGTTCTATTCCCAGTCAGGGCACATGTGCGGGAAGTGGGCTTGATCCCCGTGGTGGGCATGCAGGAGGCAGGCAAGCAATGATTCACTTTCATCATTGATGTTTCTATCTTTCCCTCTCCCTTTTGCTCTGAAATCAATAAAAAATATATTTGAAAAATTTTTTTCTGTTGTTTATAAGTCACCTAATCTATGGTACTTGGTTATAGCAGTACAAAGGGACTAAGACAGATGCCTGCCCCAGCCATTTAAATGCCCTCTCAACCTCAACACTCTCTATCTGTTATCCAGCCTTATTTTATCACCACCTGACAAATAATTGGTATTTGTTTATTGTCCATCTCCCATCACAAGGTCTGTGTGTCCTATTCACTGCTTTATCTTTAGCACCTACACAGGGTCTGGCGCTAGATACTCAAATATCACTAGGTGCTCAAGAAGTATTTGTTGAATGAAGAAATCAATGTGTGATTATTAGTGTTTTTGCTTGTCTCTCCCTCACTGCACTATAAGTTCTTGAGATAGGAACTATGTCTATTCATGTCTATTTCTAGCACCTAACACAGGATTTAGCTCATAGTAAACATACTCAATACATATTTTTTAAGGAAAAAAAAAGAAAGACATCAATGTGTGCATGAGCAATAGGCACTCTGATAGATTTGGGGGACACTTCGGGAAACTCACAACCTAATAGGAGAAACAGACACGTTAGAACTGCCATAGAGCATGATAAATGTTACATCAGAATAGTAGAGGGTATACGGGTGACCTAAATAACAGGTAGCATGTTAGGGATAGTTTCCCAGAGGAAGAGTCACTTCGCTGAGTCTTAAAGGATGCATGGGATCATCAGGCG